>NC_089857.1:20339283-20656783 GCF_036373705.1 Amia ocellicauda
TACAGTTAATGCCAGCTATCTTGTTACAGGAACAGCTTCTGACAGTGCTTATTTAAAGAGATACAGATATGATTAACCATTTGTGAAATAAGGAACATATTAAATAAATTAAGTTTCAGTGGCAAACTACAGTAGCTTTACACTGCCCTGCAGCCACAATGGAGCCAGCAGCAGACCTCACCCCCCAATGAAATCCCATCCTTCGTAGACCAAGCAACCCTCTCACATCCACACTGCAGCCCAAACTGCTCCTCAGATGGGTTTTCACAAACAAAAACCATTTATACCTTTAGGTCCAGCAGCCAGCGTCGTTTCTGCTCTCAGCCCTAAGGAGATGCTCCCCTTCAGAAGACTGATGCCAGACCTTCTCGCACTGTGACCCATCTGTGTTGCAGTTGCATTATTAGCCAAAAACAACAAGCATGACCCTTGCAACTTGTATTGTTGTCTATTCCCCTGCTATCAATGAAATATAAATTACATACATGGTACTTCTTAACTTAGGAACCCACTCCACAACCTAGCACATTTGCTATAAATGAACTTATTTATGTTTCATATCTCTGGACGAACTGGAGCTGCACAGATATTCTCTCTTGAACACTGTTAACAGTTCCATGGGTTGTATCTAGAAACTATTAAAATAATGTATGCGTTTTAGCCGAACAAACACAGTCAATTATGAGAACCTAAGATTTATTTTCCCCCCAAGCCTAGATGAAACAACAGGGTCATTACTTGGACAATATTATAAAAGAGTAAAACACATGGCTGAAAAAGTTACACAGGAAATGGTCACAGTTAAACAAAGATGGCAAAGTTGTTTGATATTAGTAGAACTAGTTCATGTACATAAAGGACCCTACCCAGACCTGAGAGATAGAGGCAGTTGAGCAAGCTTAATGTCAACAAAGTATACAAAACCCAGTGTGCACAGTATGCAAAAACTGCATCGCCATGCTTGAAAAGTTCCTAGACAACATTATGGTGTGATTAGTCAAAAATGGATTTGTGTCTAAAGCCCCAACCAAAGGTCAAACTGAGATGAATTGAAGAGATTCGGCAAGAAAAATGATTTGTCCTTGTGTCGAGGCATGGCATGGGTGAGGGCCGGCTTGAACTCTTCGGGAAATAAACCATTGTGTGATTGAAGGAACCTTAAACAGCTACTGACTACTGACTGAAATGACACCTAGTGGTCTTAAGACTCACCAATCAAAATGATGAGAGGATTAAGGTAGTTTGCGATGGGTACACACTGACCACTATGCAAAGCTTATTTATTTATTTGAAATACCTAGGATCTGTATGTATCTCATACAAATCCTCAGTGTTTCACTTTGTATTTCATAGACCCAAGGGAAACTGTTTAATTCACATAGAAAATGCCATTATGCATTTCAAATTCCGAAATAGCGTTCCAACATTTATATTTATTTTAATTTGTAATTCAGCACTTAAAAAATAGGATATTTACTCTTAGCCTGCTGCAATAAAAAATGCAATAAATTACTGGCGTACTCCCGTGTGCTGACTTGATATAAACACTCAGCTAGTGTGAAGTAAGGCAAACTAACAGCAGTAAATTGTGCAATAGATTTTTAACATAAATAACTGTTTTTAAATCATACTGGGATGAACCTCTGAAGCACTTTCCTAGTAAGTTAGTTTGTCCATTTCATTGCACATGTATTGGTGCCTTGCTCCCAAGCACAGGAATCAGGTTAATAGCCAGTGCTGGTGGCCCTGGTGATGTCACAGGATTTGCTTTAGCATTTATGTACAGTGATATCCATCCAGTAATCGATAAGCATTTCAATGGCCATCAAATGATAAGTGCTGCTGATAGAACTAACCAAACTACAGTTGCAGGAGGTGGTGGCTCTGCCAGCCAATACAAAGAAATGTAGCAAAGTTATGTGAACCTAATCTGTGTACTTTGACATTTTGCCTACTTGAAAGGACTATATGATGAGTTACCTGCTCCAAGGAAGGAAATCAAATATGATTGTAGTTAGATTTGGGAGAACAGATCCAGGCAAAATAAACATTTTCTTCACAATTCTGAATTACAATACTTAAAGATATCCAACACCCATACAAAGCATGTAGACATTTCCTAAAGATGACATAAGTCATGTATTTTTTATAATGTGATTAAACAAATTAGCTGATTACATCAAATAATAGCACTGTGCTTATATTTTGGTGAACAACAGCACACACCAATACACAGTATTCCCAGTTGGAAACAGAATACAATCACCGTGTAATTAACGGTGATGAGATAATAAATAAATATGCATTGATTGATATGGCCCTAAATTACAGCAACACGGGATAATATTGGATAGAAGATTATTCTTTTACCGTAGGTGCTTGGATCAGATTGTATTGAGGGCAAGTGACATATATTAAATTATATAATGTACACTCACCTAAAGGATTATTAGGAACACCTGTTCAATTTCTCATTAATGCAATTATCTAACCAACCAATCACATGGCAGTTGCTTCAATGCATTTAGGGGTGTGGTCCTGGTCAAGACAATCTCCTGAACTCCAAACTGAATGTCTGAATGGGAAAGAAAGGTGATTTAAGCAATTTTGAGCGTGGCATGGTTGTTGGTGCCAGACGGGCCGGTCTGAGTATTTCACAATCTGCTCAGTTACTGGGATTTTCACGCACAACCATTTCTAGGGTTTACAAAGAATGGTGTGAAAAGGGAAAAACATCCAGTATGCGGCAGTCCTGTGGGCGAAAATGCCTTGTTGATGCTAGAGGTCAGAGGAGAATGGGCCGACTGATTCAAGCTGATAGAAGAGCAACTTTGACTGAAATAACCACTCGTTACAACCGAGGTATGCAGCAAAGCATTTGTGAAGCCACAACACGTACAACCTTGAGGCGGATGGGCTACAACAGCAGAAGACCCCACCGGGTACCACTCATCTCCACTACAAATAGGAAAAAGAGGCTACAATTTGCACAAGCTCACCAAAATTGGACAGTTGAAGACTGGAAAAATGTTGCCTGGTCTGATGAGTCTCGATTTCTGTTGAGACATTCAGATGGTAGAGTCAGAATTTGGCGTAAACAGAATGAGAACATGGATCCATCATGCCTTGTCACCACTGTGCAGGCTGGTGGTGGTGGTGTAATGGTGTGGGGGATGTTTTCTTGGCACACTTTAGGCCCCTTAGTGCCAATTGGCATCGTTTAAATGCCACGGCCTACCTGAGCATTGTTTCTGACCATGTCCATCCCTTTATGACCACCATGTACCCATCCTCTGATGGCTACTTCCAGCAGGATAATGCACCATGTCACAAAGGTCGAATCATTTCAAATTGGTTTCTTGAACATGACAATGAGTTCACTGTACTAAACTGGCCCCCACAGTCACCAGATCTCAACCCAATAGAGCATCTTTGGGATGTGGTGGAACGGGAGCTTCGTGCCCTGGATGTGCATCCCACAAATCTCCATCAACTGCAAGATGCTATCCTATCAATATGGGCCAACATTTCTAAAGAATGCTTTCAGCACCTTGTTGAATCAATGCCACGTAGAATTAAGGCAGTTCTGAAGGCGAAAGGGGGTCAAACACAGTATTAGTATGGTGTTCCTAATAATCCTTTAGGTGAGTGTATATACAGAAATATGTAAAGGAATCATTACAAAATAACTGGCATGAGGAGTAAAACGCCCACCCCATGAATGCGCAGATCCAGGTATTAATATCAAAACGCACACACACACACATATATATATATATAGACATATAGATGCAAACATATTGTTCCAACCCCTAGGAAAGGCGTTTTTCATGGCCATATTACCTGTATGTCCATGATGAACACTGACTCAATCTATTCAGATGTTTTAAATGAAAAGTCTACAGTCAAGCCTCAATAATCAGATTTGGTTTTCATACCACAGCTGATCGGTCAAGCGAGACAAGGACAGGGATTATGTTATGCTTCATACTTATTTAAATTATAACTGTTCCTAGACAGACACAACCAAAATAGAGAATATCTGATATCCTGAAGGCGACTGTCTAGTGTATTTCACTAACGCTAAAATACTTATAAAACATGCTTATTAAACAGCGGGCGGAAAGAGCAAAAGCGGTTTACATTTCCCATCCTCTTTCGAGAAATAAAATATAAAACAAACAAACACAACATATATTATAAATATGTCAGCGCTGAAGATTGTTATGAGAGTTAGATATTGTTGTTCTACATTAAAACTGGCTTCATTATTACACGCAGTTATTCAATTATTTAATCCTCCACGCTCAGGCACAGAATAAACAGTAATGGGATATTATTACTGAAGTGTAAATACTTGAGACAATTAAATTATAAGAGCAAATATCATACAATAGTTGCCTGTGTCACCTTTTGTGGGGAACAGCTTTTTATTTATGTATTGTATACACTCTACTAACGGTGACATAAAACATAAATAATTTTATTATGCATTAACGCTCAGTACACATACACCACTGCCTCCCACCTCCAGTATCTGGATTATAGCATTATAGTCACCTTGAAATTTCCTCTGCTATTTTCCAATTAAAAGCTTAATAGCCGTGGAAACGGAGTTCATGTGGTGAAGTTTACCATGGCCCCCTGTTCTGAAAGGCTTTCTGCTGGGATCCCATTATGTGCTTGAATGACCCCTTTTAGGGCCAGGAATGGGACTGGGGGGTGTCCGGTGTTGTGTTTCAGTGGGCGCTCAGGCAGGGGACATTTTAGCATCCTAAACACTTACCCCAGTTTCACTAAAAATATTGGCGAGTATTGTTCAGCAGCTCTTAATAAACGAAATATGCGTGTTTGAATTTCAAAAGTGATTGAACGCATTAAACACATCTTGTGTAAGCAATACTAAAGAAAAGCTATCTATCTATTTACCTTAGTAATACACAACGTTTCTGCAACATTTGACAACGTTGCAACCTTAATTTGTTACCTGGGTATCTATCTATCTATCTATCTATCTATATACCATCCATCTTATCCTTATTTATATATTCTTAACAAAACTTTTTTTATAATACACATTAGCTATTAATACTTTTGTAAATGTATTTTAAAGTAGTCTTTTACAGTGTTCGAAAAAAGTACACACACGACAAACATTGCTTTAACAAATACATACAAAGATAAAATAATTTACTTCAAAATATGTTGTAACTGGTAATTGTCGGTTAAACGAATGTCTGTCATTATCTGCTGACTACCAGCCATTTAGGTGTTAATTTTTTGCCCGTTTCATTAGCTCTTTACAGTACATGAACACTAAAATGCAGCGCAATAAACTCTGCAAATATGCTTGCACAGTTCATCCACCTTTTCATATTACAAACCATAATTAGCTGCCATGTCAAATGCCGTATATGACACTGTGCCTTTGAATGAACTCATGTTGGCTCTTTAGGGACGAAAGTGCACAAAGAAAGACCGGTCTCCAGCTCTTTTAAAGTTTGTTGCACATGACTTGGCTAGAATAACAGGTAAGGAGGAAGAAAAAAAAAGTGGTTTCTCTTCAGTCTTGGTTCAAATACGCATGCGCATTTGCAATCCCTTCTTTAGATGCACCTGAAAGTGCACATCTTAACAGTTGCAGAGAAAAGTGCATTTCTCCATTTGAATGCATTTGTAAAATAGATACAACTCGAAAACAAAGAGGCGCGTTTTCCAGAAGTGCGACACCGGAGTTTGTTATTCAAAGCTTTTAAAAGTAATTCTACTGGGTACTTTGGAAGAAAAAAAAGATGCAAAATAAATGCCACATTTCGGGGGCTGAAAAGTGGATTGGATCTTATTGAAATGTGAGGGTTGTTCAGGTGTAGGCGTTGTATTTAAGTGTAATATTTGCAAAGTCGCATAAAGAAAGAAACGAAACAAACTTGACTTTAATAAACGTGATTCTCTCATAAATCGCCAGTTGGATCCTGAAAAAAGCAGATCTCAGTGCGTGCTGGTCAGCCAGGGTCAGTGCCCGGAGTGGGAGAGACAGTAATTGGTTAATTGCTGCCATCAATGCGTGTCAGTCTCCCTGCTGCACATCTTTATTGCCAGGGGAAAGGGGGATCTTCATCTCTGAGTCCACACCTCTCATCCCGAGTGGAGCTGATGTCCTCCAGTGTTAGCAGCAGCGCAGGACCTCCGCCTGAAGTGCAGCTTCAACTCCGCGCCTCATCTCTATCAGAGGCACTTTAGCTGGCAGACCAAGGTAACGAACCAGCAGAAGTTATTTTCCCGGCGAGAGCAATGAATGGTTACGGATCGCCCTACCTGTACATGGGAGGCCCCGTCTCCCAGCCCCGGGCGCCTCTCCAGAGGACGCCCAAGTGCGCCCGGTGCAGAAACCACGGGGTCCTGTCCTGGCTGAAGGGGCACAAGCGCTACTGCCGCTTCAAAGACTGCACCTGCGAGAAATGCATCCTGATCATCGAGCGCCAGCGGGTCATGGCGGCCCAGGTGGCCCTCCGGAGGCAGCAGGCCAACGAGAGTCTGGAGAGTCTGATCCCCGAGTCCTTGAGGACATTGCCCGGGCTGTCGGCGCCCGTCTCCGGGGAGAGCAGCCCGGGGCCGCCGCCGCGCACTGGAGACGTGGGCTTGCGGTGGCCGGACCAGCCCGGGGGCTCGCAGTCTGCGGCGGGTAAGAGCCAGTCCTGCGTCCCGCCACTTCCATTGAGCCCGCGGCCCGGCTCCGGCAGCGAAGCTGCGTGTATGGTGTTTAAAAGTATTATTATTGTAGTTATGGTTTATTATTTCAAGGTCTAGTCTTTATTTAGTCCATCTCAATAAAGTTATATTTTAGCTGGTTTCTTTTGCTTGTTTCACTGAATGCTAAAAATACTGTACATCTCAGAAGAGATTTCATAAAATGACAGGAGCTCGCTAGTTCTCTATTTCTGGGAGCTTTTTGTTGAGAAAATGATTCTTGTTTAATTATTTGGGAAACTGATTGTTTCCAGAATTCATGAACCCAATGGGGTATTTGTAAAGTAACTAATAAAATGTAACACGCATAAATCAACTTTTGGAAACACTTTACAGGCGTTAAATATGAGCCTAATGTAATTTAGATTTTTTCTGACATCCACACCCACTTAGGGGCCTATGTAAAAATATAAAAGCATTCAAACTGGATGTTAGAAACGCTATTTCGTTTGGCCACCCTGTTGTTTAGTATAGCATTTTTATACTGTGATTTGTATTATTATTTCATAATGAAAAGGGTCACAATTTATTCTCACCTGAAAAGTATTTAAAACAAACAAACAAACAAAGCTTTAGCAATCAATGAATGAACGGAATGCGTAGTAAGTTGAGTTGACGTCGCCTTTTCATATTACTGGAGCACTTTATTGTACTATATTTCATACTGTGTTTTATTTTTCAAACAGTAGTTAAAACTACTACTACTAATAATATTTTGTCACAAATTCACACTCATTCGCAGAGAATATATTTAATGCAGACAATAGAAAAGTATCTAACGACTGTAAGTTAAAAGTTCGTATTTGAATTTTGTATTTGTACCGAAAGGAACACTATATTATTATTATTATTATTATTATTATTATTATTATTATTATTATTATTATTATTATTATTATTGTTGTTGTTGTTGTTATTATTAATATTACCACCACTACTACTAATAATATATTAACCTAAATGTTTTGTAGCAATCAAAAAACAATACCAGTATGGCTGATTAAATGAATTAATGCACAGATATAAATTCAGTTACTATGTATTTTTTACTTCATTCTTGCTTCATATTTTTCAAGATGTGAGATCATGATAAGTACTGACGCACAATGTAAACGTTCACGCAGATTATTTTATTTTCCTTTTTTGCGGATAAATGATAAAACAATGAGAGATGTAGGCGATTCAGATAATATCTTCCTACAAACAAAAGAAATACATATATATATATATATATATATATATATATATATATATATATATATATATATATATATATATATATATGTATTGCGATATGGAGTGTTTTTAATTCAGGGCATAATCCTGCAAAGTACATAGTGTAGGAATTGAAAATGCAAGAAATCTCCCTTGTTTTGACAAGTTCAACTGCATTTATAGTCCCTGCACTGGTGTCCTTCATAAAAAAATGTCACGTTAAATATAAATTCTAATTTATATTAACCATTTTATTTATTTAAACAATTTTGAAACCGAATTCGTGAAATGGCATTTTTTTGGCTGTCATTCTTATTACAGATATGTAAAGCAATGTATTTATTATCTTTTATCTTTTGTTTGTTTCTTTAACACCTGTAGTATGATTAAGGACAACACATTTTGTGTTAATTTTAACGTAGGCGCTGTTAGAATATTTAGGAGGGAGAGAGTATGCAACACAGACTAAAAGATGCACAATATTTACTAAAACATATTATATGCAGAATTTCAACGTTAGTTTATGTCTTTCTGTGTGTTTGTGTATATATGTATGTATGTCTCTCTCGATCTATCTATCAATCAATCTTTATGTATGTCTGTCAGTCTGTCTTTATTAATGTATCAATAACAAGGATATAACACTGATTAAATATATGAAATATGAGTGTATAGTGATTACCTGTATTTGAAAGAAAATCATGGCTACATTAGACCATTGAATTAGCTTTTTGTTGTTGCTCATTTTCATACAATCATTCTATAGATTGTAATTAAATTGTATTTTTTATGTTTACCCAGCTCAACCACAATTATTGGTAAAGAGAGATATGGAGAAGGCCAAACCTGGTAAAAAAAGGAATTGGTATTGACTTGCTATCAAACTGATTTCATTCTGATGAATGAATTTTATAGTTTAAAAGATTACAGTAATCAAAGGAGGACATTGTAAATCGAATGTAATAGCAATAACTTTTGGGAAAGGTCAAACTCAATTGAAATGTTACCAAGCAACAGGCAATCTGTTTACAAAATATCGTCAAAATGCATTGATGAGAAATTTGTCACTGCTGGCCAGTCAGCACTTTCTGTTAACAGCTTTTCAGAAAAATAAGTAAATCTTCATGAATCACGGGAGCCTGGACAGTCTGATAACCTATTGCTTGAATGTTGCGTTTCTCCAGCGAGATGAGGAGGCTCTGTGGACCAGCCTTAACGAGATAGTCAGAAAGTCGGCAGATGAGGAATGCAATTGTTTTATGATATTGTGTGAGCGTTAGGCAGGCTGAAGTAATTGGGAACCATGCAGTACTTCTGAACTGATAACGTAAAGAATCGGAGTTCAGTTTAAAGACATCACAAAGTTCATTAGCTGACTCTCCCCTGTACCTTCTGTTGCTTCATAGCAGAAAAAAAAACTCTCCCTGGAGTCAAAATTCAAATCCCATATGAAGTCACACATTTCAATTCTGTTGTATTAATAAATTGTATTAATACATTTTACAGCACTTATGTTTAATTGGCCTGATATGCCATAAAATACTAATATTATTTGAAATGTGAAAATTAATTTCCCCAAGGTTTTAAAAACAAAAATGCATTTTCACCATCAAGAAACACAATGTATTCTCTTAGAGTTGCTTTACACATTGTGAGAAATAATGCATACTGTAATTAAAATATACTATATCAAACACCCTAGTCTCTAGAATCTCGTTTCACCTGTTATTGTTCTGTCTCCATAAACATGTAAAGTGCTTTGATATATTGTTGTATAAATTCAGCTTCCATGTGGCCCTTAACAACATGAAGGTATCTGACCAACATGCACCTGTTTTGCTGTCTCTCTAGATGCAGAGGAGCTGTCAGGGGACCAGGCCAGAGCAGACAGTACAGGCAGTAACAGTGACAAAGAGCAAGACCAGATGAGCTCCCCTGAGGTCTCCAAGTCCAACTCTTGCTACACACCCGAAACGCCAGAAGTGGCTCCGTTACCAGAAGAGAGCCGCTACACCTCACAGAAAAGCAGCAGCAGCAGTGATGCCGAAGCCAAAGCGGACAGCCCTAAATACCACGGAGAGCCAAACCTCGTGATTGAGGGCTTGTCAGGGTCAGTGTCCCTGCCTTTCAATTTGAAGGCTAACAGACCTCCCCTTGAAGTACTTAAGAAGATATTTCCTAGTCACAAGCCTGCAGTTTTAGAATTGATTCTCAAAGGATGTGGGGGGGACCTGGTGGGGGCCATAGAAGTGCTCCTCTCCAGCCGGTCAACATTGAACTCTGACAGGGCTCCCGCTGAGGGATCAGAGGCGCTCGTTTTACCCTCTAACGGGCATCTCTTTGAACACACGTTGGGGTCCTATCCCGTGTCATCTTCCAAATGGTCGGTGGGGTCGGCGTTCAGAGTGCCCGATTCGTTGAGGTTCTCTTCCGATTCCAGCAACGTGGTGCCCAGTCCTTTAGCCATGCCTCTTCAGCACCCCTTCCCTCAGCCGCCTCGTTACCCGTTGATGCTGAGAAATTCTCTGACGAGAAGCCAAGGCAATCCCTTTGTTCACAATGACGTAACTCTGTGGAATACCATGACTCTGCAGCAGCAGTACCAGCTGAGATCCCAGTACGTCTCCCCGTTCACCAGTGCTTCCAGCAGCGTCTTCAGAAGCTCCCCAGTCCTCCCCACGCGCCCCTCTGAAGAGCACAGGATTACAATTCAGGAGGACGTCTGCCCAGTCGTTCCCAAGCAGCCAATTTACACCGACGAAGACTATGACGAGCGATCGGATTCCTCAGACTCTAGAATTTTAAATTCCTCAACTTAAATGTTTGTCATTCTAACAAACGCAAGATAAAAGAAGTGCCAGGAATGTACTAAAGTTACTCTTTTCTTTGGATTCCATATTAAATAAAACAACAGCAATTCAGAAAGGTGAAACTTGTACAGACAGAATTTAAAGAAAATCACAATTTAAAGTATTGCATTTCATTTTGATTCAAGTGTTTGTTCATCAATGATAAGTAGCCTACATGTCATTGACACAGAGACGATTTTGGACAGATCAACACATCTGATCATGAAAAAAATAAAATGATAATACATTATATCTGTGGATGTCAATATATATAACCAGGCTGCATGAAATTTACTGTGAATATGTCCTCCAAAGTAGAAATGATCAAACTGTGTAGCATGTCAAGAGTAGACCAAATAAACCATTGTAATGATCTACACCTCTGCCTCCTTCCTTCACACCTTTTGCAATAATGTACAAGTGGCGAAAATCAAACCCAGAGTGCAGGATCACATTTGGTGTATCAATGTGGGAAGTAAAGATAGAAAAAATAAAACCACAAACTAACAAGTTATTAGAATAGGAACTAGATTATGAATTTTAGCTGACCAAGTCTGCAATTGCAATAAAATATTTTAAAACAAAACAGCCTTGAATATCAATTTCTGATTTGATTCGGAGCTAGCAGGATACCAATATATACAAATATAAACAATTACATTTGCTGTTTCTCTATTAAAGGTATCCTCTATTCTATAATACAACAAAATAAATCATCTTTGTGGACTGCTACCTTTTCTTATATTGTTTAAATTTTGACACACAGGAACGATTAGACCATGACAGGTGGCAAACAGTCATGGAAAACAATCATGGCGCTGTTCTTAACTAGCATTTGTGTGTGGTATTTGAAACCTCAGATTTATACAAAACTTCAGGGTCAATCTCTGAATTATTTGGTTTAAATGGATTAAATGAAAACGAGTTATATCAACTGGACACAAGAACAAGTAAGTCCCTTTATTGTCAACACTGTATAATAGGAAAATTATGATATTCAGAGACTTGATGTGTAACATAGTGACCTCAATGGGAAGCTGGATGTGTGTTATTTAATAAAGAAAGATGTAGGTATTAACCCTATCAGAGTGTATTGCTCTTCATAATAAGCATATTCATTATAATAATAAAACAGTATCTGTGCTGTTGATATCCTTTGTTCCATTTACTCTTCGTAATACAAAAATAATATTTTCCACATTTGCTTTATTTATTTTTTTAACAGAAAACAAGAACAACAACAGTAATTAATAGGGGACCCGAAATAATAATTTCAACAGTCATAATTTGCAGTATAACATTAACTATTATGAATCCATTGCCTTGTTTTGTATCCAGTTGTGATTGCTGGATGAATATACACATATATATATATATATATATATATATATATATATATATATATATATATATATATGGCACAAAATATATCCTGAAGAGCCACAATGTCTCTCTTCATGTAAATACATAAAACAGTTCTGGTCTAATCAAACCAAGCATTTAGCTGCAATATCACAACAGCATCTAATAATAGAGTAATTTATATTATGAAGAACACATTTTAAAGGAAGTCCACTTGAGACGTGCCCCTGGGCTCAGATTAAACAGTATACAGCTGAACATATCAACATAGTCATGATTAAATGGCCGAATTGCTCGTAGATCTCACAAGCACAGCTCTTAAACAAACTGAAGATCCAGCACACACAAGTTTCTAACTTTAACGTGGTGAAGGTTCTTAAATTAAGACACCTACCTTTTGGCTTCATTGTGTGACATTGATCATTCATGAGTGACACATTAAAAGTCATTCAGATTTCAAACTTGATAAAGGTGTAAATGGTATAATTGCAGAGGAGTAGCTAACAACACCAGGACCTGAGCTGCTCGTACATGCAACCTGAGAGGATGTTTGAATGAATTGATGAAGTTTAGCAAAGTTTACCTCTCGCAACTTTCCCTTGTTCACTTTGAGATGTGTAGTTGCATGTGACAAATCCCATTAAGGAACCAAACTTTTTTTTTTCCTTCATATTTTCATATCAAGTTCATATTCATATTTAAAGGCACACATTTTGAAGAACAAAATTTGACGTTCCTCAAATATTATCTATGAAAAGCCAAACTTTATGCCTTTATGCTCCATGATTTGAATGTGCTCATCTCTAACCCTAATACCAACTCTGGTTAAATTTCTAAACTTGCTCTTGAATTTTAATTCTTGGGCAATGAATCACGGGGTCCACTCAGAGCGATGTACGGGTCGAATTTTATGACACCACAGCTAAGCCCAGAACATGTTCAAGGAAATGGCTTTAGCACAAATGAACCCATAAATCCCACTCTCTAAAACAACAGCTGGAGGTTGATATAATCAGATATCAGAAACTAACCAAGGTCTGACCTGTCAAGTATTTTCGTGGGGAACATTTCAGAACATCAGGTGCGACAGTTGTGGGGGATCAATGGGATGCAACCATCCTACTAGGCCAGGAAATCAAAATTAATTCAGAATCAAGGAGATAGGGGTCACTGTTCAGCGCGAGGAACATTTAATTCAAGGACATTAAATAAATATCTGTTCTGCATAGAGAAAATTGTGACAGGAAAATTCATCCCAACACAAGAGTCTAAGCTCTGCCCTTCTGGTTTGTACTTTAGCCACGCAAATGCATTTGTGATACTATACAATGCTTCAAAATCTCAATATATATGTATACTGTAAAATAAATATGTATAGACCTCTCTAGAAACATAAGTCAACAGTTCAAAATATATTGCTATAGTAGAGTCAGTATCTGGCAAAGTGACACACTAAAGCTCAAATTATGTATGGACAACAACAACTAGTGTATAATGGGGATATTGTAATCCATAAAGTGATGGACATTTTAATCTTCCTGAAATGTGAAAGGAATGTACTCTTATATTCCGGAACATGATAACCTGCCGTGAACATTATTGTTGGCTTGTTACACTCATTTGCAAAACTCAATGCACTTTAATAGTTTCTTCACAACCTATTTCCATTCCATGCCTTAAATACCACAGACAACCACAAAATATTTGACAACAATGTGGAAACTGTCCAGGTGTCAGATCTTTCTATTCTTAATTAATTGTGGGGTTAACATATTTGAGGCAATACACTACAGTTTAGAGAAACTAAAAGAAAAATATGTTTTGTTTTCAATTTTATTTATAATGTTATGTTTATAATGATCAGAGCTCAGAAAGCTCAGAAAAAGCTTGTCTAGATTACAAACAATGCAAATCAAAATGCTTGAGATAGGAGACCCTGACTGCATTACAAATCCTGTCTAAATAAACACTGGACAAAGTGGACAAAAATTGAAAAATATATAAATATGGGTATTATAAAACTTCACCACATAAGACAACACAAAAACCTCGAGTTAGTTGGATTTGACCAATTCTTCACTTATCCCATTCACATTTGCATAGCAGAAACACAACACTTACACTAATGGACTTCTAAATTTACTAGGTCATCTAACAGTAACCCTGGTATGAGCCTTTTGTGTGTGTGTATATATATATATATATATATCATACTACAAACATCTGGGTTGATATTCAACATGTATTTATAACAGAAGAAAAATGTATATAGAAGAACCCTTGATATGTGATTAAATTTACAAGCAAATTATGAATAAAAAAGAGAAAGAAAAACATTGCTGCCCATTATCGAAAACATCTCAGCTCTAATACAATATATTGCATATCTTGAGGACGATACCACGAAAAATGAAACTAATCCAACTACTCCATCTAGTGGCAATATATAGATACAGGAGGCTGGATCTGAGCCCTGTCCTCATTACGCAAGAGCTGTGTTCTCCACATCTAATCCCGAAGACCAAACTCACCAACTTCTAAACGCTATGAAATAATTCTATATCTATTAAATAAGGCACTGGTTCAATTAAGAAAAAACTGCTTTTTGAGTGTTGAGGTTATGTGGTAAGTTGCTCTAAATGATCTCTAATTAACTGCATGCAGAGTTAAATGTTTACAAATATTAATAAATTAAGTGTTTAAGTGTGACCTATAACCCAGTTTGTTCCTGTGTAACCACCATATTGCTTGAACAATGTGCTCTACTATGCAAAATTGCCCAAATCACAGGAAGACCTTCATCTAACAGTAGGTCAGCAATTTTCATTAAACCAATTTATTTGATCCGCAAAAGCATGGAATAACTTTTTTTAGTTGTTTTTTTAAATCACCTGTCAGAAAAAAACGTGAATTGAATACTGGGTTTCCACTCAAATGAAAAGAAGGGCCACAGATTTTGCTAGTCTCAGAGGCCCCAAAGGGTCATATTTTATATTGTTAAAAAAGGTAGCTGTTTGTCAAGACATCGTTTAATATGTGTTATCCCCACAATAAACTCAAATGATTAAAAATACAACACTTTGGGATTTCTCAGCACAGATCAGTCTGCCACCCTGTGGTCAAAAAATGAAACGCTGAGCCTAGGCAGATATGGTTAATCAAATACAGATATTGAAACAGTAATATGAAGGTTCGGGTGTGTTTAACTAATGCACAAAGAGGAGACGAATACATATAAATATAGGTTTATATTTATAGTAGAACAGTATCCTTTCATTATTCAATACCATGCAATATCTTATGAAAGGCACCTTATTTACCATCAACATACCGCCACGCTAAACTTCAATTACTTCAGTCAGGAAAAAGAACAATTGGAAATTTAAACTTGAACTGGCAGAAAATTAAGATAGGACTAAGTGGGTAAAAATAGACAGCTATGTTTTGCTGAAGCTCTCTTATTGGATACCCAAAGTATATGCAGCTGGGTTTACTAACAACAGGAATATTTGGATTAGAGAGGTCTTTTGTATAATCCCAGTAAAACATATTCTCTGTTATTTTCTTTTTAGAGAAGATCATTACATTTCCATGTGCATAAATGAAGCCCTCCGTAGTTATATTTCAATGAAATATGCAGTTGTAGCCATAAGACACTCGTTGTTTGTCTGATTTTGGAGCATGTATTATTATGATGTATATGATTATGACTATTATTATTATTATTATTATGACTATTATTATTATTATTATTATTATTATTATTATTATGCAGTAAACGTCCTAATAACCCTGACAATCAGTGAGGACAACAAAACAATAAAATAGATCAACTAAAGAGATACAATTACAAAATTGTGTAATCAGTTGATAGTATATAATGAAACGTAAATATAAACGAACATTTTGAGCAATATAATAATAATAATAATAATAATAATAATAATAATAATAATAATAATAATAATAATGCAACATTATAACAAAAAATAATGAATTACTTGAATATAATAACTGAATATTGTGTATAGCTTGTATGCAATTGTACAGCGTCTCTTCTTGCTGTCTGGTTGACTTAGACACGCATTAGACACCACAAATAATTAAGTCTTAAATTCACTCTTTTCTGTATTTGCTTAGCTTTTAAAGCTACATTTGAATTTCCTCTTTTACGACAACAAACCCAGCAGAGTCCGTGCGTCTCAAACGGGGGACCAATTATGAATGGCTCAACATCCATCCAAGTGCAAGTGTTGCCAATCAATCAATCAATCAATCACGCCTCTAATGCTAATTAACATAATAGGGCCGCAATAAAGCGACAGATCTCCTCCAGCGACACAGAGCTCGGGTTTCTCTTTACTGCGCACCGAACACGCACTGCGCTTCACACACCCAGAGGTACTTTCAAAATCAAAGCCATCAGCCAGTAAACTGAGTTTGATTGACCAACAAACCTGCTCCAGTTCGGGTTAGTGGCAGCAGAGATTCATTCTAGTTTAGTACTTCAGTAAAGAGCAATAGAAAGCTTGACTTGACCTGTGGATAAGGATCTTCGGTGGCCCTTTCTGGCAAATATCTAATTAAAGGTTTAATTTATATTGATCACTTTAGTTCTTTCGAAATTAGTCTTTAATTTAGGTCTATAAGTGGTCATATTTTTGAACTACCCAACGACAAACCAAAACTAATTATGTAAAGAAAGAAAGTAAATCATACACTATTGTTGTATGATAAATATTATTCTTAATAATTATACAAAATTACAAATAATGTGTTTTCATAAATTGACCGATTTATGCCAAGTTGATGACACATTATGAATGATCTCAATGCTTCTTCATATTATTATTATGATTATAGTGTCATCAACTTGTTCAATCAATTAAAAAAAGTTGGAAAATGCTATTACTGGGTGTGTTTCTTTACATAACATATTGTACTTTTTGTTTTGGATTTTACAGAAGATAACTTAAGAAAAATGAAGTGGTTACATCTTCCAAAACAAGACCCAGTTCTCCAGTGTTTGTCAATCTAATCTGCTCTGGAGAGAAAGTAACAGGGCAGGATCAAAGCATTCTTCGACTGGAAATTGCACCCGGGGTAGCACTTTGGGTAGCTGGCTGTAACGCGGCTAATAAATCCAAGAGGAAGAGAAAGTGGCGAATCTGCACCTGCAATCTTGACGTCTTCACCACATGTGCGACAAGGCTGGGTTTAAACAGGTCTCACTGCGCAAAACGCACGGTTGTCTCTGTCTGCATGTGTGCGTAATTTAAGTTTGGTAAACGAATATCTGCACCCTTGTGCCTGTGGAGTCTAACAACTGTAGGAAAATAAAAGTCTTCCTTAATTTGCAGCAGGCTATTTTCTGTCTAAATGGAAATGGTGTGATTGACGCAAACCTGAGCACCAGTGGGATGCACTTGGAGGGTTGCAACTTTCCAGAATTGTTCACTATCATTGGGAGAATATGAATTGAATCATTTATCATCTGTTTTATGGAGACTATCCCCATGTCCTGAAGTTCACGTTGACCACAATAATATGTCCATCTAGTTTGTGTGGCCCTCTTTGTCTGTAAGGGGATGACTTTCATATTCTTATTGTATGATCATCGGCCGCAGCGTGTCTCCGGGACAACTAATTGACCACGTTTCAATTTCCATATATTGGGAGCGGAAAGCTGTCCATTTAGGCCTGATGTATGCCATGGACTGTGCAGTTGCACCGCAAATGAAAATAACTAAAGTGACTTTAATATTTATTGTCCAAAAAGTGCCAAACACGTTTATTACAAATACACCAAACATATTGTTTAAAAAATATGAATAATTGCAAAACCTTTATTGTGGTGATACCAAACACAGTTGTTAACCTTTTTCCTGTCATGTACTATAGCAGCACCGTGTTGTTCGTATTGTTTGTATCAGTTTCCAACGAAAAGAGCGTTTCTTTTTCCCAGGGGAATATCTCTCACCCTTCCCAATTGACTCCCAAGGGTAAACGCTTAAATGCCCCTTTTAGTCATGCTTGTAATTCAAACAGTAGCTATCGACCCATCATCTGAGTGTGGCAGTATTACCGGTCCTTATTTTATTTTCACATAGGTTTAAAGTGTATCAAACACAGGAGGTCAGACAGGACAAACTGGCAGTTTTGTTTTGTATACCTCCATGCTCACTGACTGTGTGTTTTTATAATTGTGTGAGTTGTGTAAACGAGATAATCGCATTACATCTATATCTGGACATACTTTTAAATGCCTTTGCTTAAGGCTTAATAAACTTGGCTGTAGATGAGCATTGATAGAAGCAGTATAACAATAAAAATACAAAAAAAAAAAAAAAACACCAGGACTTGTATTTTTGTGCCAACAAAACCCTTTATATCACCACCATCAGTTTGACTGCTTAATTGTCAGTGTAGTTGTAAATATGTAACGTTAACCGATTTTGCAGAATCTGCTGAGTATAACTCCACCCGTATGCAATTATAGCACGCATTTTTATGTATTCATTTAAAAAAAAATAACGTTTAGTATAAACTATTTTAGATTTTAATTTAAAAATATTTGTATATGGTTTATTTACAATTCAGGAATAAACGGATTCACACATAAATTACACAGTACATAAAAAGTAAACGTTTTGTTTAAACAAACATGCTTTATTTAGTTTGTACTAAAGTATTTAACATAGGTGCATTAATTACACCTGTAACTTTGATGCAGCCTTAGAAATTTGAATCCTTGTGAAAAAACAGAAAGCATTTTGCATTTGCAAGAACTGATTTGAATACGAATCAAGAATCGTTTTTTTCCTTTCTTTTCTTTTCTTTTTTTCATTAGACTGTTTGGAAACTATAACTATAACTTACTTCAAAAAGTTGCTACTTAGTATTGGGTGTTGGAAAATACAGCATTTTTTACCGTTATTATACATCAATATAAAACTAGGACGTGTACGGTAATTCCAAAAGTTATTACTATTATTATTATTATTATTATTATTATTATTATTATTATTATTATTATTATTATTAGTAGTAGTAGTAGTAGTAGTATTTTCTATAATGGTATTTGTGGGGAATACAAACGCACGTTTATGTAATATTAATTTAAAACTGTGGTTATACAGAAGGGAAGCAGCCAGAATGCAGTATCAAAACAAACAAGCAAATAATCACAATATTTTATCTTTAATACTGGCAAAAGTTATACGGGGGAAAAAAACCTGCTGTGTTACCCATAACATTTTGTGCTACGTTAGTTGAGTGAAGGTATTTTGGTATTTTACTGAAGTTTTGAATTTGAACTAAATTAGTCAGGAAACGTATTCTGTACTGCTATCAAATACTGAAAAATACACATCCACACAGACTACCCAAATACACTCTTATAACGCCTCATAGAGCATTATATGAGATTTACAAAATCTGACTGTATACAGTATTGTGATTATTATTTGGTACATTTAATGTTTCCATGTCTATAACCTTTACAATATAAACACAACATTATTGGCAGTATTAAGCAGTAACTGTAAAATTCAACGTAATATCTTGTGAAGTGTCATGAATGAATCTCAGTATTGTTGAATTATTATGTGTTATTCGTGAACCTGCAGCTTCTTCAATGAGAGAATCTAATATTCCCAGGACGGCCAATCAGCGCGGACACCCAATCAAGACGACCAATCAAAACGCCGCAATGGAGACGCAAACAGCGCGTATTGCAGCGGATCAAATAGGAGGCGCTTGCGGGCTCCGGAGCGCAAACCCCCGCAGACAAGCACATGACAACATCATTACACGTCCAGCTGGAGCTGCACTGCGCTAGATGTGGGACAGTTTCAACCCTAAATGAACTTAGCAGGCCTGAACATCAGCTTTTCATAACTTCAACCACCGCAATCACTTAGCCAGTGATTAAGATCTGCTGTTTGGGCCTTTGAGTCGCAGCTAATTCAATCAGCTGGATATTACAGTTCAGGAGCAGCGCAGAGTGGACGCAGTTCAGGTGAGATCATATAGAATGTTGCCTAATCTGATAATGGAGCAATACATAGAATATATATTTATCTTAACTGTAATTGTATTATGCTTGATTTGTATTTTTTGTACTGTATTTATTGCGCTTTTGTATTGCTCTTGTAACCTATAAGTCTGCCAGAAATTATTATTATTATTATTATTATTATTATTATTATTATTATTATTATTAATAATAATAATAATAATTGAAGAACAGTTTCCTACCACATTCAAATATGAATGCATTCTGACAGTGTTGAATAGTTTTAGTGGCAGGTGCAATTTTAGGTTCACACTTTCTTAAAGGTGCCCCTCTGGGTATTGCCAAGTTATTGATCATATTAATGTAAGTCCTGTTTATGACGGGCTGACTTCATATTCAATGCGTCGATCTCTTTCACAGACCAGAGGGAGAGAGGCGCTGATCGCGGACAAGGCAACTTTGCGGACCTCTGCCACCGGAGGAGACACGCTGCCCCGGGCAGACATGACCGACCTGCTGCTCCCAGAGCTGGAGATCGACGTGGAGAGTCTGGAGACGGAGAGCGACGACCAAGCGGAGTTTGGCTGCGCTGCGTCCGGAGCCGGGGACGATGCGCTGGGCTGCAGGGACGAGGAGAGACCCGGTCAGCTCACCGCGGGCTCCGGGGACCAGAGGAAGCTGAGCCGCACCCCGAAGTGCGCCCGGTGCCGCAACCACGGGGTGGTGTCCTGCCTCAAGGGGCACAAGCGCTTCTGCCGGTGGCGCGACTGCCAGTGTGCCAACTGCCTGCTGGTGGTGGAGAGGCAGCGGGTCATGGCGGCGCAGGTGGCGCTTAGGAGGCAACAGGCGACGGAGGTAAGATCAGTGGCTTTGGTGCGTTGTATGGAAGTCGGGGAGTGGCTCTCCATGATTTTAGAAATATTAAATATACACCACGCAACTCGATGATAACATTTTCGTTTAGATTCAGGCTCCAATACTGCTGAAACACCACCGGGGCAAAGGGATGAACAGGGTCCGAGTCAGGAATCACATTTTATTGTCGGGTTTTACAAAACTGTCCCGAGATTGTGTATATGACTGCAAATGCGCCCGTTCGTTTCCAAATCGATTAAGAAATGGTATTTAAAATTGCTTTGAACTGTTATTTATTTGAAAGCACTTTTACTTAATGCTTAAGATATGATATGATAGATATGCTGTCTATTAAAGTGAAATATTACCTCTTTTATATAGTTTAGTATTGTTTAATCTGGTAAAATTAAGAAGAAAAGTTGATATTGTGTAATATCTAATGAATTAACTCTCAAAATGAGTTAATTGTCTTATTAATGGAGGCCTATACATTTTTGAAATTTATCTTTTTGACTGTGAAGTACAAGTAGACCTTTTTAAATGTTTTTCACATTTACACTGCTACCATGATTTTCAAAACGAGCGCACAAATAACTCACCCTAAATGCGCTTTATAGAATGTGATTTAGATCAACGACGTATATCTCGTATGTCTACTTGTTGAACTTTTTCGTATTTTAATGAATGAATAAACGGAATAATCAATTACTTGAATAATGCCATAGATTATATTTTGCTTCTCCTGATAACCACATAGTATGCAGACTAATCTTTGTGTGTAATTGTTTCAGGACAAGAAAGGACTGACAGGAAAACAGATCCCCGTTGAACGCAGGACAGTTTATCAGAGGCATATTAGGCCCTCTAGTATGCTGGCAAAAAGTATTTTGGAAGGTAAGGAACACTTTTAAAATTATGACTATGTTTGTGTAAATATATAGCTGTTGTAGCTGGTCTGTTTACATGTATACCATGCACAATCTGAAGAAACCCTTTGCCTATAATTCAGCTGTTGCCTCCTGACTCTTAACCTTACTTTAGTAGGAGCAATCTATGACCTATCACTTCTCTCTGATTTCCCTTTTCTTTCCTGCCTCTGATCTCCCTTCTGTCTTCTTTCCGTAGCTTTTCTTGGATTTCTCTCACTTTCCGACAAAACTCCAAAAGGTTCTGCTTTGGACAATATAACCGCAGTAAGATCATAGCTCTGTTTGTCTTATAAAAGCCTGTCACTTAAAATGGAGCATTCGTGGTAACAATAAATATCTCAACCAGCACTAACAACATGAATGTATGTTGTTTTAAGAAGAGCATACATAAATTGCTAGTATATAAATTAATTATCTTCAATTTAATATAAAATATAATACACTAATATGAGCTTTTTTTTCCCTTCTAAAAATGCAAACGGGGCCTCAGTACACTATGAAGCATATTGGTCTAAAATAGACAAATAAATCAAGCTCTGTATTTGTTTTGTTAATGTTCAGAAAAATGACAAACCTGTAGATTATCTTAAAAATAGCACACAACCAGAGATTAAGTAGTTTCAGATACTTCTTTACAGGGCTGGTAAGAGTGAATTTTGAGACGCTTAAGCTGCATGTATAGAATACATTTTGCTTTATTTTTATTGGGGAAGGCTGACAACATTTTTCTTGGAAGAGATATAACGGCTAAACAAACTGTCGAGATTTCTTGTTATTCATTGGTGTAGTTGCCTAGTTTCCTAAATTAATTCTCTTCATCAACAGGTTATCGTCCAGTTCAGACAGACTCGTTTTTAGGAGGCAACTCGTCCCTGCCTCCCCCTCTCAGTGACCGAATGAGGAAGAGGAGGGCTTTCGCTGACAAAGAGCTGGAGACGATCATGCTGGAGCGAGAGTACAAAGAGCGCGAGTTGCTGGAGTCCAGTCAGGCGGCCGCGGCCTCCCTCTTCCTCCCCAGCAGCATGGTCCACGCGGCCGAGTACAACTCCTACAAAGCGGCCTTCTCTGCAGGGCAAGTGGAGGCCCAGCCCAAGGAGGTGTGCAACTTTCTGCCCAATTGCCTCGACCTGTCGATGCAGTACAGCGGCTCGGGGAACGTGGAGCTGATTTCCTCCAATGTCAGTGTGGCCACCACTTACAGACAGTATCCGCTGTCCCCCCGGTTCATGATGTGGCCGAAATGCAGCAACATCAATGATGCGCTGCTTTACCAGCAGTGCCTCCTGAACGCCACCGCAGTCCAGAAACTGGGGGCCGTGTGGGACCCAAAAATGATGCCAGCGTCGGAGCGCCACTCGCCCGATCAGGATGTGGCAGCGGCCAAACTGGAAGGCTCACGTGCTGCCCCAGAGCTGTGTGACCCCCAGCGAGCGCAGCCTGAATCACAGGGCCTCTCTCAGGGACCGCGGGAGAGGTCTGCCTTCTCCCCGCCCAAGAGGAGCTTCGGACCAGCCTTCGCCAACACCCCGTCGCCGCAGAGCCAAGAGCACGTCTTGAGCAAGCTGAGCAAAGACAGTGCCAAGCATGCCCTCTCCATGAAAGTCAACTCCTTCCACTCCCTGATTCAGCAGACGCTCAGTGAGAAGGCAGGCCCCGAGTCCAAAGCGCCGTACTGCAAAGAGCTGTTCGAAGAAGCAGCTAGAAAATACAGAGAGAGCGCCGCCAAGGAGAACCAGATCTTCAAAAACATATATGCCAAAGACTTGACCTCCAAACAAGGGGCTACAAAGCTTGCATCCAGTGAGTCTCTGTCTTTTTCTGTCGAGTCGATTCTGAAGAGACCTTCCCCTGCAGTAAACCGTGCATCTCAGTAACTTACGACATTTCCATAATGACTTCTTCCAAAAGAGATCTTTATTAATGTATATATTTTGATATGAAAATAATATGTCAGGGGTAAGGTACTTCCAAACACAGCTGGGCAAATACTGTACAGAACACTTTTATTTGAAATTCAGCTGCTGTTTCTCGTTCTCAACCCCATGCAAATAAGTGGTGTACATTTTCTTTGGCTGTAAATAAATTAGCATGTTTTATATCACTTTAATATAATGAATATATTTAAGTGTAATAATGACTGAGGTTGCTTTAAAATTGTTTTGAGTTTTAAGCACTGCAATGTGCAACAATACAATAAACAATTTAATGGAGAAATGTGCTTTGGTGTTTTGATCTGTTTGGTTTCGTTATTGGTTAAATTAATTTTGATGCAAGAATATTATTTGGAGACAACAGCAAATACAATGTTAATTCTGTATCCCTGTTATGTATATAAAAAAGACGATTAAAATGTGAAAAGTGTTAATTTCTAAAAGTTTTTCAAAAATAATTGCAGTTATAACATCATGAAAAATGCTCAAAAGTCGGGTAGGCAATCTTTGCTCCTATAGTCCAGAATTTCCTATTAGCGGGAAAAAAGACCTGCTGTAACAATAGAATGGAAGAGGTTTCCTACCTCTTTTACAGGGCAGATATAGTCAAATCCAGATGGTATTTTGGTAGAACCTGCTTGTCATTAACTTTATAATATCATTAAGGTGCTGGCTATACCAAAATACCATCTGGATTTGACTATATATGTATTGCAGAGATACTAGTACTTTCAATAAATATCCTTAGTGTAAAAATAATTTGGCCATTTTGAAAAACAAACTGTATTGCAGAGATACTAGTATTGAAAGTACTAGTATCTCTGCAATACAGTTTGTTTTTCAAAATGGCCATAAAATAACATAAAATAATTAATTCCTATGCTATAAATGTTTTTATTATTATTGCATCACACAAGGCTATTGGTTGACAATTAAACTGATGTATTGCAGGATATGGTTCTCAAAGGTGTCTAAAATTACCAGAATTCTTCCATTAATCTATTTTTCTCTATCACTCTAAATGGGGGCAATCACATGCTTCTCATTAGTCATTTTAGCACATGAAGGCATTCTATTAATCTCTCCCCCTGCAAACTATTGATCCATTGGATACCTATTGTTAAATTAATCATTAACATTAACTGTACAGGACAGTAAAGGATATTGGCACATCTATAAAGGGGGGATGGCTTCAGGATTGACCTTGAACCAGTGCTTGATCAAACGTTTACTGTAAATGATAAATATCTGCTGAGTACATCAACAGAGACCCAGCATTCATTCCCAAAGTGTCAGATTTAACACTCCAGCAAAGTGTATCGAATTGCACAACTATCTGCCATTTCTCTTGTTACCGGTCTGTCTTATTGCATTAGGCTGTCGGTTCCCACGCATTCTGGAGCAGGAAAAAATGAAAATACTCACACATGCAGAAAATACATTTTATTTTAGTGCAAATGTTATAAATATAAACATATACATGTATGTGTGGGTGTCTTAAATTCATATCTATTACATTGCCTCATAATAATAATCTAAATCAACCGATTTATTGTTATAACCACGAAGGACATCTACCTCGGATATTTCTTGCAATGTCAAACATCAAAAAGCGATTTGAAATTTTAAATATTTACCACTAACCTTATTCTGTGTGTATTTTCTAAGATTCGATGATGATGATTATTCAGTATGGAACTGTCAGCTTACAGACTGATCATTCAAAAACCTCTTAACCTTTTTATATGCCTGAATGACACCCTGTGGTGCTGTGCAGTGAAACGTTTAGCCAGTGTCAAATATATGGTGAACAGATGGGCTTACAGCATGCCCAACTAGCCCAGGCTTTTCCATCCTTGAGGTTTTTTTTTCCGAGTTGTAAAAGACTCATCTTTAGCAAAGTGATATGAGAACATCTTTCTGAAAAGGAGCCAGAGAGCTTGTATTTACTTATTTTTAAAGATTACACTTTTGTCCTGAAATATACCTTACAATGCCTTACTTATCGGAGCTATATATTCTCCTATACTAATATAAATAAATCTGAAGTGTGCACGTAAAGGGAAATCCCCGTCACCAAATATCATTCTTTAAAAAGTGCAGCAAAGCAAAAAAATCAAAAGCACAATCTTCAAACACATCTCTCTCCGAAAGAAATGCTAAACACGATGGCTGCAAGTGGTGACTGGAACAATAGAAGCGACACAATGCGATGAACAGTATTGAATGAATCTGGAGTGCTCAGTAATTACATCTTTCAAATTCAGCTTCTGATTCTCTCCCACAGGGATCTGTCTTATCAGTCATCCAAAAAAAAAAGTAATTGTTCTGTACTTACACAAACTCACAAGGTCATTTGGGTCATTTAAAATCAAGCTATCAGTATGAATTGTTAGTCAATGCCAGCTTTTGTTCACTTTCTGGATTCTGAAAGTGAACCAGTCAACAACAAGTCTACATTCATTTTAATGTCACTAATCCATTCAGACAATAGTATGAAGGAAAATACTATGGCTGGCACCAGATTCTCAACAGACTGAGGCAAAACAATGTTTTGAGCAACAGCAAAAATCCTTTATTTATTGTACTTCAAAACCCAGATTGCCTGGCATCTGTTCCAATGAGCCTGTTGGTCTAAGCACAAGCTCCTGAAAGAGTGACCGCAGTGCCATGCCACCCTTTAGATCTCACACCTCACTGTTAGAAGGGCTCCCTAAGGTGCTTACACTATATCTTGTATTGTGACATGCTGTATAAACCCCTATAACTCTACACTGCTTCCTTTGGGGAATTGGAGAAGGACCTACAGGTCTGGTCATGGTCGAAGCTGCTCCAGGCCCCACTCCCACACCCTCACACCTCTGCAGCAGTTGTCCCCCATAACTCTCTTAATTTGTTCTTCTGTGACCATGAATTCAGCAACCATTATGGTCCTACAAATCTGGCCACTTTTAGGTAATTTGACTATAGTCCAACAAGACGTGTGGTGATTTCTTTTTCAGTTCAATTAAAAGCACAACGCCACACAGAAAACATGTGTAAAGTCATTTTGATTTAAAAAATAAATTGGTACACACTGTATTGTTGATCACAAGGTGTGAAAAACAGGCTAGGATCCCCATTCTTCCCAGCCAGTAGCTCTTGTGCATAAAGAAGCCAAAGCATGCATTCCTGGACTGCAACCTGTAATATAATAAGAAATGTGTAGCATGGAATCTTTTGACAACCATACAGCATTTAATTACGACATTTTCTGAGCTGACAGCTGATTTAACTGATAAGGTCGCTTGCAAATAACCTTTAAGCTTCCTGATCGGTCGATTTGCTAATTCTTAGACCATCATGCTCTTTCTCCTCAGTTCCACTGGGTAGCAGTTAAGCAAAACATTGTCAGCAGAACAAGTTTCTATCATTAGCACCTGTATTGTGTTTCCAGTAATACTTCTTGTTTGACGAGGAGAAACGTTGAGTTTGTATGGTTTATTGAAATTGTACTGCAAACAAGGAAATAACTGCCAAGCTCCTAGGTCTTACTGCTTATAATAAATGCCACGGAAATAGCTTTAACCCTTTCTCATTTCCATAAAGTGATCCTACAAGTAGCAAGTTTAGATGCAATGCTATGCTAGTTGGCCCAGCTGGGTTTTTTAACTGCCACCAAAGAAAGGGACCTGCTCCCCCCTCTTCCTCCTATTTTTTTAGCAACCTTAACTGGACTTTAATTGACAAATTAAAGATAAAAAACATATTTGTAAATGGCAAAATCATGCCAGATCTGTTCCCATTTGAATGTGTTTCTCTAGTTTGTTGCCTAAGCATTTGAAACAATTGGAAAAGGTAATTTAAATGTGTGTAATGTTTTGCAACAGAGGCTTAGACGGCTTTGCTTCGCATTGTAGCATGTAGAAACTCTTGACCTTGAAGTGGCATTGAAAACTGAACCAAGCAGCAGACAACTCCACTGCTTCATATTTGTCTGAGCATGTGCGCCAGCCACCTAACTTGTTGATGTTGTCTTATGTAATAATGTGTAATCAGATTTGTATTCAGATTTATTTATTTTTTTTCTACCACAGGGCATTGTCAGAGCACAAAACTAACATTTGTTCCACTGATGCATGTTTTTGTATTTGTTTTTCATGAGGCACATGCAAATCTTATGGAAAGTCTGGCAGAAGCCTAGAGTGTATCGACATCTATAATAGAAGTGAAAGCTTTTTAATTTTGACAGCATTTAGATTGAATCTGTTGAATCTAAATCATGTCCTGAAGTATTATAAACTCTTCTCTCCAAAGATGTCAGTGTTGGGTAGCTCTCTGTTCAGTAGCACCATCAATGTGTTGTAAAAAGCACTCACACACATTGGCTGCTCCTCCACTAAAAATACCAATGCCCTTAAAAAAGCATTTGCTACAAAATGGGATTCACATGCTGTTACCGTTCTGTGTACTTTGACTTTTGAACCTGTTGCTGCAGCAAATAAGCAGTTCTTCTGAACTATATACAGTCACAGGACAGGACCTGACAACCGGCACTTTAAAATGTATACTCACCTTGCCAAGGCTTATTTCCATCTCATTGCATCATGGTATGCAAATGATGTCAAGCCAACCAGCAGAGATATACACAGTGATATCTGTGAAAAGATCTGTGATTGGGAAGCAGTGGAAGATGGGGCAATCAGTGCAAGATCTACTCAATATATTGCAAAGTAAAACAAGCTATCGGGGGATAAGACTTTTCCTCTTGTCAAAGACGACTAGTTGTTCCATGCAAATCAGATGAGATAAACATGGAAATTTGGATTGGGACTCAGTGGGGCAACCCTACCTGGTCTTAACAAGTCAAATAGGACTCGAGGTCGTGACCCGAGCACCCCCGGGGGAATTCAAGTCTCGTGAAGGAGTAATCGGCCACTGAAGAGATTAGAATAATAATAATAAAGAAAACACACACACAGTTACGTTTTCAAAGAGCTTCTCACTTCCCGCTGGTTGGTTTCTCATCAGTGTCCAAAAACCCTCAGTCAGGGGTTAAGGAGGGGTCTAGAGAGCCTACTTGACATCTGCTCCGGTCCTGGCTTTTTGATCTTTTCCCCTGTTCTTTGGGGACTGGCCTGCTGAGAAAGATGGTGTTGTTCCCAGCAAAGCCAGAGAAAACAGGGCCTTGATGACAGATCAGGTGAAGGCAGCAAAGCAGGAGAAGCGGGGATTACATGTCAGCTAATGAGACTGAAAAGGAAAACACCGGATTCCTCATGGGGGGAAACATTTGGTAAGGAGGAATGCAAACTCTGATCATGTTTTGATATTATAGACAGCGCATTGCATTGCAGTAGTGAATCTGAAGACTGCTCCGAGTCAATCCATGCTGAGTGATTTGTGTTATATTGGGAGACTTGACTTTATTTAAAATATAAGTGTTTGTGAGTTGAAAGAATCCCATTGCTCCCAGATTCATGTTAGAAGAGCATACATTTTTCCAGTGGCATCATGGGTAAAGAACAGTAGTCAGTTCAGTTCTGGAATAATAATAATAATAATAATAATAATAATAATAATAATAATAATAATTAAGCAAAGGACAGCCTAACAGAGTATTGCCTCTCCACTATATTACTAGTGCTATACTGACACCCAGAATAAACAGGTGTTTTTCTTTGCCTGGGTCGTCTATTTACTTCTGTCACGTCTCTGTCCTCTGAACCCTCCTACCCTAGATATCAATTTGTTTCCAGAACGGCAGGCCCACTGCTTTAACCTTGGTGCAGACCAGACCGAACAGTTACAGCTGTGACACTTCAGCTCTGTTTAGGCAATACAACTTGTGTTATTGTTCCCGTTTCCTCATAAATATAGATTGTTTCCTGTACAATTACATTTCACTAAACTGGTTTGCACTTACCTTCTCATGTTTCGGCAGCATGTCAGATTTATTGTCAGGAACGCCGAATGCCAAGCCAATGTCCTTCGGTTGGTCCAGGCACCTGCAGGATATTTCTGGCATTGTTGATACACCTGAATCCAGCTCTTATTTGAAAGAAGTTAAAAATCATAGATATCTATTTGCCAGCCTCCTGTCCACAGAGGGTTGTTTATCAAAACCACTCTTTTCATATTGAGTGTCTCAGTCGAGCCCATAGTGTATATCAGTTTGACCTTTTAACTGTGTGGCTATTCTCTGGTTCAATGGCACTGTCTCATCTGTCCACATAATGGATGTGCACACTTTTAAAATGAAGGAGGTGGAAGAACACACTATACAAGTATCCGGTATGTTTTAGTGCTACCTTAAACACCTCCTTTCAAAATGTATTGTTAGACAAATTTGTTTGATGACTTCATACATACACTTACAGTACATACTTACATACACACATAACATTAGTAAAAATAACAGAATAGATTAATCCTCTGACAATATTGAAGACAATACCTAAGAAATGTTGTAAGATCTGCATATGACAACCACATCACTGGGGAGTTTGTTCCAGATTGTGGCAACTTTCATCATTTTTAAGATGAGATAGAGATAGTCATGTGATTATTAGCAATAGTACTGATTAAATGTACCTTTAAAATATTGTCTTCTTGTCACACATGTAGTTTGCTGGTAATAGCTTACAGAAGCTGTTTAATTTGTTGTTGACCAGTCAACAAGTAACTAGTAATTATCTGTAATATTTTCAGAAACATTACCCCTCATACATATACAAGAATGAAAGAAAAGAGAAAATGAAAATGAAATTTGATGAAAATAGAAATGGACCCCGAAGTTAGTCATTGCTATTATTAGACAAACTAAAACCAAAATGATGGGAAATGGAGGGCGATGCTATTAAGATAGCTGTTCCAACAACATAATACTCAGTTAAATGAATCAGATGGCTTTTAAGGCCTTTGTAAAACTCAAGCAGATGTACAAAATATTTCAAAACCCTACAGGATTTCTGTATCTTTTAAGGTGTATCATTCGCCAGTAAATATCTTGATTTGTGAACTGTGTCTAATTCATCTTCTGAAAGCTTCAGCAGCAAAAAAAAGAAATGACTTAGGTGTGATACTATGTCACTTTGCATGGGATAAAATTTAGGAGTAAGACCTGTTTAAAAAAAAAAAAAAAAACCCTGAAGAAGTCTGTTACTAAACTAATCCATACCATAACTGAAATCGGGGAACAGAGAAGACTGGAACATACATTACTCATTGCCTACAGGTGGTATTTCATCTGACAGTTTACTAGCAAGTGGTACCCCTCTGCCTGAAGACGTTTGCACAATAGATTAGTTTACTCCACATGAGTTAGTCCTCCATACAGTTTAAAAAGCTGTTGCGAGGTTACCTGAGATTTGGATGCCTGTAAGGGAGGTGTACCTTCAGTAACCCATGACAAACTCCTTTAGTATGTCAGAGGATCATTGCTGCCCAGACACAAGGAGGTGAAGTTACAAAGAGTATTGATTCACCCTTTAGGTCTGTTAGCTATTTGTTCTATATCCACTGAAGTATTTGACTTTGATTTCAAACAAGAATGAAAAGAGAATGAGTTATGAATTTTGATTTATTTTTTCCCCCTAAAGTTTAAGTTACATAAATCTTTCCCCCTACCCAAGAAAAAAAAGTCACACTTACCTCCAGCTGCCTTCAGGTAAGACTGTCAGAATGTGGTATAGAGAATTAATAAATGGTAAAAATGAAATAATGAATTTAAGATATTTTAACTCTCTCTCTGGGGCTGCTGCCTACATTCTCATTAATGTGGAGAGTCAGCTGTCAACAAAGAGCTGTTCGTTTCACTTTTGGGATTTTATTTTTACTGAATGGAATGATACGTCTAAGAAACAAAGCTTAGACGAGGCTTGGAGGCGAGTCTGATTTTTAAATGAAGGCAGTGATAGATGAAAACCCCAGACTAGAAGAAGACAAATTTTAGAACAGATTCAAGTTGGATAAGTGCCCTAAAATGAAGACCATCTAATGTGGTGTGTAGAGCAAGAGAGTCTAGGATGTGGCCCAAGCCTGGAGAAGGCTTTGATCTACAATGCTTTGTCTCAGTTGTTCACTGTGGAGCTGGTCCTCTTTGGACAAGGGTAATTGTGAAGGGCCGATATTAAGTTGTTCACTGCGGAAAGGTTTGTCATAAATCTTTTCATTTTCGGCAGCAGCCTCCTCTCCTTGAACCCTCAAGTTGATATTTTTGAAATCCCACTTCAGGACAGCAAAGTAAAATTCAGAAGTTCACACAATATGAACTTGAGCAACAGCAGTGTACGGATATTTAAAAGGAGTATGCCTTTTCTTTTCTCCCATTCAATGGGATAATAATACATTAGATCTCGGTAAAAGTGGGTTGTGGGAGCTTCTTTGCAGTAGAATAATTATGAGCACTTGGCAGATACATATTAAATGCAACACAATATAAAAACAACACAAAACAAACATCACATAGACACAGACAGCAGAGTTGTGTGCATTGATGCATAAGCCCCCAAAAATATATTTTTTATAGTTAAGTACCTAAAAAAATATTTGCTCTGTAGAAATTTATCAAGAGGCCCTTTGAAAATCACCAGGGGGTCCAACATGTGCTGCTCAGCTGCGATAGTCCACACAGCACAGGGCTCCATTTAAGAGAAAAAGCTGAACACATTACAGTAATGCAATGAAAGATTTATGTTCTGCGCTCAGCGTATGATCCTCTGAGGCACCTCTCTGAAAGGGTGATTATTAGACTGACATAAGGGAATATTTTATATTAAACACTAAAAGTTATATATTTATGGCAATAATCACCCTGATGTTTTTCATGTTGAACAACTTAACAAACCCTAGGAAACACTGGTAACCCCATCCTGAACCCTCTGTGGTAGTTAAATACAATAGTATTATACAGTATTACTTCCAGGACATGTGTTTACTTTTCCAGCCAAATGTGTTGTCACTTACATCATTACAGTAAGTTTGGTCAACTTCTCCTGAGTGTGGTTCCAATTAAGAACAATAAACGCCTAAACTCCCAGAGCAAGTGACAATTAGGTTTCAAAGGACTCAGTTTGGAGTTTGGGTCATTGCAAACCAAACCAGGGTGGTAGCAGCTTGTTTAAGACAGCACAACAATTATTCGGACAGCACTGTTTGTTTTTGGTTTTGCTTTTTTTGGTTGAATTTGAATGTTGCCACGTCTAATTTAAAATGCAATTTGTATGTGAAATACAACAAAACACCTGTCCTGTGTGTTCAATTATTCAGGCAGAAGTGGAATCGTAGATTTCTGTATTGGATCCTGACACTTTGGAATCTAAACTATATTGCATATTAATTCTTAGCTGGCTATTTATGCCTGTTACTTTTCTCCACTTCTGTAACCCTTTAAACACGTTCTCCAAAACCTCAGCCTGATTTCACGACAGGCTGTAGACACTGCCCTCTGCACTCCTTCTTATGTTAAAACAAGGTGTGAATATGGACTGTGTCATGACTTGACTGGGACTCACAACATCACACAATTGGGTGAAGATGCAATAGCGACTTCTGTGGCTTAATGGACACCTATGAGTTATTTTTTATTAACAAACAGCAATTCCAAGTCTGGGAGCATAAAAGCTCTCACTCTCTGTCTCTCTCTCTCTGTATATATATAATGGGGAAGATAAAGTTTCTTGAGGATTATTTTACACACACACACACACACACACACACACACACACACACACACACACACACACACACACACACACACACACACACACATACACACACACACACACAAATCCCATAACAGGGATCGATTAAGTATGTTAAAATCTTATAAAATACTACAGGACAGGATAGCTTTAAAATAGGATCTTCAGTTGTCAAAAGCCAAGATTGAAAAGCCAGAAAACATGTGCAGTTTTACGGTGTGCAGGTTCCTTGCTTGATCTGTGGAAAATAGTTTGGAATCTCCAGCAAGAACTTCTGGAGAAGAATGAGCAGGAAAGAACTATATAGTGGGATACCATGTCATGTGTAAGCAGATATTGGTACATTTGAAGTTTTAAAAGCTTCTGCCCGAAAGATTTAGTATAAAGAGGTGGGGGATTGTATTCGACACCCTTTCAGGACCCCTTATAAACTGGAATAAAATTTTCAAAGGAAATAATAAAACTTTTTCCTCTCTGCCCAGAAACATGCTGATGGCTTCCTTCAAACCAGAATACGATGATTACTGCTAAGTGTTCCCTTCCAAGTTTCTTTTTAACAATCCCATTCAGTTTTTCATTTAGAAATGTTGAATGTTGAATGTTGTTGTATTATTGTTTGGAGGAAGCACAATTAACAGGACTATAGAGGATGACAGAGCTGCCCATTATTAAACCCACTCATGGTTACAGAAAACAAATATACCAACCAGCATTAAAACCACACCATGTTTTAAGGTTGGCAGAGCTGTTCTAATATATAATGCCTCTTTTTGATGACTTTTGTCTAGCGTTAGCCCATTTGGTAAATAAATTACATCAGTGAAGGGTTGTCTACATGTTTAGACACCAGTGCATGACTGAATTCAAAATCAATTACATTAAATCTAGTAAATAAATAAATACAGTAATAACCATACAAATCAATCGTAACACATTTTCTTTAAGTTTTTTTTTATTATTGATATAATTCTAATTATTTTTTTAACAACAATAGAAGTAGCTGTAGATGTAATAGTAGTTAGAATCATCATTTAGCATGAGTTTATCTACTCATACTACAACTAGTATTACTAGTATACTAACACTATGCCTACTACTTGACAGATTTTTTTTAGACCTAATATATAATTACAATTGCAGGACGGATTGGGAATCCAGGAATCCAACACAAAACTCACAGTTGTTCACGATGCAAATAAAATCAATGATCTGTAACAGACAGATGGTATGATGATATTTGTAGTGTTACCAAAAACACAACCTAAAATAGCCTGATCTCCTGGCAAAACAATTCCTCAGTTTCCATAGGGTAACCTTGATGTTTGTCATCACAGTGACAGAAAGCAACCAGTAAGTGTGCTATTCCCTTCAACATTAGCCTTAGCTTTCTTCTACCACTTCCAAAACATTGTGCAATATTACTCTTATCTCTGGCTCGGAGATGCCCCAGTTCTGTCTCTTCCTGTTTGGACGTGTTTAATTACCTATTTATTGGACTTCCATCATAGCTCTATAAACCATAAACAGATGGTAAAAGCTATCAATGTCTGACTTCTATCCAGCATAATCAGATTACTCCATTGGGTTGCTGATTAAAAATATGGTTTCCAATTATTACAAAAATAAAATAAATAAAAACAAAAAATGTTTCATATCTTACCAGTTCCTCCTCAGTATTCATCTTGATTACTTGGATGATTTTATTATCCTACTAGCTGCTGAGATGCTCTGATTGTGACCTACACGTAACTCCTATACCTAAGACAAGTACACCTGGAGACGACTCTATTTCCTGTTCTCTGCTCTCAGTCCAGATGTCTCCAACGTTCACTGTGAGAAGTCCATCTTCTCTTTCTTCATATCTAAGCACTAGGTACATCTGTTCTTAGATTTTTCCCCTTAACCTTAAACTTATTTGTTTCTCACATACCTTTGCTCAGAACTGTACGGTTCTTGTAAATGTCCTTTGTTTGGCCTCACGCGCTTCTGAAATCTGTTGAAGGTCTTCATTGAAATGTCTATGTAACTTGACAACATTTTCTGTGTACTTTAACTCTTTGTATTCTAACGCAGTTTATTAATTTAAGTATTTCAAGATAAAGAGAAGGACATTTTTATACCTAGTGCATAGAGTATCAATAAACCTACTGTTTCTACGCCTATGTACAATGCTACGCCGAATGTCAGGCACTGAAAGACGATTTAAGTTCCCTGAGGAGGAATTAAAGGAAATGTGTTCTATTCAATGTACCATTTGTGTCTAAATTAAATATCCCAAGCCTGTGGTAAGTATCAAAAACATGACTCTTGCTTCCCAGAGTCCCCGGAGAGTTTTTTATATTTATGGTGAGTGTCTCATCAGCTTCTCATTCTTTCGGTGCAAACTTTAACACCAGCAGCTGTGTTCAGGAGCAGCGTGACAAGAAAGATGTTGCTGGGGATGAGCGCAGCCCTGGCAGGAGTGAGTAGGCCTGGACTCCTCCCTCCAGGCAGGCACACATACTTTCCAAGGACACCTCCTGGGCTCAGCGGGAGCCTGACAGCGAAATCATCCAGAAAGCCATCCCAACATGTTTTTCACAACCTGGGAAGAGGCTGATTGCAACCAGACCTTCTCCTTTTCTTTTGCATGAATGAATGATGGCCCAATGGCGTGTGTCCGGCTGGGTAATTTCTCTGCACTGTCCTGAGTCACCACACAGAGATGCACAATGTCAGGACAGGGGTCGTGGCAGGGTAAGAGGGTCGTGATTCGAAGCATCCGCTTCCGGTCTCTTCAGGATGTTACTTCTCAAGCTATATTTGGGAATGTAATTTTTAGCACTTGTGGACCCCTTTAGCTGATGACTCGTTTATGACAATACACAGTTTAAGAAAAAGTCAATAAGCACAAATAAAATAATATAACTTATTTGTGCATGCAGATTACAGGGGAGTCTTCTGATTTGTTTTATAATTACGCCACTTACTGTGACAGTTGGGTTTTGACACAGCCAACACACATTAGAACAAGAGCACAATATTTTAACCAGACCCCTGCATATGTCACTGTCAGCTTAACTTGGGAAGCTTGTATATGAATTGATTTGTAGGCCTCACACAGTTCATTGAGACTGCTTGTAAAACAGTGAAATGCTTTATAATCATTATTATTAAATAATTATGCTTTATACAATGCAACATTCTTGGTATACTCAAAGACCACAAAGTGGAGAATATTACAGATATTACAAACAGATAGAGAGAGGCAAATACAGCAAATAACAGAATCAACAAAGAAATGAAAAAGTGAATCAGCTGATTGTTATGTTAATGATTATTGTACAATGCTCTTCAACTCTTGTTCAGGAGAAAAACAAACCAGGAGACTAAGTAACACTTCAAAGGTGTTGGAGACCCTTTATGTTATAACAAATGCACATTTAAATAATTATTAATAATGTGATTTAATCTGTTAATTTGACTGCAAAACTAAGAACTTGGAGCATAAAGCCCTAAATGCTGGACTACCTTTTGATTTCTGTTTATCTCCTAGAGTCGTGACAAGGCCTAAATCAGAATAAATCAACCAGTGAAGCTGTATACATCTAAAGAAAAAATATAGAAATATAGTTTAGGGTTGACCTAGTAAACCTAACCCGCCATGTTGGTTTTGCCTGTGTGGAGCTGTGTAGAGCCAAGATCAGTTCCATTATAGGTCAGTAAAAATATGGAGATTAAAAAAGGGAACAACATGAAACATTGGCAGAGAGGAATGAAAGGAGGATGACAAAGATACAAGGAAGAAAACTCAATGTCTGTAAGTAGATTTTGGTCATGAAGCCTGTTTAATTTTCAATTGTGTACACATATTGTGTCAACAGGTGTGTTGAGCTAAGGTGTTGAAACCTCGTGTTAGTTAAGTACATGGGTTTAAAGTTTGTTGCTTGAAGGCTCAATATGGGGGCGTGGGGGAATACTTGGTGCTCCTGGTCTGTAGTTAAATACATTTGAATGTGTTTGTTTTAGTGAATAGGTTGGACTCCCATACATTTGTTAAGCTTTTGTTTTGTCTAAATGAATTAACCCCACCGTTTAACAGTTAACCATTTATATGCTTTTAACCCAAGATACCACTTGCATCTCTTTGTTTTAGAAACTTTACAAATTCACCTATTGGCATAATTGACAAAGTGTTACATTCACATCATTACAAGGACTTCCTCTCATGTTGCCATTACAGCACAACGCAACAGAAAGCTTGCTTCGCGCATGCGCTCTGTGTCCCCCAGTGCCAGGTGTGTTGCAGGTGCGCATCAGGTCCATTAGCGCGCTTGTGAGGCGGCTGCACAGCTGCGTGTGGAAGCGCTTGTTTCGGAACACGCATGCGCAACGCCAACTAGCTACTCAATCAGACGCTGGAGCCGCAGTTCTGTCTGGCCAAGTAGCGGCCCGCAGGTCAGTGTTGTTCATTGCTGTGCGCATGTCTGGAATTAGTGTTGTCACAAGCATGCAGCACTATCACATACTCTAAGGTTGTTTTTTTCTTCTACTTTTAATGGCCTGGCCTCGCTTTTTTCTCTTTCTGCAAAACAAAACCCTACAGGTGGAATCACATGTCCCGTTTGGTGACGTGACTCGAATGGCGCTGCTCCATCACATCAGTATTCCCGCTGCCATGGAAGACAATTGACTCCTTCAGTGGCGGGTTTTTGCACCATTTTGAAGTCGGAGGATTTACTTAGAAGAATCGCAGTATGGACTTAATTAACATATAAGGTATTCCTGTGTATTATTATTATTATTATTATTATTATTATTATTATTATTATTATTAAAATATATGCTTGGATGGAGCTTTGGAGCGCAGCTTGTCCAGTTGCCACTGTGGTGCAGTAATTGTGTATTGAGTATTTTGAATTGATCCATACTTATAGTAAACCTTATTCAAATGCCCTTTACTTACCATAATCAATAAATGCATGAATTATTTTTTCACTCACTGAAAACCTAATATTTTATAATCACTCAAGACAATGCATTTTTTTTTCCCTATACAAGAATCTTAGAGATTTATTGTGATATCACAAAAGGTATATGAATATACATACATATATATCAGTAAATACAATCCAAGCCTATGTTTCATATTATTACTTTATCATATACATATTTCCATTCCCCACTCTTAGTTCTGGAATTTACAGTGGCTATAAAACTGTTCAGATGATATGCATGTCTATCAGGGAATCAAACTATAAGTTGTATAAATATTTAGAGTTATCAGTTTAGTGTTTGTGATATTAAATACTCTCTCACAATATGCCTCTAATTTTATTAAACCATGTGCTCCATGCTGCATGAAGGCTTCAACTTTAAAACTGTACATTGCCATATAACCTTTCAATATTAGAAGCACCTTAAATCCCCATAGGCTGGGGAAGATAATCCTTTCCATAAGAAGCTGATGTAAACGACACTATAATGCACCTAGCATTAACCTGACATCACTGGAAATGCAAGTCTCAACATGATACTTTGATACCAAGATAAATCATGTAAAAAGAAAACGTATGCTTTCCATGAAGTGTCCCATTGTTTTTCTTCATCATTTACATCTCTAAACCCTCATGTCTGATGATGCAATATAAATCACGGGGTAATCTTAATGGTAATCCTGCCACATTTGTTCTTGGAGGGGAATATTTAAATCGAGTGAATCAGCACGTTATCTCTATAGAAGGAATGTCCTGACTGGTGTACAATATGCTGTGTCTGAAACGCCTCCATCTCTGAGGTACACAGTCCCAGAGTTTCCACTCAATTTGTTCAACATACAAAGTGTGAAATGTTCGAGAGATGCTGTTTAAACAAACCTTTATTTTCAAGAGTAATTTGAAATGGAGGGAAAATAAAACAAGCCAATCTCTATTATTTTATGTGTATGTGTTTGTGAAACAAAAAAATACACGAGAAACTCTGCATTAACTAAAATCCTGGATGATTCCAGAACAACGAATACAGAAAAACGTGTAGTGTTTTTAAAGTAAAACTCTATGGATATCTGGATACACTGGGAGTATTTTTTTCCTTTTGCATGCTAAAGGATTCCTGCAGGGTGTCTGGAGAAAGCCGGGAGGATTTAAGCCCCTACATTACACAAGATTTTAACTTGTGTTTTGTTTGTGTGGAAAAGTATTCAAGATTATTCAGAATACTAGTGTGACCGCACACAAAACACTTGGCCTTCAAAGGCCTTAGTGTGCCTTGATATCCATCTCTTTTAAAAAGAAAAGCAAATCCTAAGTTTGAATTGCAAAACATGTTGTTTTGCCAGTACTGTGCCAGGAAGTCCCTCCACTTCAAGAGTCTTGTCCAGTGTCTTTTTCCAAACAAGTCATTTGATTCTTACAATGTATCTCTTGGGTTTATTTGTCCTTTTGGTGTGCTATCCCCTGGTGGGGTGATAGTTGTTAAACTGCTGAGGGCTCTGCTGGAGTGAGAGATGCCCTCCTCGCACGGTCAGTGGCCTTCCTTGCTATGTGATACATTGTGGGTCTCGGGCCTGGAAGTATACGTGACAGACAGCAACAGGTGAGATATAAGCTATAAGGGCCATCAAGATAAATATATAGTTAATATATTTAAACATTTGTCATAGTAGATTGCCAGTATCTACTGAATGCCAGCATTTTGCTCCCTGATCAAAAATTCAGTACATGTACTTAAAAACATTAGTAGTGAAACTATGAAGGCCAATGGGATTCTTACTGCATTGCAACCAGGAAAGCTAGGAAAGACCTTTCCTAGTAGCTCCCGTTTGTGCACAAGCAAAACTACCCTAAATGTTTATTCGTCTAGCTTCAAGGTTCTCCTAGTTGAACTAGTTTGGAAAGCAGTTTTTGGCCTCTTGGTTGACTGGGGACTGTGTGCTCTATTAATATTGGTAATAAAGCTTCATGGGAGTCACAAAAGGTGTAATGGCAGTACAAATGTGTCCACTGTTACATTTTCTTCCAAGATCGGTATTAACATTTTGCATAAGCACATGGATTAAGTATACTTTCCCTTCTAGAAGGATTTCACAAGGACTACCTAGGTGGTCCCATAGTTGGATAAATATATACATACACTTTAAGCTTGTGCTAAATAGTCCCTATTATATTGTCCATAAATGAACAGATTTGCTACAAAGCTGGAAATTAATTGTGCTGTAAAGTAGCATGGTATCAGGGAACTGCTAGAGAGGTGTGTTTGGTATTCAGTATTTTCAGGCCAAAATCAGAGGCCCAGAAAAGCAAAACAAGATCATTCTTTTATATATTTTTCTTTTCTTTTCTTCTTTTTATCCTCCATGGATTCCCTGATTTCACATTCACCTATTTGCCCACATGCTGCTGTTCCATGTAAACAATACAATAATCCTCTATCCACAAGACCTATTGTCTACTTATCCACACACCCCTTACAAATTTCTGTAAGCTCCTGTGCTTGGAATTCACTTTAATCAGCAGGTAGGCCTAAACCTTTATGCTCGACTTTGTCTAATGTTATCTGTGTCTGTATGACACAAAAAGATGGACACTGCTGCTTTAGATTCCATGTTGGTGTGAAACCATTGTTTATGTGCACACTGTATAAATCTTTAATATGGAACATGGTTAGTTAAACGTATTACTCCAGACACACTCATTTTCAGCTAACATGGTGAGAGTGATGCAACTATTTCCGTGCATGAGCTTCTATTCTAAAGGAATGTCCTGAAGCCTATAAAAGAAGAGGGAATCTGGAATCTAGATTGGAATATATAAATTACAGCATTCATCTCTGCTGGAGGTTTTCTTTTGTTTCTGGAAATCTTTTTTTAAGGGCCAGCAATGACCTTCTGTCCATCCACTACTGAATTTAACAAGCACATCTATTTTTCCTTTTCTCTGATAACTTGGAAGAAAAAAAGCGGGGTGATGTGATCTAGTGAACTATGCTTGTTCTTGGATACACTAGCCTTTAAGGCTTAATATAAATCAATAGAAAGGATTTCACTCCCCCCCCCCCCCTATCTTGCAGGCCCACATGTGTTCAATATATCACTTAAACTGTATCACCTTATCCCTTTGTTGATCATCTCCTAGGATAACCATGTGGAATCCTCATCTTCTCCCCTCCTTGTCTATAGTATTTCCAAAAGTATTTTACAAGCTCGGAGTTACTGAGTTTAATGCCTTGCAGCAGCTGAGCTGGTAGCGCACATGATATCTTAAATGTAACAATCAAAGAAGCATGCAAGATTTTGGTATTTCCGCTGGCTTGCAGATGTGCGGAGAATCCTGGTCCAAAAGCTATAATGTCAGTTTTGGACCAAAAAAAAAAAAAAAAAGCTTCAAACAAAGTAACATCTTATTGCCATGTGTCAATACTTCGCAGACAAACAATTGTAAAAGTTATCTTCAGAGGACTGTCCCCTACCAACTTCATGAAGCTTCCTGTCAAACGAAGGCCAGATTACTGAAGATGGCTATTAATTTGAGTTCCTAGGTTTGCTTCAAGAGTGGGGAAAAAAAAAAAAAAAAAAAAAAAAACGATCTGGTTATCATATTGTTTTTTCCTCTTTCCAGGATGAAATGTTGTTAGTAATAATGTAAAAGTTCTGTTGGAAAATGCAATTCTTTACTTCCTTCTAATGATTTGCAAAGCAAGATTAAAAAACAAACAAACCCAACAGTTAATTTCATTGGATGAGAATGTTATACGTTGGCTCTACTCAACATTTACACACCTGGCTAGTAAATACATATTGGATCCTCTGTGTGTGTACTAAACACTGTGTGTGTAAACACTATTTAGAATAAAAAAAGAAAAGCAACTGTTATTTGATTCATACTAATGCCAGGTATTGTATTCTATTCTCTAGGTTTTAGTATGAACTCTAATAATAAATATCTATACACCTGGTGCCCCAGTATTTACAGAACCACAGTACAAATGAGTGACAGAAGTGTATCAGTTTGTTTTGTGTTCTCTAGCACCAAATTAACGGGCAACCTGCCAACAAAATGCATTCTGCGGCATCCTGCATGTTCTGTATGTACCAAGGCACTCAAGAGTAAGCTTGGTGGCCAAAGGTGAATGGACTTCTTTCAAAGTAAACACTGAAATTTAAAATGTTATTTATAATTCTATATAATAATGACTATAAAGAAAAAAAAAAAAGAATTTTAAGTAGTCGCTCTACCAGCTATTGTTGTTTGCCACAATTTATTTTTTCTTGCAACAGCTTGAAATGATTTCTGGATATAGGTTTATATACACAAAGCACTAAGAAAAACACAACCGAAAAACAAAACGAAAAACAACAATGCATTGCACTGTATCCACAAATGATGGATGGATAATGCAAATGTAGATGCATATGAAAGTTTTTTTTTGGTGTGTGCCTGACTGGTTTGCAAACCAGTAATAAGAGTGTTGAAGCATAGAAAAAAACAAACAAAAGAAACAAAACAAAACCAAGAGTATACAAAAAAACCCCGTCAAAGCCGAAAAATTGGAAAGCCAGTAAATATGAGCCTGAAAGTAATAGGATGAGCATCCTCCAGCTGGGATTGAAAGGTTGTGTGCTCTATCACCCTAACCCTAATCCAAATAGTTACATATGTACAATAAAGGCTTGTCAAAGAGCTGGCGATATGACAGGGCTGGGTTTAAAGAGAATAGCTTTCGAACCTGGGATCAACTGGAACAGCACATATAGATGAGACCTCAGAGAGCAACTGTTTTTTAGCTGGACTCAAGACTGAGCATCAGGAGGAATGGTAGATTATTCTTTTAACTATCCATCAAAAGAATTGCAGGAGTTATTAAGGCCAAGGGTGGGCCTACGCCTTTTTAAATATATTATGAACAGCTGTTGGGTATTTGTCTGTTTTGGAAATGGAGTATATATTCAAATAAATTAAAGAAAGAAAACCCCAAAAAAACTTCTATGTCAGATCATAAGTAACATTTCATCCTGACTCTGAACATGCTGCGGAAAGGTCCTTGTAATTTTTGAATTGTTCTATGTCAGAACTTGCTTGTTAAACAGATGAAAATGTTAAGAAATAAAAATGAGGGGGTGGTGGGGGGGATTGAGGGGGAGATAAGTGTTTGATTTATCAGTGGAGCCAGAGGCTGACGCATGGTTTGCTCTGAGAGAATGTAATCTGTGCTTCTCCTGCTTGGGTAATTGATCTTTTTCAATATTCTTTGTTGTGTTATGGAAGAACACTTTGAGCTGTGCATATGGGAGACAAAAAAAGCTAACTCAACCAGATATGGAGTGTTAATGGAACAAGGAAAAGGGAATAAATTTTTATGTCTCATGCAAATACTTGCGGCGTCTCCCATAGTCTTGGTTTACAAGACTGAGCATAAAAATACTGCTCAGATTTCGAACGCTAGCTAACTGCCCTCGTTTTGGCATCAGTGACCGAGGGGAAAAAGTTAACATTTACATTTTCAAAGCTTTTTCTTGAACTTTTTTTCAGGGCTGGGCATTAGAGGCCTAAAATAGCCAAGCATACCACAGTGTTTTAATACAGTTATGCCGAATTTGAACAATATCTGACCAACGAGAAGCTAAAATCACAACGGTGAAGAATATTTCTTCCAAACTGACATCTTATATGATTGCTCAATAAAGGAATATGGTTTTATAAGGCCCTCTGTTTACCTCAGGGGAATTGGAGAAACTGTTTATGAGATACTGGAGAAATAGTTGCATATTATAGTGAAGGTTTGATTGCCTTTGGTGGAATGGGGTGACATTATCAATACAGTAACATACATCAGCTTACAAATATTTACAGTTGGCTAGTGTTGGGAGCCCATAATGCACACTGACTGCATAGATCTACTCTTCTGTGCTGTCAGTTTCCTGTTTACGTTGCCACCACTGTGTTTATTCCCTGGCTAAATTGAACTAATACCACTTGAAACCGATTATTAGACCTATTTATACCTTCTAGGTTCTCTATATCAAACAAATAAAATAAGTGGAAGGCCAAATTTGTTAATCATACTATAATGTACATTGCAATGACCTGTACAGTTTGTGGCGTCTCTCTCCATGGAAGTTGAATTGCATCTTCATTAGTGTAATTGCTTGCCATTGCTGGTATGTGATCTACAAATACAAATTAATTACATCTATCCATCATTTGATACATTTCTGCAAAAATATTGCTCACAGTTGAGAGCGCTAGAAGATAGAAGTGACTTAAAAAAAATCACACATTTTGTTAAACATCAATGGAAAATGGCCCTGTGAATATTAACTTAGATTTGTGATGAAAATGATGAGAAACAGTATATTTTTTTATGATTGCTTGAGATGAAACATTCTCAAATCCTTGTTCCCATGCTGTTTCTTTCAGTATTATGCACAGGGGAAAACACACAAGCCAACAGAGTTGCCTGTTTTGGATGAAAACGTTTATTCAGTAGGGGCCAGGCATGTTATAGCTAAATCACAGCCAACATTTCTTTAGTTACTAAGACAACAAAATATATCAATCTTCGAGGATATTTGCTTGGCCATATTACTCAAATTTACATAAGTCAATATTTCATTTTATTTCTTCAGAGGGCTGTTTATATTTCAATAATATATATTCATGTTTATATGTTGTTTGCCAATTGAAAGAGAGGGTTTTTTCATGTCTTCAGTTATTTTTTTAACTTATTATTAACAGTACAAGACAGGTGCACCAATACCAAAAAGCATTTATGAGAATAGGGGCTGTAAACATAGCATCCTGCATGTATTCCTCAGTTTAAAGTTAAAAAAAAACAGTTATTGCACTGATATGCTAATACAACGTCCCAAAGTAGCAGATATAAGGAATGGGAACATTCTTTTTTTTTTTTTTTTTATATGCCTTGATTTATATTTTGATCATATGGTGTTTGAAGTGAAGACCAAAATTACAACCCCCTTTTGTAGACTTCAGATTGTCCACCTTTGTTAACAGAATGGCTTTAGAACATAACTTCTAACTTTATTACTCACTAAAATCTGAAGATGTGAACAACATAATTTTTGAAGAAGAACTTTATTATAAAGACTAGGCAAGTTTCACTTTGTGGTGAAAGCCAGGTTATTCCTGAAATTTTTTTTCTACATCTAAAGCACTATGAGGCTGCAGAGTTTGCTAATGGCTTAGGCTGCATGGAATATGAATCATCCCTATAAGAAAACCTAGGGAGATGTACTGATGTATTTTAACCATTTCTGTTTTCCTTTATAAACTGCACTGGATGTTCAAATGGAAACCATTGTAGGTTCCTTCACAGGCAACCCCTGAATAGTCAATTTGATAATGAATTGCAACATTGCCTATACAGTAATGCTGGTTTACAATATCAGTACAAATGAAGACATTTCAGTCTTATATTTAAAGCCTTGCAATTTTTGCAATGCATATATACCGATCAGCCATAACATTATGACCACTGACAGGTGCAGTGAATAACACTGATAATCTCGTTATCATGGCACCTGTCAGTGGGTGGGATATATTAGGCAGCAAGTGAACATTTTGTCCTCAAAGTTGATGTGTTAGAAGCAGGAAAAATGGGCAAGCATAAGGATCTTGAGCGACTTTGACAAGGGCCAAATTGTGATGGCTAGACGACTGGGTCAGTTCAAGGTGTTGACTTGGCCTCCAAATTACCCAGATCTCAATCCAATTGAGCATCTGTGGAATGTGCTGGACAAACAAGTCCGATCCATGGAGGCCCCACCTCGCAACTTACAGGACTTAAAGGATCTGCTGCTAACGTCTTGGTGCCAGACACCACAGCACACCTTCAGAGGTCTAGTGGAGTCCATGCCTCAACAGGTCAGGGCTGTTTTGCCGGCAAAAGGGGGACCTACACAATATTAGGCAGGTGGTTATAATGTTATGGCTGATCAGTGTATAGTTGTGAATCAAACCTTCAGTGTCTGGAGATCCAAGTTCGTTGAGAAGCCTGGTCTTGGTTTATCACAGTACTGCAACAGTACAAAATGTTTGGAAGAGATTTTGATTGATGAGTAATCCTAAAACTTGCTGGCAATACCAGCACTGTGCGAATTCTTTATCCAAACGTGTACGCTTGACTGTGTAGGAAAAGGCTGGGAGTGGCCATAATTCCTGTGGTTAAATGTTCGACCTACCTTCCCCTATCCATAACCCAAAACGACACGAAATGCACTGATCATATAAACAGATATCCACGCATCACTTCCAAATTGAAATGGGAATAGAAAGATTGTTCTTCATGGTTATAACAAGAGCAGAGAAAGCTTTGAGACTTCTTTCTTTTTCATTTTTTTGTCGTGTGTGTGGAAAAATCTGAATTCTGAAGTAAATATTCCAGACTTCAATTTCAGAATCGCACTTGAAAGCCATCCAAATGTATATTAAAAAAATAATCATGATCAGCTGAATATCTTAGACTGCCTTTCGTTTCCTCTTAAAAGAGACTGAGCTAAATTAGTAAGAGTCACCGTGTATAATTGTATTTTGACAATTTGTAATTTGCTACTTGATTGCTTCCTGTTACCACTATTTATTTTAAATCAAGAAAAACTAAAAGAGACAGTTTTACTCATCATTTCCTGTCCTGCAGAAGCTTTCAGAAATTCTTGGGTGGTGGCACAATATACAAGAAACTTTTGGAATTGTATTTAATATTTAGCAGATTTACCACTGTTAATTATTCTAAGGAACACAATGATTGCATGTCTCAATCCTGGGAATTGATGAATGTCTGGAAGATCTCTCTCTCTGACCATGCCAGGTGACTCTTTGTTGTCTTTATAGTCTTTGCCTTGGAGAATTGAGAAGATTAAATAATCCCTGGCAGAATGTTTTAGCAGGGAGTAGAATGGTTCCAAACTGAATGAGTTCAAGAGCCATCAGTCCTAAATCTTTTTTAATGAAGGCCAGAGTCGGCTTTTGACAGCAGGTTTACAATGACCAATTCCCATTGTTATGCTGGGAAACTGAAGTCAGGAAAGGACACTTAATAAAAACCAAAGGACTAAAATTTGGATCTTGCTGTTAAACTGTATTAGATTTAAAACATTACATTAGATTCTGCAATTTTGTGATATGGGAGAATTAATTATTTGATTAAGCTTTGTCACTGGGTGTTCAAAGTGCTTCAAAACAGGGAAGAAAGCACTTTATATCCAATAAATTCCTGATTTGCAGTTTAAGTAATATCTGACAGTAACTGTATTTTGCTAAGTGATCCTGGCATAGCTCATATCTATTGAAGCATAATGTAGATATTGATTCCCTATTGTCTTTAATGTTTTTTGTTTTTTTTAAAGAGTCAGGTTTCACGTTTTTAATTCCATGCAGTGAAAATGTTTTAGACATGTCAGCGCTGACTAATGATTTGGAAGTACACTGAGACGCTTCCAAAACAGTCTCAAGAACTCACGGCAAGTTTCACAATCGTCAGCACACTTATGAAAACAAACTAGGATAACCAAATCTAATCATTTATATGTTTACTGGCAAAGACTGAAAACGCAGAATGTTCAAAACCGCTGAAAATGCTTTAGGCCTTAAAGCTAAACTAAGCTTTGCCGGTAAATTACTTAAAAATATGAAACGCACGTAAAAACCTGAAGGGTCATCTGATTATAAGCAAATTCCATCAGATCTCGTGATGTATATTATTTAAAACTACGGTCAGTATTATTTAATACTCAAGGATATCAAGTGTGCCAGCTGAACAATTTGGCCAAATAACTTCCACACCAAATCCTATTGTACATATAAGAGCACTTTTTGCTGCTGCAGACTTTTCTCACAATGGAATATGATCGCCAACTCCAATTAAGTCATCAACTCTTCTAGCAGTGATAGGACTTGCATGAAACTAAACTCTTCCTGATGCATTCTGAATTCAGATTGTGTAGATCCATCCAGCCATCCATTTTCATCCAGTAGAGTGTCATTGACATCTACTACATTTTTTACATTAAAATAACTAAAACTCAATTAAAATTTTACTTCAAAGAAGGTTTTAAAAAGTTGCCATTGGTTGTTTTTGCAGTTTTACAAATTAGACAGTTTTAATAGAAATCAGAAGTTATTTTATCATATCAAAGAGTTCATGCACTTTTTTCATAAAGAAAAAATAATAATTGTACAAATAAAAGAAACTAGATTGATTTTATTGATTTAATACGGTCTCTAACTAGAACCATCTACACCTACTTTCTCAGATTTGTTTGGAATAAATAAAAGAACTGCATATACATTGTATGGCTAAGGAAATAGCAGAGATGTTATGTGTTTTTCATAAGCAACTATTATGGTTTACCAATGTCCCTGATACCTTACAGTGACATACTACCCTCATATTAACTACTGTTAAGTTCTGATACTAATCTAGAGGAATGAAAAACAAATACTCATTTGTTTGTCAAATAGAAACCATTTGCTTGCAGAATAAACGTCAACCTGCAAATATCAAAGTAAAAATAAATCAAAGGGAGAGAAATTAATAGGTTTGCTTCAGACTAATATGAATGTATTGAACTATAGACATGTTTGGAGGCTTTTGTGAAATACTGGTCTAATGAAGAAGCCAATTAATAGTAATAAAAAAATGTAACTCCAGGAATTAAATTAGTTATTGATATATCCTGTGAATATGTGAAATTTGAAATGTGAAAGATATGTGGGGTTCCTTAGAACCAATAACTAATAAAAATGGAAAGTGCAATCCATTGGCAGCTTAACCAATGTTTATATGTAGCTCTTGCAAAACTATAAAAGAATAGTTAGTGAAATAATAGAATTCTGCGGTACTTCAGTAGAACAAATTTAGTGTTTGTCACTAAGGTGGCACTGACACTTGGATTGCAATTGAAGGTTTAAATCAAACAATCGCTATAATTTTTTTTTGTTTAGCTTCTCAGTCCACGTGCACACACACTTCTTAATCCTTTTTATGTAACTTTGTCATACTAACATTATGCAGTTTTGGTCTCATAAAGGAAAAAAATATTTATTAAAAAAAAAAAAACACACCTGACATCAATTGAAGTATTTCAAGTCCTGATTTAGCAAATGTGATATATTGCACTGTATGCATCAGAAGAAATACATATTTGGTCAAAATGATTTACTCTCACTGAAAACAGTCACAGCTGATGGTAGAAAGTAAACCTTTTTTATTGTCACTGAATGACTTTGTTAATGAGTATTAATTTGTAATTATCTTGTGACTACTAATACAACATTACAGTAATTACATCCCTGCAAAAATAAAATGTAATGTCCAACTGTATTTTCAGGAAAATGTCTACACTGTAAGAAATTAACTTTGACTGCAGTAATTTCTGATATTTATGACCTTTCCTGATCCCTAGCATTAGATTAGACATTGCTTTGCTACACTGTGACAAAACTGCTATAATGGCAGAATCTCAGATTAAAAACACGCTGTGGATTTTATTTAATGAAACGATTAAACTGGACATAAAACTCACATTACGTCAGTGATTTATGAACCTCTTTGTTCTCTTGAGTTTTGAGAGCGAGGCCAGGGAAGTCAGTCATTGAACTAAGTACCCTACATCTTTTCTCTTACATTGCTGTCTCAATCACATGACCCCCCCCATCCAAACGCACACACCACCACCTCCCCCGATGAAGTGCAACAGATGGGAAAGACATAGGAAGCAATTAAAGCACACTGTATTACTCACAAAGGCCTTTACGTCGATGATGCTTAACACTCCTGCAAAAGAGATAAAGAGACCCCGGCTACTGTTACATGTGGCCGATAGAGTTTGTGTTCTGTATCCTTCGACTTTAACTGACAGCTATTTATTTGCTTACACAGCTTTTGAAGACCCGCGTCTTCAGTCATTGGGGTTAATTACTGCTAGCACCTGTCTTGGTCAACACAGTTTGTTACAACATCAGCTACTTCATTTTACTGGGAGAGCAAACATCTGACTGAAATCAAGCCCGTGCGTTTTTTTACTGTCTGCTTTAGTGCACTCTTTTCAGAAGATGAAGTAGGCAGACATGCGGTAATCCAACACCACATTTACTTTCAATTTAAGCAGGATGATTAATTGAGCCATTTGGTTCAGATACACTAATTCAGCCCAATTTGGTTTAGGTTTGGGCTTCTCTTTCTGTACCAACTGTAGGCCATCTTGCTAAAGTTATACAATAAAGGGCATAGATATAGTGGGTATTCTACAATAAGTACTTTCAATGTGTTGCATATATTTCAGAGCTGATTGATATGATGGGATTACCTATATTTAATGAAGTCATTTGTACAGAATGCAATTTAGTAACTAAGAATAAATGAAGACAACTGCAGGTTTTGTTGATCAAAAATCCAGTACAAATGTATGAAATCACACTATTTTGACTGGTAGAACATTTCAAGGTAGAAATAAGTATATTTGTTATAAATTAACACAAATCTAGTACATGAAAAATACTTTTCATTGTGAGTTTGGAGAGCCTTGAGAAATTTGTTGTTAATTATTCAACCAAGGCATTTTGTAATGAAAAAGACTTAAATTGTAATTATTCTCCAAGTGTTTGATATGTGAAATGCCCAGCTCACATTACCTGAATAATCTGAATCTAATTGTACAAATATTTGTATGTTTAGTTAAGCATTTACGCAAACAAACAAACATGCAAAAAGAAAACAGCGGACATTTGGAATATTCATTTTCTCGACTGGCCTTAGATAGGGGCAATTAGTACAACTCCGAGCAGCTGTTCCTCAACAGTTAGTCACTGTTATCCCAAATGCAGCGCGCTAACCTGTTCCCATCATTATTCCTGATTCATGGCTGACTAAAACAGTAATTCAAATGCAAATAATCATCCTGTATTTTTTTTTTCAAACAAAAAAACGTATTTTAATGGTAGCCTATATTCTTTATATATGTTCTCCAAAACATCTGAACCCAGTTTTATTTTTTTGGCTCAAATAATTGTTAGAGCACATTTGGTATAACATTTGTTTCCCCTTTACATATGCTATATATTCTAAATACAGACTGAGCAAATTGTTACATAACATTCAAATTAAATATTAAAGATAAGGGTACATAAGGTAAGCTGCACTGCCTGAATGTTATAGAACTTGTATGAGTCAATAACGGAAGAAAGACTGAGATACATTTCTGAGTGTTAGTAAAAGTGATCTAATGGATTTAATGAGCAATATTATTGAAATGAATGCTGTTGATAACCTTGCTGTTGAAACTGAAATCTGAATATTTTTGTTTTTTGCGAAAACTCAGTATTTGGAAGATTTAGGGTCTCAGACTTTAAACTGTCTTTTAATGTCTATCAGTTGTTGTAGGCTTTTGAGGTCCTTATGAATGTCTGCCTTTACGTTCAGTTTTTATTACTTTGCAAAGATGGGACAGGATCTTTGTCTACAGAACATCATCCTCATTTCCATGATACATATCTGCTTTTCTCTTCTCACAATTAACTCATTATTTTCACATCAGCTGCATGGCTACAGATTGATGCTAAAGGACTGTTTCAGCAGTCTTATATAGAATTTTAGACTTCATAGTTTATGTACTTCAAAGATCATGAAACATATTCTAAATAGCAACCCACAAGGCATTGGTTTAGCAAGTGTGGACTTGCTCTTTACAATACCACAACATATGTTTGTTTATTTGTAGATAATGTTTTAACTTTACCAGGAATTATTATATATATATATATATATATATATATATATATATATATATATATATATATATATATATATATATATATATATATATTTTTTTTTTTCCCACAAGGATATTCTTTGGTAATCAAAGCAAGCTCATGATATGTTTAGTGGTGGAGAATTCTAAGGTTATAAGGCAGAATCATCTGCTGAGCAGCCTGATTGTTAGCAGATTTGGTATCCTAGAGTTCCTGTAAACTAGATGACCTGACAGGAGTCTAGAAGTCTAAAATAAAAATTAAGATAAAAATGAATATGGAATACACAAAATTGGGTACAACTATATTAATAATCTTAAAATAATAATAAAGTTTTAGGAAATCTGTTTAAATTGTGAAAATGATAAAAGGTATACTTCTTTTATTGTGTGTGTGTGTGTGTTTATATACTTGTGTAAAAAAAAAAAAAAAAATTATGCCTCTATTCTCATAAAAGGAGTTTATATTCACAAGAATACAAATGTAGTTATCTTGTGATGACGAATGCATACTTATCAATGGATAGTTTGCAAAAGTTCAAATAGAATCTGTTTTATTTTTTCCATGGTAAGTCTTGCCATGCTAGCGAATCTGTTAGCAAATTTAGTCTCCCAAGAGGGAATAGCTATCTAGTGTAGCAGGGACTGTAATGACATCTAAATCAATAGGTTTCAGTGACTGCTGTTGTTTTAACTTTTGCCTGCTTCTGTTTTACTGCCAGGCGGATTTTGGCTCTCGTTTTTCCTCTACAGAGGCCTACAATCTGCACCAAATGTTTCACATTACCCAGTGTGAAAATCCTCCTATTCTTTCAGATTTTTTACAAGTCCATACATCCGTGGAAACTTGATATTTCATATTTCATTCTGCTTTGTGGATGTCATTGCAGGGACGCTGGTTCACATGCAACAGGCCGCCCGGACCTTTGATCAGCCTGACCACAACTAATTGCGGATGGAGAACAAATGAAAGAAATATTTACAAATTTCATGGGAATTCAGTGCGAAGGATAAGCTTCCCTAATACTTCCATTAGCAATAAATGTTCATTGAATACTCATTCTGCGATTTAGTGCATTGCTGTCCTGGAGGGCTCTTCAACATCCTTGTGGAAGCGAGTTTGCAGCTTGTTTACGTTGCTCCTGAGAGGTGTTTATTCAAGGAGCTTCGATCTGCCCTGACCTGTGAGTCTCACTCTGCACAGACACGAAGGCCTGCTGCCTAAGCATTTCAACATAATAACATTCTTATGGTACTGACGGTAATAAAACCTTTGCAAAAGTGAAAAGCTTTCCAAATTAAGTATTTATGAATTTGTTAAAATTAAATTAAAAAACAAATTTAAGGGAATTGCATTAAATGGAAATGGAAATCCTTTCTTTTCGAAGGAAAAGGTAGGCTGGCCCACTGAAAAACAAAACAAAACCCAGTGCTTGACAGCTGCTTTTTTGCAGGACACTTCTTGCATCTTCCCAATGCAAAGCATTAAGTCCTGGGGTGGTAATTTATGATTGGGTGGGGTGGATGTTTCCATGTAATCCAGGCCAAAATCTGTGTAGAGTAGATGAGAGATTTGGGCAAAATATCCAAATATCCATATATGTAAAAATCTCCACACAAGAAAAGCATCTTCAACAGCCATGAAATAACATCAGTAATACCCATTTATGTTAATATAACCAACTAAGCATTCATTATATAAAAGTCGGTAAGAATTGAAACAATTTGTTACTTAAATGTAGCCATTACAAAATGACTGCATTGAATATAACTTCAAATACAGCTTATCACTACGTACTGTTCAGATGGCAAATCCTGATTTATTTTCAATTTTTAAACCAGATGTAGCAATCTGGGTCTTTCAATAGCAGCAGGCAATATGTGTCTTCAAACAGGGAAGTGCGTGTTGCAGTAAATATCCCTGGAAACTGTTCAAAGTGTATTGACGGATCAAATAAAAAATAAAAAAGCTCAGCGGTTAAATAAAAATGAAAAATATGAACCTGTCTAAAATCAACACAAACGCAAGGACCTGGAATACATTAAAACTTTGACCAACCCAACAATTATAACTTACAAACCCGATACTTGACGGCTACTTTGTTTACCAGAGATTTCTTACTTCTTCCCAATGCAAAGCATCAAAAACTGGGCTGGTATTTCATCACTGATGGCTGTATGTGTCTGTGTAATCCAGTGTAGAGGAGACTGCATAAGAGCGAGAGAGAGATCTACATGTCATTTGCAACATCAACTAATTTCAGTACTGACCAGTTCAGTGACTGATCCTCAAATGTGCAAGCTTCTGTTCAGACATCACTTCTTTTCATGTAATCAAGCCATTGCTTATCACCACAAAGTCCACAGGTAGTTTTTTTATTTCCTCTTCGTATCGGAGACTGCACCAAAACAGACCGAAAGAGACACGCTTTTATGCTTTGAGGTGTAAAGAAATCCTACCAATTATTTACTTTTGTTCTTAGCAGTTAAATAGCCTATCATGGACCAGAGAACAGTAGCAGCTGTAAAATCAATTACAAACAAAGTCAAACAATAAGTAAACTTATTGTAATGTAAGTGTATATGTGTAAAGTAAGTGTAATGTGAGCCATATCAGAGGAATTTTGACCCATGTTGCACATACAGATATAATTAAAAGGAATAAAATGCTAAATTACAGATAAGACTCATGTGGAGGATTTATCTGGTCAAAGCCTCGTAGTGGCTGTAGTCTGTAATCTGTAGAGATATATACATTTCATAGTATGGAGATTTTGCTCCAAGCCGATCGTGGTTAATTTTTCTAGGATGCGGCCCAAGAATTGACCGAAAAACGAGGTCAGTTCGGTTGAGGGTGAAGCTGGCTAGGGGAGTCCTGGCTTGATGGATCTGGCTGGGCATCTGAAGTTTGTCAGAGAGGGCTGTGTCTCTCCTCCGCTTGGTTTCGGTAACTCCACCTTGTGTTTCCCAGAGTCACACTTCCAATGGACGCAGCTAGATGGAGAGCAAATATATCCTGGAAAATGCGTGTGTTGTCCTTGCTTCTCCTTAGGAGGCTGGAGAGGCCTGTGGTGAAGGAACAGCTTTTGTTTCCAGCAGCTTCTCAGTTCACGTTGCTTGCTGTGCGTTACCCTTAAAGAGTTACTTAACCTTCTCGTGCTCCCTCCTTCAGGCGAGACATAAAACCAAAGTCTTGTTGTTTGTGACGTTGGAGCAACCTGCTGAAGTGTGAAGTAAGCCCAGTTCAGTGTAATTCAATCTGGAAATTATTAATGTTTTTGTTATTATTATTGTTATTGATTTTCTGTAGTAGAACAGCTTGAATTTTAATAGTCCATTAAAGAAGGGGACTTGTAATTTGTTATTTTTAAGAATTTGGAAACACAACTAAGGCATAATCAACTGTTTTCTTTTCTCAATGTAGAATTGGAGCAAATAAAGCTGTAACTTTTGTTAGTTTTAGGAGTGGTGTGTGCCTGGGGGGTTAAGTGTTATTACAGCCCATATTTCAGTCAAAAGCAACATTGTCACGCAAGGCTTCAGCAAGCAATACACAGTGTGGCCAAGCTTTCTGTAATCTTAGTGAACTTCATAATTAAGCTCCGTATGGCTTCCGGTAACTGTGTATACCATGACAGAAATGTACTATACTAGGATTTTACTATATGCATTTGCTGAATTGTAACTTGTGCAGGGTTTGCAGGAGAGGCTATAACTTTTAGGAAATTCTCCTGTTAATATATCCAATGTGAACACAGGAAAACTCATGGAAAATTGACATTCTGGCCAAAAAACTTCACAAGCCTATACTGTTTTTTTGGGTAAATAAGTTTCCTCTCCGAGACAGATATTCTTTTGACACAGATGCTACAAAAAAGTGCGACACTGATTGAAGTTCCTTTGATGACTGTACCTCGTTCAAGTAGGTGGCAATCTCGTTAAATATATGTGCCATCTTGAACTGATATTAGATTTTATTAAAGAAACACAGAAACACATGTGCGTTAAATAACAGTACAGTAAACCATCGTTAAACCGGAGGTGTGCTGAGATATTGTGAAGTTTAAAGTACTGAAAATCGTTTACTTCACTTGAATGGCTGTTGTTAAGTGCTTTCACTGGGTAACTGGTGAAAATACCACACACATTTAATTCTGTTGAAACGTTTCATAACAAGTCATACTCTCCTTAATTATCCTCTCTCTTTCACACAGACGCACACATGTACTTACACATACACATACAATCTGTCTCTTGAAATTGTTCAAAATGTAATAGATTTATGGAAAGGGAGGTAATCCTTTATGGTCCAAAGGAATAGACTTGTTACGTACATTCAGGAAATATTTGCATAATTTTGTCTTCTATTTTATTTTCAGAGGACAAGATAGATGCAAAACAAGGCAATTTTATTGTCTTTCTCAAAAACCGAGATCATTTGTTAAAATTTGCTTGCTAATGGTTTAATCAAATCAAACAAATCAAATTTGGTGCAGTGGACGGTGGTGTTCTTTGTGTTTTTGGACAATAAGATATGCCTAATTTAATTGTTTTAGTTAATACCTTAAGAGAGACTTTATCAGAGTTCCAAAAAATGGTATCATACGTCCATATCTTTTACTTCAGCTGTTTAAAGAATATTCTGGATTTTTCTTTCTTTCAATGTTTAACATTGTAAACTTGTAGGTTAATTTCCATGAAAGGTAAATCTCCTTCTGTCCTGAAGATTTCTGTCATACACTGTGTTTTCCTCATCTATTGTGACCTTTGACCTTCCCAGAAAGAAAAACCTGCAAACAATACTAGTGTTAAGCATTTCTGTTCCTTATCGCATCACAGAACATTATTTCAGGGATGTGGGTGATGATGGTTTTACAGATTGTGTTTGTATTGGTTTCTTTCTTCTTGGAAGATTCAAAGGGCACACCAGAAGAACGGGCCAAACCCCAGCAAAAACACAGTGCCTGACAGAAAACGTATTGAAAACAGGCCTGATATGGACTTGAACGTTTTGCAGAAAACCAGTTGTAGCTGTATGGATGTCAAATATGGAAGGAAACTGTACAAGAATGTTACTTAAAGAAAATAAGAGAAGCAGAGACAAATCAAAGGACTGGGCACAGCCGCAGTCATTTATAGAACCTTCTTATTGGAAACCGTTAATTTAACTAGTGTGTATACATGTGTGTGGTTAAGTGAACCATCTGTTCAAAGAAATGAAACAAATATGTACAGAGACATGCTGATGCACTGTCAGTGTTACTAATAATGGTCTGATTTAATATGGTGACAAAGATATTTGAAATTGGCTCCATTTATTAAAAGATCAACACATATAGATGGGTGAATAGATAGACATACAGACACACAAATAACGTTAAGTGTCGTTAGAGGCTAACAAAGGTCTGGATAAAGACTGAGGGCAGACTGAATGGCTTACAAATGGCTGAAAAATCTTTACACTTTATGATAATCACAACCAATAACAACGTCAGTAAGGTGTTTAGAGTTTAATAAATATATAATAAATGCAAAATGTACTATACTGTAGCAATCGACTCTTAATTGATGGACTAGACCAAATTTGTCAAGGGGGAAAATCACATCTGTTATCTGATTTGATTCATAGGCTGGGATGAAAATACCCATAGTGTCCCCATAATCCCTCTCTCTGCTATCACCTTCATTTCCAGCAAGATTAATGAATTTGATGAGTGCTTCAGTTTCCTATGTGATTCCAAGCATCTGGTGTTCAAAGCCCTTGCAGGGACTTCTTAACAGGAGCCTTGAGATCATCATGCATAGAAAATAGCTTTGTTACCTCCCCCCTTCTCACTGACACGATAGAGAACATTGGGGATGGCCTATATATTATGTTTTATGGAACAATGCAATTAGATTTGGATGTTATGTCTTCAAAACTGATTTGACTGTGTTGTGGCCAGGGTACTTTTTTGTGTTTCTATTATAGAAGAGACTACATTTTAGTTGAGTGAGTGGAGCACACATCTGTGGCACAAAGCTTTAATGGAACAGAAAGTATCAGTGTCTCTCAAAGGTAATGATTTTTACATTTTGGACAGAACTGACCTATATGTACACTATATTTAGTCATCACAGATGCAATCAACTTCATTCAGCAAAAGCATGTTCCTTAGTAGCAGCCTGTGAGTTAATTGCAATTTTCAGGATGTTGCAAATGTCACAAATTTAGACATCTGTATTTGTCAACAGCTTTTATGGGACACATTCATTGACTTAAAACTTCTCATGGGTAGAAACAAGAGCTTAATTTAAGGCATGTAATTCATGGTACCAGAGCACTTTGAAAGAAAACAAAGAAATTTACATCTTCATTTGACAAGAAGTCTTCATGTATATACAGGTTATATTTAGACCATGTTCCCTTATCATTTTCCCAACTGGGTCCGAAAGATAAAAGTCCACAACTCTGTAATCCTCGGTTTTATAAGAGTATTGCTGTGCCATGAGTTTAATGCATTATCTTGGGCTTGCAACATCAGACAAGCAATCAAGCCCCCCATGACAGAAGCCGCAACATACCTCACTTAACAAGTATCTTACTACATTCATGCTGTAACAGAGTTGAAACACATGGCTGGGCAGAAGACTCAAACGGTCACAGCGCTTTGCTCTTTAGACATGTTGTAAGGCCTGTTCCAAGCATGGCTAGGAATGAAGGCAACGTGGTCTCTGAGTAGACCCTGTACGATCATGGCTAGGGGTGTGCAGCTAACCTCAAGAGCAGTGGATGTTCCCAGAGAGATTGTAAGGGGACAGATTGTGCATAGCGTTTTTTTCTTTTAATATGATTTCAGTACTTTTTAAAATAAGTCCACATTTTCTATTATCTGTTTTCCGCTTGTCTGTTATTTTTCCAAGTGTCTAATTTAGTTTAGCTTTAAATTCTTCAGTCCAATCAAGGGCACTTGCACTTATACAACCCCCAGGAAAATGTATTCAAGTTAAAGTGATGCAGCCCAAGTGAATTCTGACCTGGATACTTAACCAACCCCTTCTTGTCAGCTGGGGAGTGGAATCAGATTGAGGTCAATCACAATGAGATCCACCTAGACCGACTCCAGGTGACCTGAAGGTGCATGTTGGTTTTTCATGGTGTGTTACTGTACACCCTCAGCTTACCGATGTTCTGTGCAAGGGTCATAGAAGTCCAGATATTAATAATAATCTTGTAAATGAACCCCCTCACCTCCAGCCCTTAACAGAAATTTAACATACAAGCTGTTGCTCTTAAAGCTGTCTATATCTGGGGTTATTTTATTTTATATATATATCAAGAGAGTAAACGTCTGCAAGTTTGAAGGACACATTGTTAAGCCAATGGAAAATATCTAATTGTTATGAAAAATGCATTGGTTAAGTTAACATAATAAATGGGAACCACCTTCCAAAGAAAGCAGAGAAAAAAATGAAAGTTATACAGTTGGGCAGATTAAATGAGAAATGCACTTCCGTTGACAGATACAGTTAAAAGTAGCCATGCTGTAAATACTAAATTATCTGTGTAAAAATGGCCCAAACATTCCTCTTGCCGACATGCAAACCTTTTTAGTTCTTCACAGTGCGCTCATATAATGGTTTGCCACCTGGCTTCAGTACTTTCAATGTGGAAATTTCAGACTAATTCCACTTGGAATGTCCGATGAGTTCTCAAGATGATGCACCTGATACTAAAAGGCAGTTCACAGGGCTTCATGGGAAGACAGATAGCTCCCGGGAGGGTCCTCCAGCGCTCTGTAATATAGGCAAGAATAGCGTTTGTTTTGCACTGGCACATCTTTGAGAACCTCCTGCTGCAAGTCTTTAATTCTGAGGAGACAGTGTAAATGAATAGGGCTTGATGCTTCAGCAAGACTCCCCATATGTTCCTGTCCTTAGAAACGGGCGAGAGGGAGGTTGTATATCTGGGTGCTGTATCTGTGAGAGGGGATCACAGTTAAAAGGAGGACGAATCAGGAAGAGGTCAGTTACTCTGCATGCCTGTGTCCAGGTTTATGGTGAATTTCATTTGAACATAACTTCTTTGTTAGCCTCTGTCACAGATTAGTATGGCAGGTGCTTTCTTTTTCTGTTTCATGTAACCCGATAATCTTGGCTGTTCTGGAAACATGCTGTTTCTTGGCGAAAACGCTCACCTTCATTTTGACAAAATAATAGCATGAACCAGGCCAAGACTGACTCCTGGGGTTCTTCACTGTGAAACATCAACTGTATCGAGACCTTCCCTTTCTCAGGTAAAGAGGTCATGAAGTATCTCTACTGAACATTATTTACATTTTAAGGAATAAAAATAGGAAGGAAAAATATATTTGGCAAAACCATGCTGCATCTGTATATGTTTTTATATCTTGACATTTTACCATGGAGCTGTAGTTCCTAGATTATTTCCCATAATGTCATTCCTATCAGGTGAAAAGATAATATTTATTTGAGGTTAAATTGCCTGCACCTGCCTTCCTGCCATTAAAAGGGTGTCAAGAAAGACACAAGCTATCAAAATAGAGATAACATCTTTAATTAGCTACATCTGTTCAGACAATCTGTTTATCACATTACTTACCATTCACCTATCTATATAGGACAACTTAATTTAGGTTTACATACAATTTGTACCATGTACAAAGATTAAAATGCTTAATAATGTCAGATTACTTTACAAGAACAATAAAACGTAAAGCACATATGTCTTGATTAGGGCCCTGCGTTTTACAAGACCATCTTTCTTAGGCTGCACTTCATTGCTCCCTTATCGATTATTAATCTCCCAAATCCTTTAATCATCTAAATTAATAATTACTAAAACATCTTATTCAATATTATTTATTTGAATGTGTACACAATAATAACATTTAAACAACAATAATTACCTTAGATTCCCTCCTTCTGGGTTGATTAGTATTTATAAAAGTCGCTACCCAGCAGAAGAAATCTGGAAAAGCAATGTATATATAAAAAGGTCAATTTGTTTGCACATTAATATTTTTGTTACAGATGTCCAGATTCTTTAGGAACATGCTAAACATATTGGCAAAAAAAAAAAAAAACTTAAAAACTGGACAACAATGCATTTCTCCCATAGACCTGATTCTTTGGAGTCTGTGAAATCATGTTGATGTTTATTTATTCATTAAGTAGTCTAATTAATTACTTTTGTGTTTTACAGTTGTGTTCATTGTGCTTCAATGGATGAAATAATGTGATTTCATTAAGAGAAAAAACTATGGTACTGAATTCCATATAGAATTGGTGAAAGACTGGTCAAAAATAAACTATCTTTAACTACAACTATATATTACATAATTCCTATTTGGTATTTGAACATACTATAAAATATGAATATGCTATACATTCAAAAGTAGATTACATTTCAGATTCAGAACTGTTTGGGTGGCCCTTAGAATGGAAATTAAGTACACACAATTCTGTATTCCATTGGAGAAAGGGAAAAAAAAAAAAAAAGACCAACACATCAATAAAATGCACATCTTTCATATGTAGAAATACCAAACTATCAGTCACACACCAGGATGTCTATTCAAGTGTAAAACAGCAGTTTTAGTCTTGATCTCTGAACCATTTGGAACATGTGTTTTCAAAATGTGCGACATCTTACTGACTCAAGTTCAAATTCTGGAAGTTCAAAGAAAAGCAATTCCATGGTTATTTATTTATTCTTGTAGCTCTGTGTTATGCTTTAAAACACACTTTCTTGTACACAAACCTTAACATTGTGGCATTCTGGAAGAACCCACCTTCTCAGACAAACTTACAGAAATTATACATTGCTTAATTTTCTTGCGGTGACAAGATGTGCAATACCATTAAACTCCAAATGATAGACATGTCTTTTCAAACCAGAGGTGCAGATTGCAAGGAATTTCAGTGGACTTTCAGATTGCTTTTTACTTTACACGCTGGGCCAGCAGTAAATAAATTAATTCAATGATTTAAGGAAAGTTGACACACAAGTAAATGGAGAAATCATCACTCTAGTCAAGAACGTGAATAGGGATGGAAAGGGAACGGAAATACCATCCAACCTCCACATGCATTGTCAACCAATGTCAGTATTCATCATATATAGACATTTCATAATTAATATGAAATGAAAATATTTCAGCTTTCATTTCACTCTTAAAAACAAACATATGACCACAGAGTTAACAAATCACTCATTGGCTCCATTTACTGATCCCCTGGCATGTGCATTTAGAAGCTAATTAGGTTTAAATTTGTAAGTTTGTTTTACATTTGCAGACCTAATCAGGACTTTTTATAAAATAATAATAACTATATATATATATATATATATATATATATATATATATATATATATAATAAATGTGTGTATGTATGTATATATATATATTATAAATGTATGAAACTTGGCATTGAAGTTAAGGTTTTCAGTCAGGCCCTCATGTTGCACTGTTGCATTTTTGCAGATAGTGTTTGTTGTGAATGTGCTGGTATTTTCTTATGAGGTGATATTCTAAAACCTTTAAACTATTTAGGCAAAGTTAAAGACGTAAAAGAACATGTTGTAATATTTTCTTGAACCTTGTTAAAACTGTCCAACAATTACTGTACCATGGTAAGTTGGACACCATTCCTGTATGTCCTCAGGGTTTTGATCAGGCAAAATGAAAAGTTCACCTGCTACCAGGGTATCCTGCAATGTATATATTTTAGTTGATAAGAAAACGATAACACAGGTTGATGTTTCTTTATCTGATTTGCAGATATGCTCAGAATGCCACCATGGTCTTAATGGTGGTGTGAATGATGACCACATTTGTTACTTTGACATTTGTGAGGCCGGCGAGCTTTACAATTGTCAGGGACCTATTTATCAGACTGTTCATGGGGGGTTGTTTAGTTCTACAAGATGTACAATGCCGGCACCTAAATGTGTATCTGAATGCTTCATTGATGAATAACACTGATGTGATGAAAGAGTGTAGAGGGTTTCTTAAATAAAAATGATTGATGTCAGTACAATACAAATACATAATACCAGGAAAGGGAAAAATGCAAGTTTTGAAAATACAGTGCAGGTATTAAAAAAATAAAGGGTATAATTTGTTTAAATTTGTCTCTGTAAGAACATTGGGTTGAGGATGCAACTTTAACTGATATGCAAGGTTATCTGAAACTGAAAATAGTTCCCAAAAGGGAGGATGGGATATTGCCTCACACAATAGAAAGTGTTGAAAACTAATTAAGAAGATACTGCTCTGACTATTTCATCTGTCTGTCAATCCGATTGAGCCTGGAGTGTTGACATATCAACCTGTCTTATTGTATACATGTTTATTTTGACCTTTCCTTTAAAATATTAAAAGTTGCCAAAAGAAAAAAAAAGTCACTGTATTAAGAAGAAGAAATGAACAGAATGCAAAGAACGAACAATTGTTAATGGGCTTTTAGACTGGTAAAATACTTTAAAACTCAGATTTAGTTTATAGCTCCCTTGGCTTCAAAAGTGGATCATTCTCTGGAGCAATATTACTTTATATTGTACTTAATATTTGCACTCAAAATTAGCAATAAAATAAATGAAAAGATATTAAACTGCACGGCTGATTCTTATCTTTCACGTTGGCTTGCAGCTGAAGAAAATATGCCTGACTGACACATTTTTTAAATCAGCCATGCTTCCTCGCAGAGCTCCAGACTGTGATGCAGTCCGTGGGTTCGGAACAATGGCCAGGTATTCTCACTCCCTCGACACCGAAAAGTCATGGGCTTTACTCTGTTGATTGTATTGTGTTACGTTGTGCACCTCTTTGGACGAGCATGTTATTTCAAAAGATCAACGCTTCATCGGATTCAGCCCTGAGGGAGATGAATGGCTTAAGGGAATAGCTGACTGAGAGCAGAACAGCAAAGAGGTTAAGATGAACTAGGTGTGGGATTGACTTTTAGAGACTTCCACACAGTAAAGCCTGGATACTGGAATCCCACTTCCTTTACATAAAGTTAACAAACCATCTTTGTTTCAGACTATGGAAAATTACCTAAAGGAAACACGGTAACACCACACTATAAACACCTCAGGATTAAAACATCAGTACCTCATGCACTACCTTATTCTAAACTGTGACCGGAAAGACTAATAACTTCTGTTATAACCCCAAATGCAGACTTGAAATATACAATAAGAAAACATGTTTTATTGCATAGGATACAATAATTATTAAAGTAAAGATCTATATCTATATCAGTATCACTTTAAATTTGAATTAATTATATATTTTTCATAACTATTAACTATGAACAAGAGTTTCCTTGTAAGACATTGATGTATCTGATCTCCCACTAGCTGAACTGCTCAACAGGATGATAAAATATCATCATAGTCCTAACTATAGACATTGTCAATGTTTAAAAAATGTGTTGTATCTTTATCTGATTTACCATAGATCGTGTGGTGCTGACAGATATTGCTTGTGACAAACACCGAGTATATGCTTTCTTTTTCCTTAACAATGATGAAACAATATTTACACGTTCATTTCATACTTGTTAAAGTGGTGCGGAAAGCTTCATATTTTTGTGGCTTTGCAACACAATGCCATTTTAAATCCCTTTTCATTGCTTTTTAAACGATACAAAAGGGAATACCTCTTTGCAGGCAGGTTGCTAGCTTGATTTATTACAGATGTCACTGCATGTTTGCATTGCAATTCTTAGAAGTTAGAACTCTGTTTCTACCATAATAATCACAACTGCCAACGTGCATTATCTGACCTATGGTTGAATGATTTTTAGATGGCATGTAAAAGCCAGCCATAGAAACTATAGAGTCTATGATTCACATACTGAGCTTGTCTAAACATATTTAATCTTCTGATCATAATCCAGTGATGATCAGGAAAGCTGGGGTTAAACTTAGTGAGTTTTTTAAGGTGATCAAAATGAAATGCAAAGAGAGAGGTTAATGAGACTGATGTCCTGTTTGGGAATTTTATTGTCTGCAGTGTAGTGGAAAAGACAATGATCTGGATTTTGTTTTAAAAACACATTTCATAGTCAGTTTGAACACAGACCAGAGATCAAAAGAAAACAATTATGCAAAATAAAAGCATCATGAAAGTTTGGACTATCCTGTTCACTGACAGTTAAGTACATTTAAATAGCAAGATATTGATCAGTTTGGCCCCTGACTGAAGGCAGTTTTCCTTTTGACACAGTCCCCATAACTAAACTGCATCGGGATATACTAAGTTATGTGTCAAGTTCAAGTTGTGTGCCAACCCCCACCCCCTCATACAGACGTACACAGTCTTATCCTCTCCAGCTTAAGATAACCAACTGAGAGACAACAATTTCTTATCGCAGAACCACTTTGTGACTTTGAGTGATCAGCTAAATCCTAAATCCGTGTCAAAGACAAAACTGCCTTCTGTTCAAAGATGATTCACAAAATAAAATGCTAACAATAAAGTATTGCAAATCATTGCAAGGTTAATTTCTGTGTTTTAAAATGAACAACATGGTTTCAAAGGCATGGTCACTGCTTACATTAGGTAGGACCTTTTCTGATTGCTAGGTTACTTTTCCTCTTTGTGTTAATGCACAGTTTGTAGTGAAGCGTAAAAGCTAAATTCCCTTGTCAAATCAACTTGAAGATGTTGACTCAGTTCATTCTTTTTAGGTTCACATTACATTCCAAAAGGAACCCAACCGAACTTGGCTCAGAAATGAACTCTTAATGAACCTAGTCTAAAGTAGCACCTGAACAATTTATCTTTGGAAGAGTCCCTTGTCTGATATAAATGAAGCGTGTTGGCTACTGTGTAATATTTTATTTAAATATCCATTCAAAGTTATGTTTTATTTATTTTATTAATTTTATTATTTTATTTATAATTCATTTAATGAATCTGAATAAAAATAAGTCCTGCAACAAAACAAAATTTTGACCATCAAATGGAAAGTAAAATTCTTGATGGAGGGCTTTTTGTTTTGATAGAGGAATCTTCCTTTTATCAGATGCAAACCTGCCAAGTATTGTTCATAATTTGCTGTTGGCAGGTGGTTAGAAAATTACTGATTTGGTCTTTATCCAAGTGTGGCATTGCCATAATCTGGATATGAATCCCTACATCATACAAAAACATTTTAAAAGATGTCGTATTCTACTGAATAATGAATTGGTAAAATAAATACTGGTATGTAAAACAACAACAACAACAATAAGAATGTTAAATATTCTTTGTTACTAAAATGATTGGAAAACAAAATTATTTTCTTCGCTGTTCAGGGGAATCGGGAGGAAGCAGTGAGTAGATCTCATGATTGTATTTGTTTTTCGATAAGATTTTATTTATCCAAACAGAAAGTCTAAAAAGGTGATGACACCCTACTAATCAACCAAAGTTACCTGACATGCCAAGAACAAAAAGAAAAGATACTTTTGAAGGGCAAAGACTATATTTTTTCCGAACATTTTGTGTTTTCGTATAAACAGAGTTACCTTGCACCAGTGAGCCGGGTGAGAACTGGGTGTGGCGCGTTGCTCTCTAGAGCTTATAAACATGCTTCATTGAAATACTTAACTGCTGGTCATTCCTGTTCTACAAACATTATACCTGTATAAACCACTTCACCAACAAGTCTTTATTTTGGCCCTATGGACTGTTGATTTCTTTGCTACTGGAATTACTTGGATATAAAAAGAGTATTCAAATAAATTCATAGAAACAATATACACACACTCCAGTGGTGCCATTTGGGACTGCAATATGCCCCACTGTCTGCAATTACAAATTTCAGTTTATTATTATAACTATAACACTTTAAGGTAGGCTATTTAGTATAGCAGAGTGGCCCCATGAACAATGGATTGATATGGCACTTTAAATATTTAAGTAATTTATTTTCATTCTAGCCCTACTTATATAGGACATTGAGAAACTATTTATTGTGCATCTGATTGAGAGTATTGCATGTGATATATCTTTATTGGTGTAAGATATATAGAGTAAGAATACAATTATTAGTGGTTTTCACTATACACTTTAAATTGTATTGTTTAACTTACATACCAATTATGAAAGAAACATGAACATGTGAATATTTAAGATTTAATATGTACATATTTTTGCCCTAAGTGTGAATTCACATAAATGACATGAAATATTATATTTCATTATATTTATCTAATTGCTAATGCTGGATTTTTATTTTTCGAATGATTCCTATACACAGAAAAGTAGTTGGAGGAATAGACTGAATGGTTTGTTCCATTTGTATTGTGTCATAAATAAATGTTTGTCTTAGACATGGTACATCAGTTTGCTAAGAAACTATTAACTGGTAAAATGCTGATAAGATGGATATGTTTATACCACAATACAAATGAAAAGGGACAATTTCTTTTAACAACATTGGGTATTTGACATCAAATAAAAGCTACGTAAGTCATATTGAACCTGTAAACACACGTCTCTGGAGTTACCGTGAATTTTTGGCCACGTGTTTATAGTGTGTAAATAACATTCTACCGAAACACTTGTTTTTAATTTGTTACCTGATACTGATGTTTTTATAGAAACAATCTCATAATTTGCATATTAATAACTATCCAAAAATACTAGACTATTTTTCTTATAGGTAGTATGAGACAAAAAGGTGCAGTATATATATATATATATATATATATATGTGTATATATATGTATATATATATATATATATATATATATATATATATAGTCCATTCAAATGTTATTTTGATGTAGTATTTTTATTCAGTAAGCATTGAAGTTATAATTTGACATTTTAAGCACAAGTTTATTCACCAGTACATTTTACATTTTAATTTGGCAAAGTTCTTATACTCTGTGATAAAATATGTCACACATGGAGAAAGTGTAAAATTGTTAGAGGTAACCAGTATCTCACAAAAAATTAAGAAAGTCTAATAAAATATGCCCAGCCACCATTGTGTGGGGAAGGGATTTAAAGAGACCTGATTAGAAAGATTTAGAAGTTTAAGACTGGCTTGTGTTAGTTCTTCTAAAATGGTATTAGCAGGAGGAGTCTGTTTTAAATTAATCTTTAAAGAAACTGGTGATTCCATGTTTTAAATTACATAAATATACAAGCAAATAAAACATTTAATTGTTCGTTGTGTTTATGAAACATTGTCAACTTTAAAGACTTTTCCATATTCTCAGTACTAGTTCAAACTTTTACATTGTTTACTAATATTTACTTGTGAAAAGGCTAAAGGCTTAAAATGACCCCGTCTCTGAGCTCTCTGTAATGAAGCTAAGGAAAACACCAATCAAAGAAAATATGCATATCACTTTCTAAGGAAGATGTGAAAACAGAAACTCGGTTCTCTGTTCTCTTGTCTAATAATCCTCTGTCAAGTGCCTGTCTGTCAGTGAGCTGTGCTTAAACAACAACACTGGGAGGCATTTTGTTTCCAAGTGTTGACTCAACAGAAAACACTTTAACCTTTTGCTTCCAACACTGTTCGAAGACGTCTTTTAAAATGTCGTGTAGCACTCGGGAACACTGTTCATTCAGACAATTAGCACTTTGTAAAGATATGTGAAATTAAAGAACATGTATTTCAGGATTGAAAGGAAATGAGTAGCATATTCAGTATCATGCATTTATGATAAAAATCACAATTAAATGTAATTTCCAGAAAAGTAGAGTGCCAGATTTTTAAGTTGAAAAACGTGTACAGACATTTGGCTCCATATAACATTGATGAAGTCTTTCTGAATGAAGCTTGGTTATTGATAGATGCAATATTTGACTTAATTCAGAATTATGTCGATCTTGAAAGTGTTCTTTTCTTTTGTAGTGACTGATATTTTAAGTTTGATATGTTTATTTCACCTTAACCTCCACACTCTTTCCCCAATTGAATGCCAGATCAATATTAATAAGGAGTTGTTTGCAGTGTCTGATGGGTAAAGTGAATTCTAGTAGCTTTGGACATTTTCTCTGTCACAGCCTTTACTGTACCATGTAACCTAAAGAAAATAGCAAATGTAAATAATTGAAATATTAGTACTGGGCAAATAATTAAAATGTTAAGTTATTGTATTGTAATGCTGGCTTCCAGTAATTAACTCTATCAGTTTGGCCAAGGAACAGTCTAGTGCAACCACCACAATGATTTAAATATTATGGGTGGATCTGAAGGAAGTTGTGGTTGCCGGGAAACCCACCACTTTGAATGCATTCAAAGTTGTTTGCATCATAGAGTGGGGGGACAAAAACACCAGTTTGCTTCCAGAAGAATGTTCTTTTGAAAAAGAATGCCCATTTATGAGTTATTAGCATGCTATTTGCCTAAAGATGTGCATTGTCTAATAAAGGTCAATTGTCACTGATGGATTTGGTAGATGAAACAGTGGTTTTAAGGCCTGCAGTTTGGATATCAAAAGTGGCTTGAACTGTGTAACATTAAGAAAAAAAAAAAAAAAATGAAAAATTGAAAAAAAAATGTTGTGTACCATTGTACTTCAAAATTAATCACTTCACTATGGTAATACAAAGCAATTATTGCATAGGATGTTATTAGCTAACATTGTATGACACATGACTTTGAAACATTAACTAATTGACTCATATTTGTGAAACAGGGCTCGTTGTGCATGTAAGCCTGTCACAGAGACATCACTCCCTCAGACTTTTTGTAGAACTCCTCCATGCAGGAATGGTCTATTGGTATAGTGGGTTTGACCCTTGTCTTTTGAAGATTTTTGTAGACATATTTCTGTAGCAGCAGTTTAAAGATGAGTTACAAGCCCTCTGAAATTGTGATAATGTTAAAAAATGTTAACTATATGTATTGATAAAGATCTTATGGGTAAATATCACACCAGTAGCTTTCTGACGTGTTTTGTGTATGTAGGTTCTAAAAAGTTTTTTTTGTATTCTAAGGTGAACAATTCAATGTATGTAGACAATCCAGTAATATGTAAACTTAATGACTACTAAAAACCTTGTGAGGACTAAACTGGCCCCTTGTGTCAGCAAGACAATATTACAGGCAATGGGACACACAGTGTAAAACCACAGACCTTTTAATAGCAATGCTGTTTTTTCCCAGGTGTGCTGGGAATTGTGTTTAGGTCTCTAGGAGACTTAGTAGAAAAATATATGTATATTAAAATGGTTAATGTAATTAACGGAATGCACTTATATATTCTGAAATCTCTTGTCTACTATTCAGCAGCAGAAGTACTGTTTGTAAGTTTTCCTTGGTCTTACCTGGCTTTAATTCAAGGTTATAGAACAGCTATAGTGTTGTGTCGAAAAGGGCGAGAGTGAAATAATGAAAACATTACTTTATGCCTCACCTCAAAAACAGCAAGAAATACAACGGCTCAAGTGTACTTTTCCAATATTGCTGCTGACACAATGGCTTAAGTCTGGCGGTGGAGTGAAAAGGCAGGTTACATGCCTCTGTGACACTTTTCATTATCACCACCACAAAAACCAATCGTGAAAGACAAGGAGGTGTATGAAAAACCTCGGCCGTTCTCCCAACTCATTCATCATGGGCTTTGGGATCAGCATCCTACTTTATTACAATAAAGCCTCGTGAAACCAGAGCTGATTTCTTGCTAAATTCCAACATTAGTCACAGGCGTATATTTCAGAATTAGGGAAGCCTAGGGGGGATAATCTCCTTCAGAGTTAGTGGATGGGTGATATTTAGACATAGTTTCAAAAAGTTGTGTTAAGCTGCTCTATTCCCAGCTGAAATCCTTTTCTTAGCAGAAATTAGGAGGTATGAGACCTGGGCACATCGTCTCACTCTCTTAATAATTGCCTGTAGTGAGTAGAAGGAAGGGCCAGTTAGTAAGATAATAAAGTCTGAGGAATATTTATTCTACTTTCACCTCTCTGCTCATTCTTTTAGAGTCTTTCATCTGCAATTATACCAAATAAACTGTGCAATTCAATTATGACTGGAGTGCTTGTGCTTTTCAATTAACTTGCATTTCTGCTTGTATTTAGGGTCAGCAATCAACTCTCCAGAGAATTTCAGTGAAGTTGGAGATTTCGGAAAGAGAGGGGTCTGTAAATTCTTAGAGACCATCTAAAATGATAATAAACGTGTATCTATATACTTTTGATTGTATTGTGTATTTGTATTTCATTTTATTATCACAGTAATTGGGACAACACGCAAATACCTAAAAGCCCTGGTTTAGTAACTGTTGATATCATTTGGATAGGTCGCAGAACGAATACTGTGGCATTTAAAAAACAAACAAACAAAAAAAAAAATGTATAGCATGTGACCTTGGGTACATTCATTTGCAGAAAAAGGAGCCTTCTGTCTCCATAACGTGTATGTATATGAATAACTCTGGCTTTAGTTCTATCAGTGGCTTTTAGTAGTGACATCTTTAAATAGCTTACAGCTCTGTGTCAAAGCATGGTCTTATGAGAAAGGCCAGTTTTATTATTCCCAGATGGAACATAAGATGACCTAAATATTAGGACATGGTCCTTACAGAGAGAAAAAGGCCACAGTGTTATGGTGGTCTCGGGATGAACAAACAAATGCACCCCCCTTGTCATAAGCACTCTGTTTACAACCTTGTCTCCATATGTTATTACAAACTGTTTACAAATAGCTTCAAGCTTATCTAGAAAGTCCTCCCATTTCAGCTCACTGAAGCATGCACGATTGAGGAGATTAATTTCTATTAAATGTTTGAAAACAGATCAGGTTATTGAAAATTGACATTTTGAAATTCATTGAAAGAGAAAAGCCAAATATATATATTATCCAAACAGGGACAACTGCCAAGTAGCTAAAATGAATTTTCTGTTTTCCCTAAGAACTAGTATTTTATTAACTGGCCTGTCTTTCCTACATCACCATTGGTTGTTGTGTTTCTGCAACTTTTAATTTGCCTTTGCAAACCAAATCTCAATTTTCCTACCTACTCGAAAGACACAGAAGCATGTGACGCATTTCTAAGGAGTGCATGTATGAAAGTTCTTACATATGAAAAAATATCTAACTTGCCCCAGCATTTATAATCTTGGACAACTCTAAATCAACCAACTCCATAAAAATACATTTGATTAACTTACAATCTTTTTTTATATAAGAACAAATCTCACATCTTAAATATGGCTTGTATCTCATAATATGACTGAAAATAACATACTTGTTACTGAACTTTAGATGAACTGTATGTAAACCATAAAAGACGACTAATCGGGTATCCTGGCAATGAGGGTTCTCTAAGAAAAAATGTAATACCCAGATGTTTTATGATGTTACTCATGCATTATCTCCTAAGGTGTGTAATAAGTGGGCTTCCATAATCCCCCAGCATTAATTCACCCTGTCCGTGGAACACCCAAATGCAGAGCTGAGACAGCACTGAAAATTCATCTAAAACTTAAGTAATAATATTACTACCACCGCTACTACTAATAATAGTACAAACATCCTGTTACAAAATGAAACACCAATTAAGAAGAGAGAATATTTCCAGCTGAAAGTGTGTCAGAGGTGACCAGAAAGAAAAGTCAAAAATGAAAAGAAAAACAAAATCCAAAGTTTGACAGATGCCGAACTTTACGCATCCAGAACAATGCAGGCAGTGTTACAGTAAATGAGAGCCTTTCAACACCCCTGAAAGGAAAATATTAAAAATAAAACATTGTGCCATGGGTTACTAAGATCCTTGCTTTTGCAGTCACGAGTACATGCAGTCACACAATCCGGCCTGTAACAGCTTGTTAACGGAGAGGAATAAAAGTAATCGATGTGTCAGGGAGTGATGATTAATGAAAAAGCGCTTGACAGTGTAAACTTTGCTTTCTTCTCACACTGTGTTGAGAAGCACCTGTGGAAAGCAAATCCTGTGCTATCTGTGAATCAGTAAAGGTAGCAACTACCATTTACACCCTTGCTTGGTGAAGTTCAGACTTGCTGGACAGCACTGCTACATTGTAAGTGAAAAAGAAATGTAAGCTTTGATGCGCCACTGGTTGCCTCATTTGCCTTCTTGTCACACCATGTGAAAGTTTCTCAGCACAGAGAAAGGTAAATCAATTGTAGGTGATGTTGTACTGTCATATTCTGGGTGTCACTGGATATTGTTGGTCCAGCAGACTGACTTGCTGTGATTTGTATCATATAGCAATCTAAATGTCGATACTGAAGGCTGAATAACTGAACTGAACAAGTCTTAGCAATCTCCTCCGATGCCTAAAAGAGTGGTACTTTTGTGAGGGGTTTTCTTATGAACTGGAAAGCCAATCATATGCCTTTATCTGCTTCACATGGTGTCTTTATTTAACATGCATTTTACAGGTTTATTTAAATAAAATGCTGATATAGGATTTAATGGATTTAAACCTTTTATCTTAAAATTAATGCATATTTGACACAGTTCATTATGTGTTTTAATTGTGACCAAATTGACTAGACATTTAAAGTGTTTTTTATTTCTGCTAATAATCTGTTTAACCACTGCCCCAGAGTAGTCTAATAGCAAAATAAGTTGTTATCATGGAAGGGTTTTTAGATGTGTAATGTGACTATTTAGTTTGTTTGGCCTAAAAATAAAAGGTTTGCCCAAGTAACTTTCTATTCTTTAAAATTAAATAAAGCTTATTCATAGATGATGTCTATGCAATATATCCATACTGTTTCCATTGCCAATATTATGCCAAATTTGACCCCCTCAATAATTCTGGACCACTTTCAGAGAGCTTGTCATTCCAGAGCTGTTTCACTAAACGTGCCCTATAACTGCTGTAATGATCAGCCCTCTCCTGTCGGCAAAACTCTTCAGACGGCTCTGGGGCACTCAGCATTGGCAAAGCCAGAACGGCAGGCCTGTTAAAATAAGTGTTGAAGAAAAAGGACAATTTTCCACCTCATCCAAAAACAATCAGCTACATTTTCAGAACAAATTGTGATGCTTCACTCATTTGTTTCTTCAGGTTACTGCATATCAGGTTAATCCAACGGAAAAGATAGTATCTGAGGTATGAAGTGTGTGTCATTTGAGCTGTTTGCAGGGCTATAACTGCAAGCCGGTTTTTATTTTTTTTTAACATGATTTAACAAAAACTTGTTGGAGTTAAAAAATACTAAGGGGGGCGGAGGGGGGAGGATCTGCCAAATGCTGGATTAAGGATTTGAAATATCCCAGTTATGTCGGTGACAACAACAATTGACCATAATCGGCTGGTAGAATTAAAAAGTAAATGTGGAGCATAGAAATAAATTGTCGTAACAATATTTTGAGGACACATAAAATCTATTCCATTCATTATTATTTTTTATAATAATGCTACATTATTATTCTATCAAAATATCGTTACACCACAATTTATCGTTATGCTACACGTTTTTTTATATTAAAACCAGTGTTTACTAAACCAGATGAAACTTTCAATTTGTATTGACATTTTGTCTTAAATGAGAACAGAACATATCGTGAAAAAAATGACTTCTAGTGGGGATAATATATTAGCTATTCTACACTGACTCCATGTGATTATTTTCTCTCTGGTTGTTGTATTTTTTATTCACTACTGATAGTATGAGTCCCTAAACTGTTATGGATGTTTGGAATGATCCACTATGAAATGTTTTTGTAGCTGTGCCATTGGGATCAATCAATAAATCGCTCAATGACCTGATTAGTGCAAAACACTACTGGAAAGTCAGTCACAAGGGCTGAATGATCGTTAGTTAAGCTTATTCTTGTAACCGTGTATTTTTACTCAGGCGTCTTCATATGAAGTAAACCTGAAATCCAGACTCAGTTCTGGTCCATTCATCCCGAACTGTATGACATCATCATTTGTTATAAGCGTAAAGATAATACTCTGCTGTTGAGTGGGAAAATGCAGAAGCGTGCCATTTTATTGCATGCTCCAGGGTCTGTTCTTCCCCAGTACCATGCTACAGTATTATAGTATTTCCAGATAAGCTACAACATGGAAAGATATATCCTGAGCAAAATGAATCGCAAGTCTGTACAACTCAACATTAAACTAATACTTAAGACGCTGTCAGTGACTCTTAAATATTTCTTAAATATTTATGATCTAGAGTATTTGATTACCTTTTGTGCCAGAAATCGCTTATCCCTAGACACGGGCTGGAGAGGGAATATTTCATTGAATCCAGGTGTCACCTTTTACCATCGCTTTTCACTGAGGGGTATGGCAGTTACATTCCTTAATAAACTCTTTATTGTTCCCCCTCCCCACAAGGATCAGACGAACAATTGATACAGCCCTGAAGTTCTTCACTGTCCTGGAAATGACACCGTCCTTGCAAAGCATGTGTAGCCCCCCTTGGATTTACATTTGATTTATAGAAATATTCCTGACCAATGTGGCTAGCCAATACACTGGTGTACCAAAAATATTCGCTGGCATCTTTGTGATCTGAGTATACGTTAGTGTGGCAGCTATTTAATGGTAATGCAGCAGAACAAAACATTCAAATAGGAACTGGAACTCACAGAAAGCTTTTAAACTCATCACTGCTCTTTTTAATGTCTTCCAAACATGAGTTATTGTATTTCTGTCTGAACCAGACCTTATTCATTTGTTTTGGATGTAACATAACATGTCGCACAAGGATGTAGAAATAATATGTACCGTATGTATATATTTGTATGAGCAGAGTAGCTGTTACAGAGAGACTTATTATTGCAGTAATTTAAGGCCTTTTGTTGAGGTTATAAATCACTTGTTGGTGCTCTAATAGCTGATTTTGTTTCCCAAGAAATGGTTCTTATCCAGATGTATTTTTTAAAAGGGAGGTTAGAGGCCAAAATAAGTCGTCCACTGAGGGTCATCTGATATAGATTTGATGGGTCACTGACAGGCAGCTTCAGTGAAATCATGATGAAAACTCTCCCGAGTGCCAGTGTTTTTGTTTGCCTGCTGAAGTACATCCTTCCTTCATTTACTTTTATGGTTGTGTGGAGGATACTGAAATGTTGAGGCCTGTTTCGCAGAATTTGGTTCTGGACTTTGAAGGAGTCCTGGAGAAAGAACGAAAAAAGTGACTTATTTCACCCATAAAGAACAGTAAATGCCAATTTCACTTGATCTACAAAAAGTGTCTGTCTTTTCATCCGAATGAAAAGCCGAGTTTGTGTCAGTACCCAATGTAGGCATGAAATGCAGCCACTCCCAAATCAGTGCAGGTGAGAGAATGCTGAGTCTTACAATTAGAGTTAAACTGTGAGTGAGTATGAAACTGATATTATATGTTACTACACTCCTGCAGTGTATAGAAAAAACAGATAGACACGAATGCTTTCTAATTTCTCTGTTCAAGTTGCTGAAAGTAGATTGAGGACTCTTGTATTTGGCATGGCTATAACCAGGAATCATTTCAGCCTGTCATGTGTGTTTTGAACTGGTTCACATTTTTCCATTTGTTGCATCTGTGAAAAAAAAACAAAAAAAAACGTATACACACAAAGGTAATATGTCAGCCAATATTCAAGCTGTCCTGTTGCAATACATTCGGCATGTCGACGCAGGCTTCGGGAAAAGGGTGAAAAAGTTACACACACATCTGTGCTATTATGAAAAATACCTTTAAAGCTCTCTGCCCAGGTTCAGATAGTTGAGGATTTGCCTTATAAAAGCAGCAGAAGAGAAGGTGTGGCCTATTTACAGTGAACTCTGTGTACACAAGAATTATACATTTATTATAGTGAAGGGCAGCTGTCAACGCCTCAATGCAAGCCCAACAAAGTAAAGTAACTAAATAGAATACTTGAAACATTTGTTGAATGTAAATACTTATACTGTAAAAACTGGTATTGGAAGCATTGCTAAAGATCAGTCTTTTTGCTTCGACATAGAATTCTATCAAACATGTCTTTCAACAGCCTGAAACATTGTTTAGCACAATTGTACGCTCTAACAAAACAAAGTATTAGGGTTGCTTTTGAAATATGTCAGTCTATGATTTCTAAATTGCATATTATTCCATAGATTTGAGTGCACACTACTCCTTTCTGACAATGACTAAAATGTCTATACTCTTTGAAAACTTCTGGGACATGGAGCAGCTGTACTTAAATGAAATGAAGTAGAACAGGACTGCTAAAGCACTTGTCGATTGAATTGTTCTCCTGAGCATTTGTGAAATTTGAGAATTAACTTCCAGTTTAATTCACTCTTGCATGAACTCTTGCACAAACCGTGCTACAAATTGATTATTCTGAGGATCGTGCATGTGTAATAAACTGTAATGGATATACTTTAACAACACATACGATAGTGTTGGTTCTTATATAACTGCAAATAAAGAAAGGTAAATCAATTGTAATATGTGCTGTTTAAATAAGGATCTTAAATGGTGCCAAAATGGGTCAAACCAAGCGCAAACGATTTTCCATTCAGTCAGACACCATTACCAGTGCCTTAAACAAAAAATATCTTGAGAAGAAAATGTTTCTGTAGTTCTACTGATTCTTTGTTGGAGTGACAATTGCAGGAGGCAATTATATGGGAAATATGTAAAAAAAATACACATTCGTCAAGCAAACATAGTTCATAGTGATCCTCACCTTTACTACACAGGCCTCAAACTAAGCTAGTGTTATAGGTCTCTTTAATCATTGTTTGCTTTAGATCCAGGGAGAAAACCTCTTAATTGACTCAGTTAAGGTAATCAGACCTGGAAGAGAGAATTATTTCAAATAATTGATTGAATTACTTTTGTTTCTAAATTATTAAATATCTTAAAACTGTTTAATTTTAAGATTTTAATAACGCATAATGCATGATATGGAAACTAATTGAATTATTAAAGACTGCCATAGATGTATTAGAGCACATTAATATTTTAAACATTTGCAGCAAGCAGTTTTTTTCATTGAGTATAGTATTGTCTTGTTAAATAAAATGCAACCAGAACCAATTAAAATGAACTTGTAGTGGTATGTGTAAGTTTTGTGACAGTTGGCATACAACATGCATTGAGTGTGCAAGTCCTCTTGGTTTACAATTAATGTATATGCTTGAGAGGGATTTGAAACAATGAGATTAGTTTAAACCACACATTTATAGACAAACAATTAGGCCTAATCCTAGTAATGCGAATACGTTAGTCAGTGTGACACTGTCCAATCACACTGTTAAAATAGCTTCCCTAATCAAAGTTAATCTAATGGTTTTAGAATAAGGTTGAGAGGGCTTTTAGTTTGAAATAACTATTGCTACCAACTTTAACTGTATTTAAAAAAATAATCTGAAGAGGGTACACAGTATGTAAATCTGAGAGAAATCTTTAAATGCTTATTTGTTTGCAGACAAAATATTTAAAAAAGACTTCAATATATTTAAATGTTTGTCATAATGGAAATATGCAGTTTATCAATTGCACATGGATTTAAATATTTTTCTCCAGGATCTGAGGTAAATGAGGTGTTTAATAACCTAATTAAGAGCTCAAGTAGAATCAACTTTAGAGGACTTTGTTGTGCTCCAGTACCTGAATTGTGGAACACAGATTTAAAACAGTGTAAAGGTCTTCCAACTGTCTTTGTACAGCTACAAACCAACTTTTTAATTTACCCTTTGTCCTGTTTATTGAAAAACAATAATAATACTGTCCTATTCTTGTGTGGTGTTTTTATATTCCTACCTTAAATGTGACACACAAGTCTCTCTCTGGGAATTTCTTGTAGGCACACTTTGCAAACAATACAAATCCTGAGGTCCCCTGTTTTGTTTAAGAACCGCTGGTCCTGACCCAGCCTAAAATGATGTTTTGAAATATACTTGCTCCCAAACTAATAATAATATTACTATTTTCTCATTTTTTAAATTTTATATACATATTATCTTCCATTTTCAAGCTGTTATGACATTTATCTTGTTAATTACAGAATTATAAAAATTACACGTTTTAACTTTTTTTCCTGAAATTGACTTCGCACAGCACCCCCATCCTCAAATATTTTTAAACTAGAGATCACCTTTGACATGTTTAACTAATGGGCATGACACTTTACTGCAAAGCAAAGCCAAACACGTGTTAGAGGTCACCAGAAAGATTTTGACCTCCGTGGTTCAAATGGCTTTTCCCCAGTAAAGACAAAAGAACTATATCTTTATCTTCCTGGTTACATGGTTATAAACAAAATATCATCAATGTGCCAAAGTAACACACACATAAAGACAACATTTCGTCCACATACTACTATACTTCAGCTCTATATAATTGGTTCTATTCTTGCAGTTTACAATTTAATAATTTTATTCTCTGACATTTTAACCCAGCTGGCCAAGTAATCTGGGTAAAATCTATGCATGCAGCTCTCAGTTCAGGACTAAGTTTAGGACTTATTTAGTTAAGCTATAGTTCAGCTATAGTGATTATATATAACGCCAATACATTTTTAAAATAAATATTACAATTAATGTAAAGAATTAGAGCTTCATAGGACCTTTAACACTATGAGCCTGAAACGAACTATAACTGATGCAGAGCATTGTTACGTGCAAAATCATAATTTGAGAATCTTCTTAAAGCTCTATATTTATGTATTTGTTTGTTTACTGATTTGAACAGCCTGTGTGAAGGCTGATTTCTGTCCCTCACATTGCGGTTTTTAAATCGCCTTGGTACAGTGTTGTTAAGATCAGCACTAACAGGTTACAGATGTGCTCTGAATGTAGGTGGGCAGGTATTCAACTGACGTTATGCAGGAAGAGCTGCAAGTATTCAGTGTGACGAGTTTAAAACAGATTGCAGTGTTGGGATGCAAGAGTACCGGCCACTTGGTAGGTTAGAGAGTTGCAAACCCCCATACAGAGACAGGCATCAGACGAGCTGGACGGAGATCAGCACTTTAAACATGTGTGAATCACTCTTGACATTAGATTGTCAGAGAGGGGTAAGAGTTGTCTTGCTGGGTTTACTATATTCAGCACTACTTTTGAAGGATCTATGCCCTTAGCCTAAACAAATCCGTGAAGAAAGAGAAATAAAGAAATAAAAGAATTAAGCTTAAGCCTTCATGTCAGGGTGAGAATATTTGCAGACCTGTTCTGGATTTTGTTTGTTGTTCTGAAATGGCAAAGGCGGCTGTGCTATTATATGTTAATCATCCCTCGGTCTCTGTTTAGTTTGAGGTGGTGGGGAGGAGAAAAAAAAGCCATTGTTAACTGCCCCCTGTATATGAAATAGCATTAATAGCACGGGTATTGAATAGAGCACAAAGGGCTGCACATCTGAGCTTTGCTTACCTTTGTAAGACACACACACTGGCAGTTTGTCTCTGCACCTGGGAATGCACCTCTGAGTCGACCACCTTTGATCCAAAAGTCTTTAAAAAGGTGGGGGTGTCTCTGTGGCCAGTATGCAAATAATGTCTGGGTAATAAGAGAGATTAAGACACCTTGAGAGCACCGATTTAATATGTTAATTGTTATCTTTTAAAGAGCAGGCTAAGCCACATACAGTAGGAGTGTGTTTTTATTAGAAGGACCGCCTGTTCTATTTTTAAATCAGGAATTGCTGCTGATTTGAATGTGAAAAACGCAAACAAATCTGTTGAACCATCAATGATTTTAAAGACAATGCTGCTATAGGATTGCCTTTGTTTGACGGCAGGTTGTCATTCATGGAGCGGGTGCTCAGACTTTATCCCTGTCTAAGTAGACAGCGGCAAGGAACTTTAGTGCTCACCTTTCGTTTTTCCTCAAGTCAAAGCAAACTGACAGAAAACACCCGTAAGCCTGGTTAGGAGAGCTGCAGTCATGGCGGTTTTGCAATCCTGACAACAGCCACCCACATATTTGCATTAAAGACAAATTTCTAGTCCCCAGAGTTCTTCATTCTCCGCCTAGAGGAGAGGCGATAATGAACAACATGCACACAGCCTGCACGTTTTCTGTCCCGGGTCAGTTTAGAATCAATCTTCGATGCTCTGGTATGTGGAGAATCCTAAAGGGCTACCAAGATAGCTTAGTTAGACTAACAGATGTGAGACAGGTTCCAATAATCAACAGAAGAGAAGTTATAATAATGACTGGCAGAGCACCTGCAACAAAGGCTACTACAAAGAGCCCCTCACTGACAGCACTTCCTTTATTCAAGCTTCGTACATGACCTCCGTGGAATCCCTCACCATCTTGGAAAAAGATTTTCTCTGCTGAACTCTATTAGATCCTTTCCCCCAGAGAACTGTTAAGCCATTCCTTGCAAATTGAGCACCAACACAGAAGAATTAAGGGTCAACTGATGGAAAACAAGCTGCACCTGCCCATAAATCTCACCAAGTACTTTTTTTTTTTTAATATAAAGTAGACATAAAGAAGGATGATAAATATTAAACAGTGTCTAAAGTGTCCCAGATGAAAAAGAAAGAAAATGGTCAATTGGTCTTGAGGGATGTTGAGGAAATATTATATTGCATAAGGGATCCTGGATCAGACACCTTAGAGTTACAAAATCTGACTTCAGAGTGTGTCTTAATGTTTTATTTTTTAGAAAGGTAGCTAAGATTTAATTTATTTGCCATACAAACAAATAACAAACACCACTATTCTTGCACATTAAAAACAATCTACCGATCAATTCCAGGTTAGCTGATATAATAAGAAAAACATAAAATAGGAAATCTAATAATTCCCATATGACCTATAATAAAACAAATTTATTCCACACCTGTTACATTTCAGGTTTGATAAACATAAATCCCTATGTAAGATGTGGTTTTGGGTTTGCAGAATAATTCCATGTATGTATGTTTGTGTGTGTATATAATAATTATTAAATTTCTTCACAGACATCTTTATCCAAGGCAACTTACTATTGTTATAATAGGACATATTTTACATACAAACAGCTGGGTTTTATCTGGAGCGATGCAAATACAGTACCTTGCTCAATGGTACAACAGCAGTGTCCTGGGATTGAACCCATAACCCTCCACTCCACAGTGCAGTTTCTTATTGCAAATCCCTCCAATCTTAGTGACCTTTCTAAAAAATAAAATGGTAAGACACCCTCTAAGGTCAGATTTTGGAACTCTGCAAAGAGGACATCAGGCAGACACAATCTCTCCAAAACTCTTCTTGGCAACAATTGAAGTGTTGAAGACTTTGGACTGGGAAGATAAAGGCTTCATAATAAATTGTCATCGTTGCAAAAACACCTGAAGACCTGCAGCTTCAAATCGCACAACTGTTGGATGTAAGAAGTCTGGACTCAAAATGAACTGGAGTAAGAACAAAGTTGTGTTCAATCGCTTGGTTAAAATTATGATCAAACAGTAGATCAAAATATCCTTGACGAACCTTGGACAACAAATCAACACAGATGGAGATCTTATGCAAGAAATCAAAAAAGAGTGAATTTGGAAGAAATTAGATAATATTGAAAGGAAATCTACACATTTGCCTGAAGATAAATGTATATGGTCAGTGCATATTACCAGCAATCAGTTATGGCTCTAAAATCTGGTCACTTGGTGCAAAAATAATACAGAAACTGCAGACAAAGGAGCATGGAGAGATGTCTGCTTGGAATAACAAGAGACAGAAAAAACAATAAATGGATCCAAGAACAAACCAAAATATGTGACATAATTGAAAGAGTGAAAATGTTGAAATGGCAAAGGGCCAGACATATTGCAAGTAGAATAGACCACAGGCTATAAAATAGATCCCAAGAGATTAAAAAAGCCCTGGAAGATGATCACACAAAAAAATGGGAAGATGAAATAAGAAGCTTTGCTTGTGAGATCAAAACAAATGGAAACATCTTCATCCAGCAGTGGATCAATTTTCGGCTGCTGATGATATAGATATAGATAGATATAAATGCACATTAAAATTACTCTGCACATTTACATTCTACACAAACAAACACTGAAATTGCACTACAACTGAGAATGTGTGGGGGGGGGAAAAAGAAATCCCTTTATTTTATTTTTACATTTTTTCAAAATTGTTATGTTTTACAAGTAGACATTTATTCTGATTACGCAAGACATGTTTGACACCACCTAGTGGATATCAATAAAATAAAACATTCTATTTAAAAAGGTAAACTAAAGGGATGCATAAAGATGGATGCAAAGGGCCTTGTCAGTTTGTTAACAATCCATACATTATTTGCGGTTTGCTTTAATTATAGTAGTTTATAAAAGACAAAATATTCAAATTATTTGAATACTCATGTGGTTCTTCAATTCATTATTATTATAGTTATTATTATTTGTTTCTTAGCAGACGCCCTTGTCCAGGGCGAGTTACAATATATAAGAGCAATACAAAGTCATCTTTACAAAGACATTACTTATTTTTTGTAAACAAAAATGGGATTGCTTTACTTCTGAAAGGACATGGGTTAATATTGCATTCTCCTATGTATAATGTATAAAATGTGTTGTGTAGTTTTACATATATAAATATTGCCACCAAAACCAAGAGGCTGACAACCATAGTGAAATGCATAAAACAGCTCGGCACATTCTTATCAGTGAGGTATGGAAGATGAAAAACCAACCAATTAAAAAGCAAACATCATTAATATAGTTATTAATTAATTTACAAGTTTAAAACAACCAATGCCCAAGTGCTTTTTTAAAAAAAAGAGTTCAGATTGCAAGTGTTTTTCAGCCCTGTCAAACTATCAAAAACCTTTCAATCTGCATCTGTTCAGCAGGGCAGTGGGCATTTATTTGTTATCTTTTAATAATATTTTTGATCAGTATCCTAGTGCCATGCTTTATTTATACAACAGTAATGTCACACTAGTACAGATCCAGATGTCATATGCAAATGTAGGGACTTCTAAATTTAAAGACAGTGCCTTCACTTTGTTGTTTTAGACTGCACCTGGGATACAAAAACAAAGATACAGTAGATCTAATATGAATCTCATTCCATGCTCTAAAAATAAAAAGAATTGTGTAAACACAGAAAGAAAATAAAGCAGGACTATGATTACAGACAGAAGAAAGAAGCATCCTTTGAAATGACTGTTATTCTACCGTGAGTTCTGTCACAGCAACCTTGAAATATGCAATATTGAAAAAATATAGATAGATATTTGAGAGTCGGTTAGTCGTGGAAAGAAATATATATTGGAACATGGACTTTGTTTCAAAGTTATTCTTTTGTTTTGTAAAGTATTGTTTTTTGAGACCACCATTTATTTTTTAATTTTAAATATAGGACAGTTAATTATTTTGAATTGATCTTGAAAGTTTCAGATATCTTTTAGAGTGTCAAAACAATGCCTGTAATTAATAATATATAGATAAAAATAACAACTCGAAAGTCATTTGACTGTCAGGTGAATTGTTCCTAAATGCAAATCCCTCTCAGTCTTGGTTCCCAGAAAGACTTTTGTTGTTATTGGTGTCCTTTACTACCTGTATGGTTCTTCTCCATTAAACTGACATCTTTCATCAAATTTTCTCACCGTACTCAATTTGAAAGACTATGCTGGTCTTTATGCTCTGTGAATAATACAATAATTTTACAATACAATTCATGTTAGCAAATTAACCAACCATTAAGTTGTTATTGGTTTTGTTTTCATGGGAACACTTTTCAAGAACACATTGTCAGATTTGTTTAATAGAACTACCAAATATATATATATATATATATATATATATATATATATATATATATATATATATGTGTGTGTGTGTTTAATACATTAGACACAATCTCATCTTATTTTAATACTAAGAGCTTTAAAAGCTGTCTAGGATCAATTCTACAAGACAAAGAAAGACAGGTAAACATATGTTCAGTGTAGTTTCACTTTAAGTTTTCATGCAAACATGATGTTTGTTTGTGTGTCTGTTAGGATTTATGGGAGTGTGCTGGCTCCATATAATGATTTCATGTAAATACTTTCTCTGTACATAGTATAATTTAGAAGGGTTATCAATGTAAAATATAAACACAATGTATTGGCCTGACATAATGTAATCTTGTTACATGATATAAAATGCAAATAGACATGTGCTGTAATTTTCAGAGATAAAAAGAAACACTTGGCTTTGGAGCAACCTATGCCCATGTAATTTTATCCTTTCTTGCACCTGCAAGCTTTGAGAAGAGTCCAGTGATTACATAGAAGGACAGGAGTATACTTTAACGAGCAGGGTAAAAGTGTGTAATTTGATTACATTGGTTAGAGAGAACAATGGCTAATAATCCGTTTTTGACTTCCAGATTAGCGTCTTGCGGTCGTTCTCCTCTCTGGCCAGCCACACGTCTGACGCAGTTTGCATACCTTGCATCCTAATGCAGGTGCAATAAAATATTCAGGCGCCAAAGAACAGACTCCAATTTGACATACAGAGTGATCAGGAACTCGGCTTGAGTCACCATCTCTCTCTTAACTGAATGTAACTACCACCACTATGTCCTGATTTAATTCAGATGCCGTATTTAAAACAAACAGAATGCCTACACACTAAATTAGTACACTCCACGCCATTATGTAACAAAGACCATCTTTTAAATGTGTGACTACTTTATTATAGTTTATATTATATAGTTATTAAATATTATTTTTCCATTCAATCCTAATTATTGCCACCAGTTTTATGTTGGTCAGGCTAACCTGTTGTTCCTCTCTCTGTTTGAATACATTTAGTTTTACTCCCGCAGTGCATTTAGGGTCTTGATCATGTTGAAAAACACATCTTTCAAACAAGACTTTGTTTTTTCAGGGTAATACGTAACACTGAAATACAGAACGGTATGGTGCCTTGACAAATATTTATCTCCTGTCCAAACAAATCACATTAGCTGTTATACATCAACATGTTGTATTTATACACACCTTGTTTCATTCCCAAAATTTTTCTTGTGTGTGTTTTCTTTAAACTTCACATTTAAAATTATATTGAGCGTGCTAACAGTCTGTGATGATAGGTAGATAGATAAATGATTTATGGATCAATTAAATATCTGCTGTCAGAGAATACAAATGTTACCTAGTCTAAAGCAGTCTATCACCTTGAGATATTAATAACAATATGTAAACTTCTATTTTGTTTTCAGTAATTTTCCCAGCTAGGTATATTTGTTTTGGGTGCAGAACTATAAAAGGTGAGGTGGATGTTTTTCTCCAGTCAACCGAGGTGTTAAATGGTATGATTTAAATAAATAAATACCAACAGATAATGCTGTACAATCCAGTCTTGTCATTTCCAGATTAAACAGCTTGACATTTAAATTAATCAATGTACAGGTATAGAACAAAAGAGGACTCTGCAAAACTGTGAAAATAAAGTGATAGTAGAAACAACTTAATATAACTTTCTGTATGTATCATTTCACAAATCTTTTGATTTCTGTTTTCCTCATTTACACTGGATACCAGAAATAACACAAAAGAAGAAAATCATACATTTGAAAGAATATTTGTCAATTATACTGAATAGTTTATTGACAGCTATCAATTGTTAAATAAAACACATACAAATGCAAAAAGCAAATTAATGGCTTTGCTAATATCATATTTCCTTAATCTTGGCTTGTATCTTAACTTCAAGCCTAAACTCTCATCCTCTAATCTCATGTTTTTGAAATCGGCATTAAATGACAGTTGCCCTTTGTTGATGCCAAGTCAAGCATAAGAAAACATGTCCTTCATTTGCACTCTTTCAAATGACTGCAAAATCACACAGTGTTCATTTAGGAAACAACAGAGACATTGTAAGCAGCAAGGTCCATTTGAATGTTAACAAGGCCAAATAAACAAAACACACACCCAATGTCTCCTCTCTACTTCCCCACCTCAAAAACAGTTTCCTTTCTTGCCTTCTTTAAGAGGATGTGTGCAAGGTTCCTGAATGTAAATCCATTCAAATAAACCCTCGAAATCTACTTAAGAGGTTGAACCCATCATTGAACAATTATTAACCAGGAAAGGCCATACCCACAAACATTTGGCAGTAAAAATGTCAGTGGTTGTGGTAACAATTCACCCTAAACCCAGCGATTCAGAACTCCTCTTTAGGGTTACAAGCATGAATGGTATTCAAACTTTAAAAACTCCATTGAACAACTAAAAGAGCATTGCACGCTATATATACACACACACATACAGTGCCTTGCAGAAGCATTCAGACCTTCTCACAGTTTTCTCCTTTTGTTATCTTAAGGCTTTCAGTCATGACACTTAGGAAGTAGGAATTAATGTTATATACACAACCTACTCCACACAGTCAAAGCAAAAATAAAAAGAAAGACGTAAATAGAGAATTCATATGAAGTGAAAATGGAAAGGTCATGCTTGCATAAGTATGCAAACCTAAATTCATTCAGGTGCACAAAATGAACTTAACAAGTCACACAATTAGTTTCACATTTTAAATTACAATCACCCTGCTAACAGCCGACTGCCTGTCAAAATAAAAATAAAAATAAATGTGAAATCCCTTTTGTAAGAGAATGCAAATGTTACCTACTTGTTTGCTTGTGCCTATCTAAAGCACTGCCCCTTGTGATATTAATAACAATATGTAAATATCAGTTTTGTTTTCAGTAATGTTTCCAGCTAAGTCTATTTGTTTTGGGTGAAGAACTATAAAAGGTGAGGGGATTTTATTCCCTGCTTTCCAGGTGTTCATCTGACTGCTATTTTTTTTCTACGCTGGACTTGGTTTGTAACTATATACTATTGGTGCATGATGTAAATAACACCATTTAAATATATAAATACCAGCAAATAATGTTGTAGAATCTATTGAAGCATTTTCAGTGCTGTGGTGGTGTTGTTTTTTAAACAGCTTTGTGATAAATTTTTATATATTATATTTTACTATATACATATTTTTGTATTTATGTCTCTCTTTACTCACTTTGCTTAAGGGTTAGAGTTGTGACTTGCTTGAGGGCCTATAGATGGTGTACATCCCCTTTTGCAATTTTCAGCTTTTGTTACCTTTGTTGCCTGGAATTAAAATGCATTTTTTTAATGTTATCTACACATTCTACCCCACAACTGCCAAGTGAAAAAAATCTAGAAATTTGTAGAAAATGTATGCAAAATAAAAACTGAAATAGATGGTTTAAATAATTGTCCACCCCCTTATAATAGCAATCCTAAATTAGCTCAGGTATAAGCAGTTGCCTTCAAAATCACACACCAACTTAAGTGGCCTCCAACTGTTAAAATGTAGTGATCCACAGGATATATTCAGCAGTTCCTGCAGGTTCCCTCTGCTGGGTAGTGCATTTCAAACGATGACCATGAGCGCCAAGGAGCTTTCAAAACTCGGGGATAGAATTGTTGAAAGGCACAGATCAGAGGATGGGTATAAAAACATATCAAAGGCCTTGAAAATCCCTTGGAGCACGATCAATGATCTATATGATCGATGATCAATAAAAAGTGGAAGGTGTATGGTACCACCAAGACCCTGCCTAGATCAAACTGTCCCTCCGAACTAGATGAGTGGGCAAGAATGTGACTGATCAGGGGGGCTACCAATTTGCCAATGGCAACTTTGCCGGAGCTACAGGCTTTTATGGCCAAGACTGGTCAAATTGTGTATGTGACAACAATATCCCAAGCAAATCCACAAATCTGGCCTGTATGGTACTCAAGAATGCCCACCTTGAATCCTGTTTGAAGTATGCAAACAAAACACTTTATTCTATAGCCATGTAGCCATGTGTCAAAAGTTATTGTGATCTGACGAAAATAAAATGGAAGGTTTGAATCTAATGCAAAACGTTATTTATGACGCAAAACCAACACAGTGCATCACCAAAAGATTACCATCCCTGCTGTGAAGCATGATGTTATGGGTGCTTCTCATCAGCAGGGACTGCATCAGGATAAAACTTGTCTGGATAAAAGGGGTAATGAATGGAGCAAAGTATAGAAAACTCCTAGAAGAAACCCTGCTGCTCTCTGCAAGAAAGCTGAAACTGGGATGGATTTTCAACTGTCTGTATGGCAGTGACCTGAAGCACACAGCCAAAACTACATTGGAATGGCTAAGCCCTGACCTAAATAAATCCAATCAGAAATCTGTGGCATAACTAGGTGAGTGCTGTCCATCAACGCTCCCCAAGGAACTTGACACAGTGGTCAAATATTGCCAAATCTACGTGTGCAAAACTTATATAGGCTTATCCCAATGGATTCACAGCTATAATTGCTAACAAAGGTGCTTCCAGCAAAGTGTTAACTCAGGAGGGTGGAGACTTATCTAATTATGATATTTCCCATTTTGTATTTTTAATATATATTTCCCCCCTTAACAGTGTGGAGTATTGTGTGTAGAGAAGTGGAAAACTAATTTCTAATAAAATTGTATTTTCTATTTTCTATTCTGTGCTTGTGCATGAAGTATTATTGTGTCTGTACCCTTAAACACAGAACTCTATCTTAGACATTGCTGTCCCCTTGTGGCGTCAATTAATATTGAACACAACACTGTTATCTGGAAAAGGGAACACTATGGCAATGTGGCCAAATACATACAATATCTTTATTTTCCATGGTTTTGTCACAGTTTAAATTAAACCTACCTATCCTGGCCAGTCAGTATTTCCTAGTCTAAATGCCAGATCCAGGTAAATTAAATTATCGGATGTTATGAAGGAAACCACAATCAGTGGGCCTCAGTATGGCTTTCTGTATTATGAATATGTCTAAGAAATAATCAGAGACTACATTTTCCCAGGAATAGTTTCAATTGCCTCTCCTAATCATATTATTATTACATGAATGCTGTATTCGACCTGGGAATATAAAACTAAGTAGAACAGCATTATAATCTGAAATCAGCACAGTTCATCTTCAGACATTGACCATTTTTGTGTTAAATCAACACAATGACATGACAGACTGCGTTAACAAAAAAACCTTAGATGTTATTTCACCCTGCATCTTGTGATATCACTAGTCATATGCCTGGTTTAAAATGTAACTGTACTTGAGTTATTTTAACAGATTTTAAAACATAGTCTAGTCAGCATTTAGAATTAACAATAAAATGGGTCACACTTTAAAATAAAATGTATGTATGATACCAGAGTACAAAATATGTGAATATCTTATGCACTTCATCTGCTGTTAATCACATGTATAACAAGGTTAGGATTATATTCATGTATTACTTCATTAGGAATCTGGTGCCCATTAAATTGTTACCATACAATGAACCAGGGTGGTATAGCTTTTCAGTTCAGCAGGTAATGGGTTCTACATTATGTATTGTAGATCAGATTTACAAGCAGCAAACGAATGCATATGAATAATATTCTACTTTGGCATTTGCAGAAACACAGATAACAGCCAGTGCGTATGTTTCCAATTGCAGGCTCTGAAAGCCTTTCGCCTTCACACGTCACCTATGACGGGCACCAGGCTCAACATGTTATGTTTCTCAAGTCCTTGAAACCCCTTGAATGGTTACTTCCTCCCTTCCTAAAATCACAGGTTTTTTTCCCCGTGGCTGCACAGTTGTACATGTTCCAGTATGTTCTGCACTGCGAGGAAAAGCTGCAGCAGCAGGGCTTCGCTTTGCCCAAATGTGACAGAACAACACCTGATCGACAGCGGAGTCCTCCAATCCCCGGCCCGGGTGGGTTGGATTTCCTGTCGCGGCAGCCAATCAGGAAACCGAAAATGGCAAATCTCAACCTGGGCAGGAGAGCGGGGGAGGGGAGCAGTGGATGGCAGGCACTGTGGTCATATCTTGAACTGGTTTTGTTTTTTTAGAGACACATAGTTGTGTGTTTTCTGCGCTCAGGTAAAAGGGGTTTATATTCCTTGTCATGTGTCCCGCGTTGTGATAGCCGTCTGCAGCGAGACGCGCGTAGTGCTTCTGCATTCAAGTGTCATGTGACCCAGAAGTAGCTTTTGCAACTTATTATTGATTTTCGGCCGAAGTTGACAATATGTTGACCTACTTGTGAAAGAAATACGAAAGTTGTCTTTAGCCACGACCTGCGCCGTACGATTGTGAACTGCGGGCGATCGTATCCTCTATAGCATTCATTTTAATCAGCCAGATGATGTAATTAGAGACGGCTGGGGAGAGGAGTCCAACTTGCGCGTACAGTCGGGGGAAGCCATGATCCAGTCTCTTCCCAAACACACTGTCGTGTCCGCACGGTGTAAATGCGCCGCTTTTGCGTGTCTGCGCCGCGGCCGGCCCGGGCCCGCTGACCCGCCTCGCCTGGGGGTTCATTTCTACAGCCGCGGCGTAAAGTTGGCCCGCGAAGTTTGGGCGAAATGAAAGTTGCGGCCTGCGAGAAAGTATTTAATTATTTATTTATTTAATCAGGAAGTGACAGTGGAAACATCAGACATGTTGAGCGGCGTCTTCGTCTCGGCGCGGCGGGAGAAAGTGCGAAGTGCTGCGTGCATTAAAAAGTTCAACAGTTTGGATATTGTTGTTTCATCTGTGCATTTACTCGACTTGATCCTGTTAATGTCGGAGGCCAGGGCAAGCACCGCTACGGGCTGTTAGTGGGAGCGGGGAGCAGAGGTATTAATAATCGCCAGACCCGGGTCGTGTCTTTCGCGGATTGCTTTAGTGTTTAAAACTAAAAACGCCTGGGAGGTGCGCCGCGCTGCAGGTTTGTCAGTCAAAGTGTGTTTCTCAAAGTTGGGCACCTGCCAAGTCCTCCCCCCATGCACTCGGTCTCGTCTCTAATCCAGCTCTAGCACTGTGCGTCCGGCACTGCTCTTTCTCACGGCTGTGTGGACCGGATCAGCTGGACACAGCTGGACACAGCTGGACACTTGCGCCGTGGGCCCGGGCGGGAGGCGTGCGCAGTCGTGCACACGAGTGACTCTTTCACATGCAAATGACAACACGCGTGTCTGCCCGGGCACTGTCGCCCCACGGCTAATGAGCCCGGCGTTTGTAGATCACTGCCCTTTCAACGCAAACCCGCAGGACCAAAAGCCAGCCAGACATGCATACGAACAGACGTACACCACTACTTGTCTGTATATAATTAAGCATGAGAAGAGTACCCTCTAAGGGAAACGGTGGAGCATGTCAATATTCAAGCCTTTATTTGTAGTACATATTATGTCTTAAACTAAAATCATGCGGTTTTCAACTCTTAAATGACAAATGTGCACACTGTGCACATTATTATAAAGTAATATGCTAAGTATGCACACACACACACAAAGCCTATGCAATATGAACTTTTAGTTACACTCTAGTAAGTCTGGAGGCTACTGTATGTATAGAACACATTCTGGTGATTTTTTTGGTGGCTTTTCAATGAGGTAGCCTATATATTTGTACACCTCGCAAGGATTTAGATTGTACTTCTTTATTTTTATTTTTAAGGTTTCTGTAGGAGCTGTGAGTGGCATTGGCACACATGTCAACTCCCACAGACCCCACAGGTGGCATGCCACACCCGGGCCCTTCTCCTGGGCCTGGCCTATCCCCAGGGCCCATTCTGGGTCCCAGCCCTGGACCGGGCCCCTCACCTGGATCTGTGCACAGCATGATGGGACCAAGTCCTGGCCCCCCCAGTGTCCCACACAGTATGCCAGGCCAAGGAGCGGGGGAGTACCCTCAGGATGGCATGCATCAGATGCACAAGGTATGAACATGTTGGGATGCTGAGGTTCTGTTTGTCAAAACGTGTGCCACATGGGATTTGATTAACAATAAAAAATAACAACAAAACAGAAATTGAGATTTATTCTGTCTAACTTGATCATTGAAAAAAAAAATCACAAGGAAAATACATTTTTGTTTTTTGTCCTTAACCTGCATGTGTGCATACATGTGTAATGGAAGAGGGGATAACAGAAACTTGAGATATGTTAATAAGACACCTGTTGAGATTCAGATAGTCATAGGAAAAGCCCGATTTGTAGATGAGTAGATAGATGCTGGACAGAAAATGGCATAACCTTTGTACAGAATTTCCACAAATGAATGGACAACCAGAACTCATAGACTTTGAAAGGAAATCTCAAAAGTACAGGCTGTGCCACTATAAGTTGTTGACTCCAGCTCAGTGGAAGCTGTAAATCAACTGTAAATCGATGCCCTCAATTCCAAGACCAGTTGAGTGCCTGTGACACGTTGTGAAAAGGAGGGTGGGAACCAAACCCTGGCAATCAGCAGCAAATGAATGGAACACCCACAGTGCTCCACAAGAACCCTGAAACTGCTGTCCACAGCGTGAAAAGAAACTTCCTGAAAAGACATGATGGCAGATTCGCACTGTCATTCATCAACCGCACTGAGAGACGGAGACGCTACCACAACCTCCTGCCCCTAAATTATTAGCCCCAGTTCTTTAGCCAGTGCTATGTAGGCTTCCAGAACAGAAAAGATGAATAAACCAGTTCAGTCTGGATGTTTATTAATTTATGTCAGATCTGTCTTTTCCCAACCCTTCAAATAATACTTTCAGTGCCTAGGATACATTAGAAGAAGGAGAGCACATGAGGCACTTGTACTGTTTCTTAGTATTTCCCAGTCTTCCCTCAGCATTATTTTCTTTTGGTAATTTACTTATTTATATTATATTTCAAATCTAGTGGACTGCGTATTTCAAAATGTTCTCTACTCGTTTAGCCGATGGAAGGAATGCATGACAAAGGACTGGGAGATGAAATGCACTTTAGCCAGATGAAGAGCATGGGAATGCGGTCACTTCACGCTGGGATGGGTCCTCCACAGAGTCCAATGGACCAGCATAGCCAAGGTATTGTCAGCTTCCAGTATTAAGTCACTGTGCGCTCCGAGCAATCACTCATGCACCCCCAGGATTATTAATGTATGCGGCTCAGAACAGCAATTTATAAAGTTACATGTTTATATATATTCTGTTCAGTCATAATTTAAAAGTGATTTCCAACAGAAATTGTCTTTCCGAAATATGTGAAATTGTCTGCAACCATGTAATAATAAAGTGCATGAAGATAGTGTAGATTCTTCCAAGAAAATTTCCATTTCGGGTTAGTAACCATCATTTTTAAATAATAGCAAAGTATTAAAAATCTGAACTGTTTCTTTTAGTTATAACATTAAAAAAAAAAAACATCCTCATACTCTGCAGGTTACCTGTCCCCTCACCCGTCACCTATGGGTGTGCCTGAACACGCGTCGAGCCCAATGTCGGGAGGGGGTCCCACCCCTCCTCAGATGCCCCCAGCCCAGTCGGGTCCAATGATGCCCGTAGACCCGCAGGCCATGGCTCAGCAGGGACGAGGCCCTTCCCCTTTCAGTCCAGTGCAGCTGCAGCAGCTCCGAGCTCAGATTCTGGCCTACAAGATCCTGGGAAGAGGGCAGCCTTTACCCGACAACCTGCAGCTCGCGGTGCAAGGCAAGAGGACCCTGCCAGCGATGCAGCAGCAGCCTGTCAACACGCCCTACAACCGGCCTCCAGGTCAGTGAGAGAACTACGGGCTTGTCAGGGCTTTGGGCTTTTTATGTAAGAATGGTAAAATATTAATGGAAGACTTGGCATTGTTGTGTTGCAGTACAAACATAAGTTTATTATTCAGAAAAGTGTACATTCAAAAACGTGGGAGTGCGATACATACATTTTAGACCTGACATTCTATAATGAAATGTCTTTACATTTTATATTAAACAAATAAGAAGAATGAGGAATGCATTTTTAAAAAGCAGAATGTAATGCATGAACTTAAAAGAAAATACGCACTTGTTTTAGGTATGCCAATGCATGTGATGGGCGGACCTCCAGCAGGACCGTCTTCAGTGCCAGGAATGCAGGCACACGCTCCCAGTGTGGGTCCCAAAGGTTGGGCAGAAGGTATGACTTCTGTGTGGCAAACCAAGAAACCCCTCTGCTTTGGTAGGGCAGTTGTGTGCTGCCGCTTGCGGGAGTCCCAGTATATCAGATACAACTCCGATCCTATGAGGCCCAATTCGCAATTCACTCAAGAGCCCCTCAGTGATGATTTGTTGAGATAAACAGTGTTTTAGGTAAAGCTCGCCTGTTTACTGCTGCCGTTGTTCTGCTTGTCTGTTTGTTTTCAGGACAGAATGCAGAAGCACCCAGTACCCCTCAGAAGCTGCCTGTTCCAGCTCCCAGTGGCCGGCCGTCTCCCGCCCCTCCTCAGGCTCCGAGTTCCGCACCGCCCATGCCCAGCACCTCTGTGTCCCAGCAGCCTCCGGGCCAGCCGTCGCCCATCATCCAGCTCCAGCAGAAACAGAACCGCATTACACCGATCCAGAAGCCTCAAGGGCTCGACCCGGTGGAAATTCTTCAAGAGAGAGAGTACCGGTAGGATATCTTGGTTTAAAGCAGGAATTAAAAATGAAGCAACAAATATACAGTTAGACAGATGGGTGGGAATTCAGATTGCATTGACACCTGGTCTTGTTTTATCTTTCGCTCCTTCCAAAAAGGCTGCAGGCGAGGATCGCTCACAGAATCCAGGAGCTGGAGAATTTGCCAGGCGCTTTGCCACCCGATTTGAGATCCAAAGCCACTGTGGAGTTGAAGGCCTTGAGACTCCTCAATTTCCAGCGGCAGGTGCTACTTTCAAGTCCAACTTCATTAGACACATTCATTAAACATCTTCTCTTTCATTGTCTGTTTGTGTCTTGACATTTCAGTGACCTATAAAAGCGTCTTTTAAGCAGTCTGGTACTTTTTCTGTCCCCCAAGCATGTAACTGTCCCTTAATTCTCTAAGGAATAAGGAAAACCCAAATTATAAACCTCAGGTTCACTATAGCTCTGGCACTGAGAGAGCCCTGGTCACGCGCGGTCTTGTTCTTTGACAGCTGCGGCAGGAAGTGGTGGCCTGCATGCGCCGTGACACCACTCTGGAAACGGCCCTCAACTCCAAGGCCTACAAGCGCAGCAAGCGGCAGACCCTGCGAGAGGCCCGCATGACGGAGAAACTGGAGAAACAGCAGAAGATCGAGCAGGAGAGGAAACGCAGGCAGAAGCACCAGGTAGATTCATCGGGGGAGGGCTTTCAAACACTGTGTGGGAAGCTGGGTTGTGGGTTCAGTATTTTAGTGGAAAAACTTGTATTGGTGGTTTGTATGAGTTCTTTTTGTCTTACACCTTCATGAGAACAGACATTTGTTGTGATAATGTAATGTTTCAGCTTGTTATATTTGTCTGAGCTGTACACAGGACACAACCTTTAAATGTTACATGTGTATAATTAGAGAACAAGTGAATGAAATGGGTAAAACAAGAATTGTATCAACTGATTGTTACTCTTTAAAAAAAAAAAAATCTTTTAATTCTTGTTTAAAAAAAAAAAAAATGCATTCAGGAATACCTAAACAGCATCCTTCAACATGCAAAGGACTTCAAAGAATACCATCGGTCTATTACGGGCAAGATTCAGAAACTTTCTAAAGCCATTGCAACCTGGCACACCAACACCGAAAGAGAGCAGAAGAAGGAAACGGAGAGGATTGAAAAGGAGAGAATGAGGCGACTGATGGTACGGAGTTTTTCTTGCATAGCACTCGTCCAGGGAAGGTTTATCTGCAGTGCCGCACAGTTGTGCATCTCTTTTTGTGTCATCTTTCCCCCCAGGCAGAGGATGAGGAGGGGTACCGCAAACTGATTGACCAGAAGAAGGACAAGCGCTTGGCTTACTTGCTGCAGCAGACTGACGAGTACGTCGCCAACCTCACTGATCTGGTCTACGAGCACAAAGCGGCTCAGGCTGCCAAAGAGAAGAAGAAAAAGAGAAGGAAGAAGAAGGTTTGTAATCTGAAGAAGTTAACCATGTGTCTATTGTATTGATTTATTGATTTATTGAAGTGTACTATTCCAAGCATGCGAGTCAATCAGTTATTTGTCATCTATGATGTATTTTGTTTTCGATAGAAAGCTGAGGAGAACGCTGAAGGAATGGAAACTAGTCTGGGTCCTGATGGAGAGGTAATTGTGAACTGATACTTCTGAAACTGTAAGACCAGTATATCACCATGAACACCCCAACCACTCCAGCCTGCCTGTTATCAACGCATACCTTGCCTTGATGCTCAGAGGCATTTCATTATTGAATTGATTTCTGAAAAGTAGACGTTTAATCTTACTCATTTCTTATTATATTTATATTGTGTGTAATTTGATTATAAAAGACCAGTAACAATTACCATTATCAGGAGATATTTATCTTTTCACAGCCCATGGATGAAAGCAGTCAGATGAGTGAACTTCCAGTTAAAGTCATTCAGACTGAAACTGGTAAAGTCCTGCAGGGAACGGACGCTCCCAAATCCAGTCAGCTGGAGGCCTGGCTTGAGATGAACCCTGGGTACGAATGCATGAATATGAGATTTGAAACCTGAGTGGAAAAGGCTACTTCAGTGGAACAGGAGCACAATGCATTGTAGAGATATAGTGGTATAGAAATAAAATCTGTAGATAATAATCTTTTATTTTTATTCATATCTAAATTTGGTGCTTGTACGTTATACCACACTACACAGAACTAAGCACAGAGTAACTAACTGTATTCCCCTACAAGAGGCCTGAAACAGCCCGGGTTTAATTTATAAAGGATGATGGGAAACTGTCAGAATTGTTCAATACCCATTGTTAAATCAACACATTTAACAAATTCAAGCATTGTGAGTACTTGAGTATTTCTGACATTAGAAACAGTCTAAACATTTTTAAAGGGTGGAAACTTAATAATGTTTTCTTTTCCAATTTAAGTTATGAAGTTGCCCCACGATCAGACAGTGAAGAAAGTGGATCAGATTTTGATGATGATGTGAGTAAAAATAATTATATCATTTTCGGTTTATTTTTGTATTTATTTTAATTGTCCAGTGATTTATCTGCCAATTACAGGGTGATTTTTAAAAATAATGATCAAACTTAAAACAATCATTACATACCTCATTATCCATTTACCAGACGTACATATGGAAAACACAGTCCTCAAGGCAATACATGTTCAATATGTTCTCATTGTTAAATGACACGTCAAAGTCGATGAATTGAATTCTGCAGTACAGCTTACAGAGTTTCTGTGGACAATGAAGTTCTTGCTTTATTGCCTTTTTGAAATAACCAGTTGTGTGGATAAGTGTTGAACACTTCTTCCTATTATGTAAACTCTTCTAAAGTTTTAGATCTATAATCAGCCTGTATTTGGAAGTATTCTGTCTGATGTTTTCCCCTTGATTAAACTATTCAAAAACTGTGCTTTTGATACAGTGCATGTATTTGAATTAAAATGTTTCAGAACGAAGTGCGTGTAACTGACCTACCTCTCTGCTGATCTCTGAATCTGTGCAGGATGACGAGGACGCTGTGTCTAGGTCTGAATCGGAAGAAAAGAAGTTAATTGATCCGAACGGTGACGAGGTGACTGAGAAGGCAGCAAAGCACATCATTGAGTACGTCACACGCTCCCATCCAGACAGTTTTATTTAGCTTTAGTTGCAATCATTTGACTTCAGTGTTCACTCACTGATCTTGTGTATCCATGAGGCACTGTAAAATGAAATTTGATTTCAGAAGATGACTGAGTGAGACTTAAAGGATATTCAAAAGAAGAAAAAAGTTGATTTGGTAATCCAGAGATTCAAGTTTTCCGGGGATTGATAGCATTAGTGTCATATGTTTGTCGCATATAGACTGAATTTGCATACATATTATTACTGTGCTCTCCCTAGATCTGCCAAACAGGATGTGGATGACGAGTACAGCATGCAGACTGGAGAGCGAGGTTCTCAGTCTTACTATGGAGTCGCCCACGCCGTCACTGAGAGGGTTGATAAGCAGTCCGCGCTGCTCATTAACGGATCCCTGAAGCACTACCAGGTCAGACAGAGGAAACGTCATTTTGATACGACGGGCCGCTGTTATCTTGAATGCAAGAATCAGGAATTGAAATCACAGGAAAATTAATAAATTGATCATGCATGTAAAAATATCAAGCCAGGAGCTGCTGAGGATAATTATTAGTATTGAATTCATTGAAACACGTTTATTCCCTTTTTCTTTTTTAGATTCAAGGCCTGGAGTGGATGGTGTCTCTGTACAATAACAATCTCAATGGCATCCTGGCTGATGAGATGGGTCTTGGGAAGACCATCCAGACTATTGCACTGATCACTTATCTGATGGAGCACAAGCGACTCAATGGGCCCTACCTTATCATCGTTCCTCTGTCGTGAGTAATCAAATTGATCAAAAGTAAATGACCAGGTTACTGACCTTTCATGGCATTGTTTTTGTTGTCATTGATTTAATTAACAAATAAATAATTAATTGGTGCCTGCCATTATTTTGTCTCTCGTGTTATGTCTTCAGAGTTTCGATTCTGTGTTCTTTGCCTGACTGACCATCTCTTTGTGAGGCACAATCATATAGCTTCTTAGTTTTCATTTCAAAACAAGAACAAATCTCAAGTATTTTACATTTCAGTAAAAATGTATTTCAGTACATTTCTGCTTTTCTTTCAGAACCTTGTCCAATTGGGTGTATGAACTGGATAAGTGGTCCCCATCTGTGGTCAAGATCGCTTACAAGGTAAACGGATTCCTTTGTTGTTGAATTCCAACATAGTCTCCCCTGATCTGGACGTCCGGTGTCATTTACACATAATATGTACATTTGAGACAGTTTGCTTAGTTCGCAGTTAGTCAATCCCTGTATTTAGTTTTTTACCTGATCTTTGTGTTTTAAAGGGCACACCTGCGATGAGAAGATCACTTGTCCCCCAGCTGCGAAGTGGGAAGTTCAATGTTCTCCTGACCACCTATGAATACATCATTAAAGACAAACACATTCTAGCCAAGGTAACACAAGCATTTTATTTGAAGTGTTTTGAGATTCCGAGATGGCCGATGAGATAATTAATTGGCTGCCAACTTCTCATCTTGACCTCAGATTCGCTGGAAGTACATGATCGTGGATGAGGGCCATCGCATGAAGAACCACCACTGCAAGCTGACGCAGGTCCTCAACACCCACTACGTTGCTCCGCGTCGACTCCTCCTGACGGGAACGCCCCTGCAGAACAAGCTGCCCGAACTCTGGGCGCTGCTCAACTTCCTGCTGCCCACCATCTTCAAGAGCTGCAGCACCTTCGAGCAGTGGTTCAACGCCCCCTTTGCCATGACCGGAGAGAGGGTAATGCACCGAGTATTTCTCAATTAAGACATCAGTTAAATGGTCAAAGGTTTTACACACCATCCTGGGATTTAAATGTCGCTTTTAACAAGATATTGAGGCTTCACACTGGCTATTTGTGACGTTATATCTAATTTATTTCCTTTTGAATTGTACAAGGTGGATTTGAACGAGGAGGAGACCATCCTGATCATCCGTCGTCTTCACAAAGTGCTCCGGCCCTTCCTGCTGCGGAGACTGAAGAAGGAGGTGGAATCGCAGCTGCCAGAAAAGGTTCACGTTATGAAGCTTAATTTGCTCTTTATTTGGAATATATTCACACTACATTGTACAGCTGTTAAAGCACTGATCTCTGTTTCCTATAGGTGGAATATGTCATCAAATGTGACATGTCTGCCATCCAGAAGATCCTGTACCGCCACATGCAGGCCAAAGGCATTCTTCTTACTGACGGCTCTGAGAAGGACAAGAAGGTGAAGCGTGGCTCAAGTCCGTCTGAGATTAGTGCACAATCTCTGCACTGCTGTAGAACAGATTTAACTCAATCTGCATTTCTTTCTACAGGGCAAAGGAGGAGCCAAGACCCTGATGAACACCATCATGCAGCTCCGAAAGATCTGTAACCATCCGTACATGTTCCAGCACATCGAGGTTCGTAGGGCACAGAGCTCTGACACCCGAAAGGATTGACGTTCAGAAGCCGGACGATTTGGTTTTATGGAGGCTGGTCTATTCAATGACCTCAACTGTCAGAATTACAAATCCTTTCAATTAAAGTGAGCATTTGAATTAAATACCTTCTTTCTTTTTTCCTCTCAAAGGAGTCCTTTGCCGAACACTTGGGCTACCCCAATGGCATCATCAACGGGTAAGATGGCAAATGAAAATGGGACTGTAATGCTATGAATTTGGGGTATAATGACAATCTTTTATTCAGTGTCTTGAGGTTTGGAGATGGGAGCACTGCGATTGAATCTTTGAAACGGATTTCTCCTATTCGTTTAGCCATGAGCTTTACCGCGCGTCTGGGAAGTTTGAGCTGCTGGATCGCATCCTGCCCAAACTCAGAGCCACGAACCACAGAGTGCTGCTGTTCTGCCAGATGACCTCTCTGATGACAATCATGGAAGACTATTTCTCTTACCGCAGCTTTCTGTATCTGCGCCTGGACGGTATGCTGTTCAACATTGTCTATTGTGAAAGTTTCACAATTTAGTAAGACTTGACTCCTGTTTCTCGTGCTAATATTAGAATATGGAAATGTAGAATAAGTGATTTTTTTCTGAGACTGAAGCAGCAAGTGGTGACACACAATGCTGTGATTGATGAACCCTGCTTTTTGCTCTGTAACAGTTGCAGATTTTTTAACTCCACAGGGACAACAAAATCAGAGGACCGTGCCGCTCTGCTGAAGAAGTTCAATGAACCAGGCTCTCAGTACTTCATTTTCTTGTTGAGCACCAGAGCCGGAGGTCTGGGTCTGAATCTGCAGGCTGCTGACACTGTGGTCATATTTGACAGTGACTGGAACCCCCATCAGGTTAGTGTTTGGGGAAGATAATCTTGATAGTAAATTTATAAAATTAAAACAAAGAGAGGTTATGGAAGCAGTTGGGTGTCTTTAAACTTTCTAAACTAAACTATGACTTTGGTGGAGCAAAGGTTCCCAAATAAGAACTAAAGAGTTCAGAGTAATTTTCTGAGGGGCCCGATGTTTCCTCCTATAGGACCTGCAGGCCCAGGACAGAGCGCACCGCATCGGACAGCAGAATGAGGTGCGGGTCCTGCGCCTCTGCACCGTCAACAGTGTGGAAGAGAAGATTCTAGCTGCTGCCAAGTATAAGCTGAACGTCGACCAAAAGGTCATTCAGGCGGGGATGTTTGACCAGAAGTCCTCGAGCCACGAGCGAAGAGCCTTCCTGCAGGCAATCTTGGAGCATGAGGAGCAGAACGAGGTAAGTGGCCGCTCGGGCTGTTAAACGATGAGGAATCCCTGATTTGCTTTTCATCACTTATTTTGCATGATCTTATCATTTGCACATCGTGAATACATTTGGACATTTTATTTCTTCTAGCTTTCATTCATTTTTTTTAAACATCAAAAAATGTGGAATGTGGCTTCTCTGTAAGAAAAGTCAGTGATAACTACTTGATGCCAATAGCCATGCTTATGAGAAATTGTTACATTGTGTTTAAGTTGCAATTGTGTGTAAGAAATACATCCACCTAACGAAAGGAGACGTCCACTTTTCTGTGTAGTTGCAATCATGACATGGAAGACGGATGGCCTTTACCATTAGATTGATCGACCCATTGCAGACGTAGCATTAAATGCATAGAAACATGAGGCCAGAATTCTTATCCTAAGGATCTTAAAATCTAAGATGTCTAGAGCCTATATAGGTATTAGTATTTACATTGTATTTACATTGCTTAGAACTGTTAAGTAGCGGAGACTGGAAGCAATCCCTAAGTCATTGTCTTGGTGCAAACATAAACCTGATGTCTGTCTTTTTGGAATGTGTTAGAATGGATTGAGGAATCCTGTTTAATGGCACACACAAAGGGTTGGTTAGGGCTGGAACTGGCATGCTAGATTCATGGTAAATAGTCAAGTGTCAAGTTGTCTACATCTATACATTTAATATTTACCATTGAGATTAGACTGTTTAAAACATTCCTATAGTAATTAAAATGTGTACAGTATAGTTAAAACAAAAGTTGAAAAAGAGGCATTGAAACAGATTTTCAAACATATATGGGAAAACGTAGATGACTGTAAATTGTTTTTTACGCTTCTGAGGGTGTAAATGGGTACAATATGAAGTGAGAGTACACTACAGTTTAAAACACAGCATACATTCTTCCTGATAGTACTTGATAACTCTGAAAAAGGAACATTTGCCATGAATGCACACTAGTTTCTCTTCTGTTCAATCCATGGTATGCATACACTGAGCGCATCAATAAATGAAGACTTTCAATGCAGGTTTTTGCTGTAGGTTAAAATTGTAGATGTCCGCACTGTGAATTGATAGCTACTTCAGCATTTAAATCTCCTGGCTATCTCTTCCAGTTAACTTTTTTCTTGAAAATATATATATTTCCCATCCAGACTTCCTACTTGATATGAACTGTTTCTTTCCTATTCTATTGTTATTCTCACGTTGATGAAGGACGAAGACAATGTCCAGGCGACCATGGTAAATAAATACTTACTCAATTGTATCCCTTATTCTTGTCATCTACGTTTTTCCGGAAGTGAGATGTCATGTTTACTAAGCATACTGTCAAAGCCATTAAATCGTGATTTGGGCTGAAAAATTGAGAATGATTAATCAGCTTCTTTTTCAAGACAATAAATTTGCATGAACGTTTGAATGGATATAAGGTTGGCTAGGCTGGTGCATGAGCAGATTGATTTTTTTTTTTTTTTTTTACTTGTAAGAAAATTGTGGCATTATATAGTTAAAGACCAATGTAAACATTTAAAAACTCTCCTAGCTACATTGTAAATGTATGTGTTGGATCTATCGCATAAAATCACTGTTATTTAGAATAAAATGCTGCACACACATTAGACAGCTTAACTGGACCTCATAAAATGTCAGATTGTTTCAATGCAATAACTCAAATGGTATGGTATGGTAATGTGTAAAATAAACTATTTATCATACTTTCAAGTCCAAACAATGTTTTGTATATCCTGTCCAAAACAAAATAATTTCTCATTATATATTTGTAAAACCCCATTCAAACTGAAACAATTGACGACATTTTGGCAGCATTTTGTTGCCTGCAAGGTCTGTGTGAATGGATTATTGCCGACAAATCGTTGCCGCCAATCTTTCCGGCAAGGTTCCTAGTCTAATTGCCGGCAATTTGCCGGCAACGTGTCTGTGTGAATGGAGCAGGAAATTGATTGCCAGCAAATTCAGCATCAAGTCCCAGCAGTGCGTCAGCTAACTGACGTAACCAATCAGAATAGGGGCGCATTATTGCGACCACAACACAAAGGTTAAGCCACCTTTGACCAAGAACTTGTGACTGTAACGAGAAATGGACCGGGTTGTTAGAAATGGCGGATGTTGAAAATAATATAGTCGCAGCAATTCTGAGTGTTATTGATGAACCAACAGGTTGGTGTATGTAATGCTATCTATTGTCACACATATGTCAGATGTTATATACCAATAAATAATGCAAAATATAATATGTCTATAAAGGCGAACGTGTTGTAAATGAACAAATACAAATGCAAATGACATCTTAACTGGTACTATACAGTCAAAACTATAAGTTTTTGGGTGAAATGTGTAGTTAGTTTTCGTTTTGAACAAGAACCGAGACCTTCAGTGTTTCATTCGAGTTTTCCAATTGAACCAAACCCAGTTATTTTGCCAAACGGACCAAGACCAACTCTTTCATTGTTCATTTTGTTTTGGTTCGTTTGCCAATTGAAATTTGTTGTTTACACTCTTCTCATAAAGAACTGAACCGCACTGAATACGAAACAAACCTCTAGTGTGAGTGAGCCTTTAGACTGCATTACAGTGAATCTGATGGTAGTTTGTTTCAAATAATTATTGAATTTTATTTTTATACATTAATGTCAAACTTCGCAAAACAAAAAGAAAGTAAGTTTTGAGCAATCAATTAGATAGATATACACACAATGTAATGTCATGCTTTTTTTCTCATTTATTTCAGTTGATTTAACTTTGGTTCAGTGTCAAGACCCCACACAATGCCTCTTGTCACGCTACCATGAACCGAGAGCCGAGTCTCACACTGGGTTCACTGGTTCAGATGATCTGTGATCACTGGGTCCAGTAACCACACCGCAAAAACACAATCATACAGCCTGATGAACTGCTCATAGCGTGAAGCGCACCTAGATAGATGTATCGTTTGTCTTTCCCTCCGGACTAGTTCTTGGTAGTGAGTCCGAACCAAACCGGTGCACTGGTAACTGGCAAAACGAGGAAATGATCGAACTTGTACAAACACATCCAGAATATGGGTCCGTGTCTCCTCTCCCAAATCCACGGGCTTCTGTAGCATGTCGTCCCCATGGCCACAGCGCTCTTGCCAGCAATCTGTTTTCTGTGTGAATAGATCCGTACCGGCAATTTTCTGGCATTCAAAGCCAGTGTGAATGGGGTGCAACAGGAAAAAAGCAGGCAAACATTGCCTGCAATTTTCTGGCATTTCAGTGTGAATGGGGCTTTAGAAATATGGAGGCTGTTAATGACAATTTCTTAGTAACTTACAAGCAGTTGCTTTACAGCTGAAAAAATACATTCATGAAGTTAATTAATTTCATGTTAGGATGACACTGATGTGGGCCGAGGCAGGATGGCAATATGGTGCTTTGGATAACTCAGGTCAAGGCTGCATTTAATACTCACAGCCCTCTTTCCAGTGGCACTTTGTGGTTATAATTAGGTGTTAATAAATTAGGCTGTATTTCAGAGAAAAAAACGACATTTCAGATTATTTTTGTTTTCCTCAAACATTTTACTGAAAGTATCTTTGTACAGATGTATGGATGTTTAAAAGGGGAGTCCTGTTTTCAAGTGAATTGACATAATAGGGCTAGGCATTGGGTGCTGCTAGCTATATTGATACTTAGTTCATTTTAACTGAGAGAACTTCCATGAACTGCCCAGAGTTGCTATTTATGTCGGAGCTGTGAGTGAATGCTAGCAGCCCCAAGGACACACCTTGGCTGACAATTGGAAAGATTGCACTGGACTTAAGTGAACTCGGCAGCATCTGAAACCAGGAAAACAAAAGCCCAATTACTTTCATATTTTTAGAAGTTCACTATTGACCTTTAAGAGCATATAGCTGTGTTCATTCATTGAAATATGGGGTCATATTTGGAAAGTTGGGAAAGTATGAATGTGTTGAATTTATTTTTGTTTTGAGAATCCAAATGCCACATCCACAGTTTACAGGTCTTAAGTAACAGCAATGGAATGATTTATGCAAATCACTTTTTCCTTCACATGTTTTGAAGCTGCCTCTGTCTACTTCAGTGATCAAGCTGAAATTGCAATGCAACTTTTCAGGCTTCAGAGACTCAGCAGCATGGCCTATCTATGCTTGGTTACAAGCTTGTGCATGCATGCTTTGATACAGGCTGACTATAACACTACACTATCATTCATTAAATTATTTTCTCCACATGGATTACAAAACAATCACATTTGTTTGGAAAATACATACATGCCATATGAAAACCAGCATGGATGCCACCCTGTATCAGATTCACATATTATTTTTCATACATTGTTAGACTAGACAGAAATAATCAATACCAAATACTTTTGTTTACAAACCTTGATCATTGCGCATATGCCTAGGATGTGTTTGTGTCTGACTGGGTTGTGTCCATGCAGATGGGATTTGCAAAAGCAGTGTGAATGAATGTTCAGATGAGATGTATTTGTTTTGAACTACTTTTAAATGACTTGGTCTGCAACTAATCATATTATGATATTCTTTAAACTAAATGTGTTTACTCTGATACAGTAATCATGACTTGGGAAAACTGTTGATTCCAGTTAATTTGAAAGGGGCATGAAACATGCACATGTTTATTATTGCAATTGTACATCTTATGTATTATTTCAGAATACACTATTAGGTGCCTTTTTTAAATCCTTGAGATTGTATCACTATTTTGTTGTTGAGGAGTTTCTTGTAGTTCATTTGTGCACTTGATATCTAATGAACATTTATATTGTAGGAAGAAGATGAGGTTCCTGACGATGAAACCCTTAATCAGATGATTGCTCGAAATGAAGAAGAATTTGAACTCTTCATGGTAAGAAATCCCCATCCCTAATAATGATATCCTGTGATTTTGATTGGCTACCATAAGGGCATTCGTCCCTGGCATGCATCATTGAAATGTGTGGATTTTCTTTCTCTCTCCCATCAAGTTCTACCTTAAATGTATTAAATATCCCCCTCTAGTGGAGGAACTTGGTTATAATCTTGCTGGAGAAGTATTTTGAATAATAAGGTGAACAAATGGAAATGCTCAAAGTGAATAACAAATGAGTGTTTATAATGATAGTTACACGCTGTCCTGTTCTAGTGTAAATGAATAACACCAGCAGGCATTACCATATCATATTACAGCTTCAGCCTCCCCTAATTCCCGACAAAGCCTTTGGTGGAGGGTTTTCTTTAAAAATCTGCACTTTGTAACTGATTTGTACAAAACAATTCCCATCTGTGATTTTGTAACCACAGTGCATGCTAAACAGGATGTTGAATGTTTTTATTTTTTGATTCCTTTGCAATATAACACTTAGTTTAAGATTCTCACCAAACTTTGTAAGAACTGCTTTTGAGGAGCGAGATTCTGAGGTTTAACAAGAAAGTTCAGACGGAGGTAAGGAATCATATTCATGAAGTCAGTCTCTTTTTTTCATATCTGTCAGAGTGACTCACAGACAAACTGAAATAATAATTTTGAGGTTCTACTTAAAGCGTAAAAGTCAGGACATGAAATAATATTGTTTAATGTTTGTTTCCTTAAATACTTCAAGACCCTTTCAGATCATCATTTCAAATAGACCAGATAGTCTCCGATCTCTCTGTTTTCTCAATCAAATAAAGAACAATTTGTCTGCCTAAACTTATGTTGGTTCAAAATTAATCTTCCCCTTAGATTTAAAAAAAAAATGTTAAATGTGATTACTAAGCTATGATCTATCTTTGAAGAGGTTTATTGTAAATATTCTGAAATTAGGGGGAATCATTACAAAGCAGTTTTAAGTATTGAGTTAAATCTAAAACTTAAACCACTGCTTCTTATAATTAGATCTTCTATAGTGGTCAGTATAGACCAGGGCTGATGACAGTTTAGATTGATTAAAGTTAGTTGTTTTGCTTCCTCCATCTGTTTTCACATCCAGTTTGTAGCCACCACAGAGAAAATAAGTTCTCACTGATTGCACTGCTCCTCTGAGCATTTTTACTAGGACAAATATGAAATAATGACAATTTATAACACTGGATCCAGAAGTACACCCTCATATTTTATTAAAAGCAATTATGAGTCATTTGAGATGGTTAGAAAATAATTCCTATCTCAAAGAGTTATAGTCATCGTGGAGCCAAGTAAAACATCTTTTTTTTTTTTTTTCCTCTTCTCCTAAATGAAACGCTTCATTTTACTTAGCGCATGGACCTGGACCGTCGCAGGGAAGACGCTCGCAATCCCAAAAGGAAGCCGCGGCTGATGGAAGAGGACGAGCTGCCATCTTGGATCATTAAGGACGACGCCGAGGTGGAGAGACTGACGTGTGAGGAGGAGGAGGAGAAGATATTTGGCAGGGGCTCCCGCAGCCGGAGAGACGTGGACTACAGCGACGCCCTCACTGAGAAGCAGTGGCTGAGGGTATGTCCTGCGCACCTCCTCTCTCTCTCCCCTTCTCTCGCACTGAGCGGCCTTGAGTAGTCAGGAAGTGAGCTGATCCTGGTTTGGGTTGGTTGTGTCATTAGTCATTAGTTTTTACCTTGAACTACTTTTTGTGTGTTTTGTCTTGTGTATTTGTTGTGATTCACAGGTAGAATCAGATTTAATATTATATAAACTTGCCCAGAGTTGTTTCAATCGTCCTCCTATTGGTTATTAATTATGAAATATGTAATTGTAGCAGTTTGTAGTTTTTTTGTCATTATTTGGGCTTAAGGACCAAAACTAAGGCTACGATAAAGGCAAACACATCGACATCATCCAAACGCTGAGGTACTCGTTCATGTTTTTGAGGTAATTAGTTTTGAATGTCACTTCCAAGTGCGATTTGTCAGCTTGTTTTGTCAGTGAGGCAGAGCTAGACTGTGGTGTTATATTTTCTTGTCAGCGTGGGGCTGTGATCTCTCACTGTGGCACAGGGCCCCTCGCAGGCCTTGGTGAGAGCTTGGCTACACGCTGGAAGTTATCAAATGGTGCATGTGAACTGGTGCAAACTGTGTCATATTAATGGAATACCCATGTGATGGTAAACATGTTCAAACTCGGAAACGGGACTTGAATGAAATTCGTTAAGGATTATAGATCTAAGATGTCAAAATGAACCACAGCAGAGAACATTATTAAATCTGTGTCATGTTTTTAAGACCAAGATTTCATAAACTTAGCAGGATTAGATGAATTTAATATGTACATGAGTAAAATGACTGACTATTCTAGGTCCTGAGCAGTTACATTTAAAGCAAACCTTGTTTCGGAAGAATCCTCTCAGGGGAAATAAACGTGAGCCTGTAAGTGTTTTGATTAAGGCCTACTAATTGGTAATAATAGTACTTTGTCAACTTGACATGTCAATTCTAGGGTTTCTTTGCTGTTTTCTTCATTTTGGGATACAGAAGAATATAAAGATAGTATTTATTTGTTTTGCATAGTCAATATTTCTGTTCTTGCTAATGTTTGGTACTTTTGAACTGTGTGGCTTTCTTGTGAAGCCAACAATGTATCAATTAGGAAAGCCATGATGATTAAAATGTCAGTTTTGAGTAATTAAAGTATTTGACAGTGGTAACAATTACACTGAGAAAGATAAGGCTTACAAGAATCATATCTTGGAAATGTAGTATTGTTTCATTCCTGTGTCTGTGTACTGAATTTTAATTAGATCCCTGACCTGAATCATGGCGGCACACACAAAATATTAATATGCAATAGAAAACTGTGTATATATGACAAAATATTTATTATGTTGCATTGTTTCTTAATTATTTGTTTATGGCATGTGGCAAAACAAGTATCATGAGGTTTATTTTGAAAGAGAACTATGAAAAAAAAGCAAGGAATGATTTAAAGGATAGATTCACACCCACATCTAAGCACAGCAGTTTCATCACTGCAGTTGTTCTGAACAGCTGTCAGAATAATTGTATTTTACTGACCAAGGATTCTTTGTAGAAAAAATAAAAATAAAAAGCTGAAAACTAGCCATTAGTCTCCTGAAAATGATCACAGTGCTAGAAAAGCTTTTATTCTTCCTTTCTATATTTTGAAATGCTTTATGAAGCCCAGCTGCATTTTGTTTATTGCTTTAATATCAAAAATGTATGAAATCTAATGCATTTTTATTGCATGGAAGTGGAGCTTTAAGATGAGACTCCTGCTGAGAGAGAGATTGTTTTCTGGGTAGCTAGTATTTGTTTTATATCTGTAAAATCTGTACATCACACAATGTATTGTTACTCATTAATTGTCTCCTGAGAAATGGTTAAAATGTATGTATAAAAATCAGGTTTTCTATTCAGTGTGGTGTCTGAAAGTACTGTTCCAATTTCACATACCAGTAGTCTTATTGGAGTGTAACATCGAGGATTGCTTAATATATTATAGATGAGATTTAAGCTGTAGGGGGTTAGAAGGGGGTTTATGAAAACAGCACATTATAAAGGCTATACCATGTAGGTACACGTTATTAGAGACATAATAAAACATAATGAGGCTTAGGAAACAAATGCAAGGAAAGCTTTTCTAAGACAACGTATCTGGGTTCTGTTACATCCGTGTCACCTCTTTATTTTGTAGAGAATAGTTAAGGCTAAATCTATTTCAAGCTGCACATACTTAAAACCGTTTAAAGATTAAGCACATTACATTCAGAATATATTCTGAGCTTGAGACTCTGTGCAGTCGAGTATTAAAGCAAAGCACTCGTCCGAAATTTGTATTGTAAAATGCATTTTAATGTAAGAAAGGCAAAAGAAACCTCAAAATCTCCATTGGAAAGCTTACAGGAAAAAAAAAAAACGCCCTGATAAATAGTAGTCAATATTAAAACAAGCAGAAGGAGAGAGGCTTCAGGCCTTGCACTAGGAAGAATGAAACAGCAGAATTGGAGACCACAATCCATTCAGTATTAAATTTTGAGAAAGAAAAAAATAAAATTACTTGTGTATGAAAACATAGCGTTCCCCTAGCTCTCTTTTTTACTGATCAGCTGATGAAGAGACTAGCTGCACGCTGCTTTGCCGGGTTGTTAATTTTATCCCCTCTAACTGTGATTTCTGATAGCCGGCCTGCTGATTGCAGTAAGGTAAATATCCTTCTTTATTGTCATCTAGAAGATTCAGCAGGGCTACATCACAGGCATGTGTAGGTGTGCAACAGATCAAAAAGCAGCAATCGCAGCCGAGGCAGCGCAGTGCTTGTGAAACAGTATGAAAATGAAAGCAGACAATATGCATGCAGCAGTTGTTTTTCACAGGTTCTGTTTTGTCCTCTGGATTTTAGCTGAAGGAAGTGCAGTTTTGTGATGCGAGCCTGGCAGCGTTCAGCAGGCAAACCTACCGCAGTCAGATGAATATTCATACAGAAGATTTTGTCGTTCTTGTACTCACTTATCTCGGATGCTCTGTGTAAGGAATCGGTTATCTGCGTTCTGGAGGATGCTGATGGAGATTTGCTGTTGATTATTAGGCCCAGCTCCATGGAGTCCCTGAGGACCTGCATTTGTGTTTGTTCACTGGATTCTCAGATCAATAGAACGCTCCGGCTCTGGAGCTAAAGCATCACTGGTGATTTTTTTTTTTTTTTTTTTTTAAAGCTGTGTTGCCTGCTGGTAGTGGATGTGTTTCCTTTATAAAGCATTACCTTGAATTGCTCTCGCACGGTTGACACATCATTCCATGATTGTAGCAGTCGGGTTTGTTTTTTCCGATATGCACTAAATGTAAATAATAATTAATAAGAGCAAGCTAATTGAGCTCACAGACAGGAGATGGGGAGAACTCAGTGTCTGGTCTGTGTGTGGAGGGCAAAGAAAAGCATGAGCTGCAGAGATACCAGGCTGAAGAATTCCTTCAAGTGCACAGTTCAGGAGCTGTAGCCTAATGTCCTAATGTTACTGAAGGTGTCAAGAGTATTTCTTGCCTGATTGATTCACGCTGTTGTTTGGGCATGCGAGAGTGTTTCTCAGTTTCATTAATAAAAGTCTGGGGATTCCAGTTTTTAGTTTTCTACCTTTTATTGAATATGCACATTTATACACATGGCAACATGTAAACCATCTCATCTTTTTAATATATATTATTGTAGGACACATTTGACAATAGTAAAGTGAAGCTTTTCAACACAGTTTCATTTGAAATATGGCATTTTATTTTTGATCATTGTCAGGGTTCAGAAAAGGTACTGTTATGCTATTTTCAGATATTATTATTATTATTATTATTATTATTATTATTATTATTATTATTATTATTATTATTCCAGGTCTAGTCACATTTATGTGAATTCTCAGTGATTTGCATATTGCATACTTTATTTCCACTTTTTTAATAGTGATTAATTCAGTTGTTTAGTTAATTAAATTGCAATGTGCAACTTGTAGATTTGCACATTGTTTCACATGAGTTTTTGATGTAGGGATGCCTACACTAAGATAAGATGTGGAACATTGAAAATATGCGTGTTGTCTTAAAAATATCAACATGATAATATCTTTATTGCACCTTTCCCATGTCCCATTTCTCTTCCATTCTTAAGAGTTAATTACATGGGTGTATGGACATTGTTGGCCATGGTGAAGGGGGATTTCTGCTCTGCTAAGGGTTTGGTTTTCTCACAGCTGATCTCTCGTTTTTGCGGCACAAATCCCACATTCAGCTCGCTGACATTATTACATTGTAGAGAGGGTAGAGCTAAGCTAATGAAAGACTGTCTTCTTTCATGCTGTGAACTCAAATTGTATCCAAATACTCACAACAGAGTGTTTGCTTGTGGTAGCAGTATTTAGTGGAACAAATTAACCATTGCAGTTGGGGTTGTACAACAGAACCTACTGACCTAAACAAACTTTTTCTCATGGCAACCATGAACTTAGAAATACACATACTGGGGTCCGTGCAGCTCAGAGAACTTTACAAGTATGCCCTCACTTCAGGTATTGAGCTTCAAAGATTAATACAGTTCATCCTAGACAAAACTTTAAGACCAGGGGAAAGATCCCAGGATCAATTACATCAGGAAAATTATACATCAGAATAAAAGCAGTTTTATACATTGTAAAAAGCTGCAAATAATGCCTAACCAGACAGTTTAAGGCATATTATTCTGTAACACCTTTCTATGTTGGGTGCAAGCTGCTACATTAATAATAATTTCAAATATGTTATTATGTATTTGTATATTTTAGTTCATTTGAATTTTTGTAATATCGGTTATCTATTGTGTTCTTTCCTTTGGCTGACTACGTACCTCTTATTGTATACTGTATTAACTCTCCGTTATTAGAATTGGTTGCATTAATTCTACTAAATTGATTGCACTGTTTCCTGTAACACAGTGTACTCGGGTGTTTTATTGAAATGTTGTGTTCCTCTACACCTTTTCAGGGTACAGAATAAATACATTAAGGTTTTTTTTTAATGTATTGATTGTAAATGCCAATTTATATTGTTATAATCCGCAAAGTAACTTTTCCTCTGTAGACAATATAAATGAACAAACAAACACACATAAAACAGGCACAGCATGTAAGATGTCCCTGGGTGAGGATTAATAACATGTTTGCTTGCATTCTCTTTGCAATTTCTCAGATTAAGCACAATCTGCCTAACAATTGCATTATATATATTATATGAGCTTTTGCAACATCTCTTATATTTGTTGTTGCTTTTTTTTGCCAGAAAATGGCTATATCATCTGCAATGAGAAATAATAAATGTGCTACCTATTTTTATATGAAGTGTTGTCTGTTTTTTAGAAGCCTTTTTAAAATGATTGGACAAATAATTATTGTTACAATTTCTCTCACTTGTTTATAGGTTATAGGCCAAATTTGTAATGATTACCATGGATTTAGTAACAAATATGGATTGTTGTAGGATTATGCAATATTTAGCTTTTTACTGTTATTAACCAATTGTATAGGAATTGCTGTCTAGCTTTCCACCTGGTTTGCAGTGTTTCTCAACCTTTTCATGCCTTAAACGCATCTACTTAACAATTTATTTATTTATTTATTTTCCTGTGTGTCTTATCCAAAATCCTGTGGCACATGCACATGACAAGTTGACATTGTTAAAGTTTTAATTAGCAGTAGGTAACCTACTGATGTAATGCAATGGTATATAGTGTAAAATCCCTCCTTTCAACACTGCACTGCAGAATCACAGTTCAGAGTATTATGTCGGTGTTTGGCTAATTAACTGCCATTTTTGTATTAACTGAAGATTTGGATGTTGAAGAAAGATTAAAAATAAGAGAAATAGAAAAATACAGAAATAGAAGATCTGACCTAACTTTAAGCAGAGTTTATTTTATATAGATGAAGATGGGAAGGGACCATGGGTTGTTTAGAGAGTATATCTGAGTAATAATTTAGGCCAGTTATTATAGCAATCTTAATTAGGATTACATTTTGGTTCAGGGTAGGGTTAGAGCCCCCCAATCCTTTTATACTGCTTTTATACTGACCTAAGTCAATTTCCTGTGTATTTTGTATCGGCCTAGCTTGAAATATAATTGTTGGCTAGGGTTGAGGTTCAAGGATTAGTTGGATTAATTTATTTGTATCCCTTTATGACATTGTGCCATAGCACATTGGTTGGGCAGCACTGCACTAGAGGACAATTCACGAACCATATTTATATTCTGTCCATCGTAACATTTAAGGACTCATAAATACTAAAGTTGCATTTATAAAAACTACAAATAAAACATGTTTTCTTTTTCCTTTTTTTCTTTTTTTAGTGAGAAAATATTGTACATCTTTTGACTTCACAGTTCTGTTTTCTGAAATGTCTCCTTTTGCGTTCAGGGTGCCAATAGGATAAAATGTGTCTTTTGTGTAGAAGCCTCCACATGGGCTGGCCGTATGGCTCATTTGAGTGTGAAATATGAAAGTCTGGGCTGTTTTGGCTATTCCTCGGCACTGGAAAAAGTGGGCATATTTCACTTTTGACATTCCTATTGTACATCTGTAAAAAATTTAGGAGTATTAAATCCAGTGCTCAAGAGCAGTTGGTGGCACTGGTACAGATTTTAGATTTAATGCATTTAAAAAATGTTATGGTGTATATTTCTTTATTTTTCTTTTCTGTCAATGACGTCTGATAATGTATTGGCCGACACAATATTTTTACTATAAAATATAAGTTAAAGGAAAAATGTGTGATGTATCTTAGTGCTGGGACAAATATCTTAATTTTCAGTTGAATTTGAATTATTTTTTTGTTTTTGTTTTATGTTTCGAAGTGCATTTGTCATTTCCCTTCTATCTTGGTGCTTAGTTTCAAACCACACAGTGAAATATGTGATTTATTGAACTTATGCAGCATTTTTTTGGTAATTGATAATCAAAAACGATTTTATGGTAGCTTTTTACTGGTTATTGCACACCCTTTTTCTCATGGGATCGATGGTGCTCTTTGTGCTGCTTTTATACAGAATTCCAGATTTTTTTGCACAAAAAGTCAAACTGAGCAGTAACACATGACATGAATGAACTACGATAAGATTTTCCATCTGTGTTTTTTTTCCATCTAATGGAATTCTGTCTTGTACTCTTCTGTTCTACTACCCAGCGCTTTCTGCTCTCCTTCAAAATGATCTCAAAGCAGTATCTGCGAATGCTCAGGAAATGTAGGCATCCAGCTTCTTGAACAACCCTGCAGTGTCTCAACAGTACTTTGCCAGTCATCCTCCATGTCTGGTTTTCGCACTGGTTACAGCAGCGTGGTGGGGATTTGTCATTCATGTTTGTGTGGACTCGCCATGGGCGAGATGCACCGCATTAACCAGTCCCGAAACGATCTCTCTCAACAGGCCATCGAGGACGGGAACTTGGAGGAAATGGAAGAGGAAATCCGTCTGAAGAAACGCAAGCGCAGACGACACGTCGACAAGGACTCCGGGAAAGAGGACGGGGAGAAAGCGAAGAAGAGGCGAGGCAGACCGCCAGCGGAAAAGCTCTCCCCCAACCCTCCGAAGCTGACCAAGCAAATGAACGCCATCGTCGACACTGTGATAAACTACAAGGACGGGTAAGGTTGTGGACCGGAGCTCTCGTTCGGAGAGCGCTGAGGTTATATGGTACGAATGCACTTGCGTTGTTCTGGCTCCTCCCCCCATTATTCCCTGTCCAACCCACAGCATGCACTAGAGTTCATTGATACAGGGTTGTCATGTCATGCAGTAGAATTTACACCTACAATCAATACCTTCATAGCCTTTTTTCCCTCTTTATCTTTAATTTTCTTACTATGACTAAACAGCAAATTGAGAATTTAACATCTGAGGGGAGCTCTGTTGTTAGGGGGAAATAGTTCACATCATATCCCCTTTCACCTGAATCATGCTACCTCTAAAAGGTATTACTGTCATATAATTTAAACTCTGCTACAGAATATGAAACCTCTGGCCTTAAAAAGATGATCCCCACTTCTAGGTGTGTGTCATGTCAGACACTGTAAATACTGCAGCTTCAGTGTGTTAAACAAGCAGCAGCCACTCAATTACAGAAGCAATGTGTTGCATAATTTAAATTTGCCTGTGGTTTCCTTTCCCTTTTTTCATAAAATGAGTCTAAAGCCTCTCTCCCAGACAAATGTAATTAACTATTTAGTTCTCTCTCTTACTCCATACAGCATTGCACCTTCTGTCGAACTGCAAGAGAGGTATTTGTGACATTACTTTCAATGAAAATACTGAACAGTGTAGATTTGTTTAACCACTGTGTCCCATCGCTTTTTATTTTTTGCATTAGAGGTATGAATAGGAAACAATAAGAAAAATGCACCAATGTATCTATTAATCTGTAAATTAAATGCAAAACAGCAGTTTCGACAAAAAATAACTTGCGTGTCTTAAAAGGGAACCACCAACTGCTATTGACTAATATGCTCCCACAGGAACTGTAATGAGAAAAGAAATCTAACCTGTGTTTCTAGCTAGAAAGCATTGCTATCATAGTAACAACCCTGCTATACACTCTGAGTATTTTGTCACTATCGGATATACCTCGTACTATAATTTGGATCCGACAAGTAAAAAAAAAAAAAAAGTCATGCTATTGCTAATGATCTATGCATAAGGCATACAGTCCTGTTTTAATATATTTTCGTATGCTGCACTTGTACCGTAAGCATTTGATCCTGTAGGAATGGATTTTTTCAGTGAGTGCAATTAATTCTTGGCACCACCAACTATTCTCCTTGAGTGAAACTGGTCAGGGATTTACCAGAGCTGCCATTTAGCACTGCATTTCAGACTTACTGGCAGGGCTTGGATTTCCTTAATGTGAGTTTGCTGTTGCTCTTGACTGACACACAACTCTTTTTCATGGCACTCATACATTGTGTCTCCGAATCAAATTGTTTCTCGCTTTTAAGGTGCCATTATCGTCTCTAAGGGAAGTAGGATTTCCCCCTCAGGGTACACTTAAACGTTGGGAGAGGATGCCAGAAATAATTAAAAACCTGTTTATAAACAGTGGGATTGGAGGAGCCAGGATTAATTGAGACCTGGGATTCCCTGCTTTGAACACCCCTGACTGAAATACAGACCACACACATTGGATTGCTATGAAATATCACGCATATGAGCCGCATAAGAATATCCTAAAGATATTTTAGGCTCCATTTAATGTGACCAATTTTCATATTCCTCTGCATCAGTTTATTGCAAACTGGTGGGGAAACTTTTCGGTAGACAGCTTGGCCACATCTAGAATCGGTTCCAGCTACAGGGCCTACTTCCAACTTTACTTCTGCTGTCACTACCAGCCTTTCAGAGTATAATTAGCTTTGTTAATCCATGTCTGTTTTCTCAGTGAAATCATGGATATGATCTGAGTTCATGTCACGCACTCATTAAAAGATGGTTTCTATTAAAATGACAAGCCTTAAAGTGCAGTCGGTTTATAACATGCAGCTAGTCAGTCAGTGTCCTGTACATGGCACATTGTAGTTAATTACTGTAACAGGTGCAGCGCTATGTTTCACCTGATTGCAGGCTGAAGGGTGGTCATGTTGATGTAAAGCAATAACTCGCATCTCCGTGATTCTCTCAGACTGTGATTTAATTTGTGAAATGCACTTAGATTAATAATCATAAGTAGTGACTGCAGAAATAGACGAGGAAAGTAGAGGGCTTTAGTTCTTACATATTCAAGAAGTGTACAGTAGGCTTGTTGCCATGGCACCGGCTCAAGCCACAGCATGCTCTTGGGCCCAAAGCAGGAAGAAAAATGCAATTACTTTTCTCATTATAGCGGCATTATAACAGTTAACGGTACGTGTTGGCCTGTTACATGTTCATATTTTCACTCAGACAACACAGCCTTTTGTTGAGTGGTTTGTCAAAAAAGAAATGACTTTTACGAGCACTATGTTTTTAGTATTTGTTCTCTATTACAATTAATAGTGAAACATGACTAAAAAAAGTTATATCCTTCCGATTTTGCAGAGGTTCAAAACAAAACAAAAAGAAAATAGTGTATTTGCTATCAAAGCGATCTGTTAAAAAGCACAGTTACTCTTCATCCACAGTGTGCATGCTTTACTATATTCCTAATCCCAGTTTCACAGACATTTTGAGATTTTTATACCCATTGAACTGCTCCTCTCTGACTGTGTTAGACTGGGACTCCCAGTAGCGCGTGACTGTTACTGTCCCGATTCAAATCATCCAATTGACTCATTTTTCAGGTCAGGCCGGCAGCTTAGTGAAGTCTTTATTCAACTGCCATCCAGAAAAGAGCTCCCAGAGTATTATGAGTTAATCAGAAAACCTGTCGACTTCAAGAAGATAAAGGTAGGTTAACAACCTCCGGAGTCGGTACCTTGTAAATTGCTGAAATTAAATATTGTTAATCTGACTTTCTACGGCTCATAAAACAATGACTCCTGTGTGTTTCTTTGATTTATTTATTTTGTTTAGAGTCTAATATAAGTATGAATGTGTTCGACATTAAAGCAGGGTCTATATAAGAATGTAAGAGTTTACAAACGAGAGGAGGCCATTCGTCCCATCGTTCTCGTTTGGTGTCCATTAATAACCAAGTGATCCAAGGATCCTATCCAGTCTATTTTTAAATGTTCACAAATTGTCGCTTCAACCACATCGCTGGGGAGTTTGTTCCAGATTGTGACGCCTCTCTGTGTGAAGAATTGTCTCCCGTTTTCCGTCTTGAATGCCTTGAAGCCCAATTTCCATTTGTGTCCCCGGGTGCGTGTGTCCCTGCTGATCTGGTTTGATGTGGCCGATGCCCTTCATGATTTTGAAGACTTGAATCAAGTCCCCACATAGTCTCCTCTGTTTATTATTATGACTACTGTTCTGTCTCAGTCTTACCTTGGGTTTCATGTGTTCCTTTCAGGAAAGAGTGCGTAACCATAAGTACAGGAGTGTGAGCGACCTGGAGAAGGACGTGATGCTCCTGTGTCACAACGCTCAGACCTTCAACCTGGAGGGATCCCAGGTTTGTGTCCTCTAGTGGCAGAGATTGGTTCTGCATCTGCAGCAGATCTGGATCAAAGCTCAGAAAAGGCCTTTATGAAATGTGTCCCCAGGACCACAAACAAGTTTTTGTTTTTTGTTTCATGACGCATTTCATAAAGGTCTTTCTTTGAGCTACGTCTTGTCCTTTGACAGCTGTGTCTCACTGTCTTGCTCACAGATCTACGAGGACTCCATCGTTCTCCAGTCGGTGTTCAAGAGCGCCAGACAGAAGATTGCTAAAGAGGACGAGAGTGAGGAAGAAAGCCTCGACGACGACGAAGAGGAGGACGAAGAGTCGGAATCGGAGTGTGAGGACTTCATTTCAAACTCTTCAGACTCCTTCTGCGTGTGCAACTAGATTTTTAATTTCTACTTCCTTCCCCCCCTCAGCAAAATCAGTCAAGGTGAAAATCAAGCTCGGGAAGAAAGACGACAAGAGGCTCGACAAGGGCAAGAAGCGCCAGAACCGAGGCAAAGCCAAGCCTGTCGTGAGCGACGACGACAGCGAAGACGAGCAGGACGATAACGTACGTCTGGGACTGGGCGGTCTCTGTGATCTTTACCAGTAGATTAGGGAGCTGTTCGATTGACCTTTTACTGCTGTACATTTATACTCTCCTTTGTGTTTGTCAAGCTGTTATTTTGCCTTCTCCTTTATTAAGTAGCAATCACCAGTTACTACTGCTATCAGTTGCCACTTTCTTCCCCATGTTTTTTCTGTGATTTGTGAATATTATTGTCAAGCCTATGAACTCATTCTTCATTCAGTCAAACAGTTACAGTTGTTGGTAAGATGGCTTTGTGGAAACTGTTGTGCATTTGATCTTATCCTTGCACCTCTGACCTTCAATCACAAAGATATCCCTGTTGCGAGCATATGGGCTGTTGTTTCTATTCATATCCATTACAATCAACTCAAATTGTTTAGTCTTATATATGAATATCAAATATAGACAAAGGGCCTTTAGTTGTACAAGTTAAAATGGCTGCGGATGTGGACCAGGATGGTGCAAAGCTAAGATGAAACAATCTAACATTTATACGGTGTCTTGATTTTACTACTTTATTAGTTAAATATGTAGAGAAAAGCCTAAGTACAGGTGCACCCCACTTGTGGCAGATCCTATTATATACATTATTCATATTACATTACAGTGACTTAACAAAGCAAAATTCAATCCAAAATGGTAACAATTTCCTGATGTTGAACACAGCGGGAGATGTTTTCATTCCAAACACTTCACAATTTAGTGTGTAGAAATGAATAACTTAAAGATTTATTAACTGTCCTTATCTCATCAAACTTAAGTAGTGAATGATATTCGGCTAAATAACAATAAGAACTTTACACAAAATAAATGCATGTTAGATTGATTTATTATTATTATTAATAATAATAATAATAATATTATTATTATAAAAATGTCTCCCAATATGTGACAGCTGCTTTGATGGGGAATACCACAGGTAAATAGGGATACAGCTGAATTTCCCAATGAAAAATAGGTTTGTGAAATGCAGCAGCAATATTTATTGCTTTCTACATTTTTTATTATGATACTATATGCAAGGAATAAAAAGGGAAACACAAGCACATCCAAAATCTTATAAGATACCCAGTAAACAAAATAATCTAAATTAAAAATAAAGTAGAAGCTGATACTTGCATATATGATCCAAAAATGATAGACTAATTTGATTTATATCTGCTTTAAGATACGTTAGGTACAGGCTGCAGGTACCACTTTATTTTTCCAATATGCAAGCTTACCATCATAACGAACAAAAAATTTCAGGACACTTAATTGTGTTAAGAACCTACATATATAGCATCTTTACATTTTATTGCTCCCTGCTAATACTGTGGCGTTCACCTCTACCTGATGTGTCTGAAACCTTCCTGTTTGCAAATTCAATTTGTAGCATTCCTTGGCTTAAACACTCCTCTTCTCCTCCTTTTGAAGAAAGTTTGTTGTATTTCCCCTTCCTTCTCTTCAGCTGTTGTAAAGTCTCTCTTCCTGTCTTTATATGCTGCCGTTCCAGAGTGAAAAGTAAGTGATGATGTAGTTAAACTGAAACCGAGAGTTTATTATTATTCTGTTGTTTTCCTGCTCTTTCAGATCAGTCCTGTCCATTCTGGCAGACTAAGCCCTTGTAGAGCAAGTGTTTATCTCATCTCAGTGCTAGAGACGGGATGTTTTTGTTTCCTTATTGCCTCAGATGTTATGGCTCAAACATAAATATATGCTCGTTTGTAAAAAAAAAAAAAAAAAAAAAAAAAAGTTATTTTTGTATTAGTTGCATGAACATAAATAATGCAAACCTCATGTGTATCAGCTCTCTGTATGTTCTGTTTGAAATACTGTGCTGCATACCTGTATAGATAGACACATAGATGAACAGTTGCCAAATGTAGACCTGATGCTGTCAAAGTGACATGTGCTCCAGTCTGTGATTCAGAGGTTTGCCACCAGGGACTAATCCCATGGTGTTTTATAGTCTGACTGTTGATCCATAAACAACATGTATAGATTGATCATTAGGAACAATGTGCGAAACAACAATAGATATTTGGTTATGAGTGTCAAATGCTTATAAGCCTCAGTCTGTGTATTGTGACTCAGTGGGTTGCATGTAATTCAACACTTTTTTTGTACAAGTTAGCTGTTTATAAGGAATCATTGATTACCCTCTTAAATTGGTGGAAAAGGGAGACGAGGTGTATGCAGCCTGGAAGGAAGGAAATAAATTGATTCTGTGAAAAAGACAGTCAGAAAAAACGATGGTAAGAAACAAATGAAAGACTGATTGTTTGAAAGCCTGAGGGTAATACCTTCCTACCCAGCACTTGCTGCAGCTCATTTCAATTTGACATGAAATCCTATGCATTAAAGGAAACAAATTGGCATCTTCAAGAAATACTATAGCTCAATTCTTCAACATCACGCAACACCCAAAATATGTGTGGATGCAGGTTTTATTTTCCAACATGAAATTGACCTGAAACACACTGAACTAAAATACTTACATTAGAAGGACTGGTTTCGAATTTGATGCTGCGACATCCCCAGTCACATGACGTAAATGTAATCGAAATGTCAAGTTATGACCCTGACAGGAGAGGGCAGAAGACATGCTCCGAAAATCAATCTCACTGAAAGGTCACAATACATGGCGAGGCACTGCTAGAGACTGGGTATCAAATGTAAAGTTTGTGCAGCCATTATTGCTGATGGAGCGATTTTGTGATTAGAAGCAGTTGTAATTAAAATGCCAGCAAAACTGTGCTCTTACATTAAATCCTTAATTGGATTGCCAGGTACCCCTAAACCATTTATACTAAACAGAAAACTATGAATTCCCCCTTCATGTAATGGATTGTCTCTTTCTCAATCGAATTCCGCCCTGCACTGATGTTTGATATGAAGCTGGTCTGCAGTGTCGCTGAGACGCCCTCAGCCGGTCCAGAAGCCAGCGTGTGAACCTGTCTGTGCGTTGTGTCTTCACAGGATCAGTCAGAAGGCAGCGGCAGTGATGAGTGATGAAGGGGAGAGCTGATCTGCAAAGTGTTTTCTTTCTGTGTTTTGAGAGTTTTCCTTTGTTTGTTTTATTACCCAAATGTGTTTTCTCCCAGATCCTTTCCCCTCCTGAATTATTCAACATGGTAGCTTTAGACACCAATCAAATCATTATCATCTTATTGTTCAATCCGGTGTAATAGTTAGTGACTGACTAGGTTGTTTTATTGTGCACCTTGAGCATGTTTCTCATGTGTAGGGCATGGGGACAGAGTTTCGACGTAATGCTTGTATATACTCTGACTTTTATGCAAGAATTGAATTTATGATTGAATGGAGAGATCAATTAGTAAATATAAGCTTAATTTGAAAAAGAAAAAAAAAGTTACAGAAGCTTTTTAAAACAATTGCATTCCTGTGAGGGAGGGAAGCCTGAGATTGTTATTATTTTGTTGGGGTGAGTGTGGTTTACATGGAAAAACAAAAAAGATGTGCAAGATGATGGTCATTTGTATTTCAGATAAGGTCACATTTTCTCCTACTGCAATATATGAAGCTAAGCTAAATGTAACCCCCTTTATTTAAGGACAATGTCCATACTATGTGCTTACTCTGTAACTATTACTTTAGTTATTCAGTAACTCTCTGAACTATGCAGCCAGGTTCATTAGAAAGTATAAAGTAGGCGTGACTCTTTTTATAAAGTTTAAATAACTCTTTGAATTTGGAAAACAATTGGTAGTCAAATGCAAGTGGACAGAGTACATCGATAGGAATATAGTTTAAACTATATTGTCTGGCATTCAGAAAACTCTTCCTCTATTATTCAGACTCGACAAACCCTCCCCCCTTTGTTTTTTTTAGTTTTTTTTTTTTTTTTTAAGAAAAGTTATCTACAGGAAAGGCAGTGTATGAACAGTTTTAAATGGCCTGCAGTGATTGTGTACTAAAATGGCCATGCAGCTATTGATATTTTTATACTGTTTTAAAAAACTTTGCTAAGTGTTTAAAACGATGCATTAATTTTCCTTCATCGTGTATTTGCTTTGCGCTTCTTGAACTAAGTACCTTGCTCTTATTTTCTTTTTTGGGTAACAGATTCTTAACCGCAGTGGTAATTGATCCCTTTTTGTCCCCAAGTGTTTGAGTATTATCCCAGTGGCACATCCTATTAAACGTGCAGTCCGATGTGAAACCCTCTTTTTCAAACATATCTTACTGTGTGTGACTGTGCTAGTATTCACCTTTTCCTAAAGTGTACTTACTCTTTGCTTTCTTTGCACAAAGTCTTTGGTTGTAACTCATAGCCCAAGGCCAATAAACTTCAGTACTTTTGATGGTTCATGTCTTGTGTGCTCTGTATTTATCATTCATTACCGAGAGCAGATGCCTGGCTGTCTTTTGGAGACTTGAGCACTTCGCAAATCGAACGCAAGAGGTCGCTACACTGGTTAAGTCTCGATAACACTTGGAATAGAGTCATTTTCCCAGAGATCAAAAACCTCTTTTCTTTTTCTGTTCCAGTAGTTTAAACCAAAGCAAACTAAGCTGATTGTGTAGACGAGTACACATCTATTCTGCCCTGTTTGTTTTGCACTTTGAAGTCTCGAGCTATTTAGATAGCAGTAAGCCTCCGAAGAAAGATATAAATTGGAAGTTAATCCTTGTCTGAGAGCCAAAGATGTCAGCTGGGAATAGTCAGGTGCCAATGGAATCTCTGCTATTCCTCTGTTGCCTTAGCGTGCGCTTTGTTAGCAGTAGTTATCATCACCGCATTTTACCAGCAAACGGGAGTCCTCCAAGTTTGAGCCGTTTTAAAAGAATGATTTGGGAACTCATCAAAATTCAGCGTGTATGAAAGGACCAGGTGTGGTCTATTGTGATCAGAGCTTGTATTTTATGACATCAAGTTTGGAAAAGCCAGCATTCAAAACTACAAGGAAATTACTTAATCTGCACCACTTAAAAGGATTCTAGAGATAAAATGATAATCCCTTAGGATTCTCTATTTTATATGGTTTTTGGCACCGTTATCCTACATAAAATGAAGGAATAGATTTTAAAATATATACTTGTATAAAATACAAGTTTTATAAATACATGCTTGAATTCAGGTAGATATTTAAAAACGTTGGTATTTTCAAAGATTTGTCCTGTTAATTTGAATGTATGAAAAGAACAGGATTGTCTGAAGAAGAATTATATATTTTTAATTCGAATTTAAATGACTGTTGTCACTTACACTCGTACAACATACATTTTAAAGATGCAGAATGTAAAGATATGCTATAAAAGCTTTACTTGGAATTGAACACAGTTATGATGCTTAACAAACAAGCACAGTGCAGTTTTTCTGTACTTCATATTGCTTTTTTCCAGGTGGTACATATGAAAGTTGCCAAAACTGAAGTTTGGTTTAATGTAAATATACTAAAGGAGAAGAATAATATAAAATGAATGTAAACAGAACTGTCAGGTGAGATAAGGATGTCCATGTTTTATGTATCTTTACCCAACATGCTCTTAAAATAGCAAAGAGCTGTCCATTGGGAAAGAAATGTATACATGTTTTCAAATGTTTATTTATGTGTTGCTTCTGCAGAGTCCTGCCAGTTATTATCACCTGTCTTGAGAACTTCAGTCAAGGTTGTCTCTATTTAGACATCAGCACAAGAATGTCGAGCATCACTTCTGATCCGAGTGTAATTTCTGCAATGACAGCCAGAGACAGTGACGAGATTAAACAAGGTAGGTCAGCTGGGATCGTTTTGTAAGGTTGCTCATGCTCCTACTAAGAGCAGGACACAAACGCACACACACAATATGTCAGAAAAAACGGCACAGTTAATTTTGAATTAGTTCTGTAAAGTCTCCAGGAATTGTGCAAGTTCTTTTTGGATTCTCTTCTGGAAAAAGTTAACATTTATTTGGACTTTCTATGTGGGCAATTGCCTGTTTTAATGCAAGGGAAACACAATGACACTAATTGAGGTGGAAATGTTTTGAAGCAAAGCTGCACACTGAATCACACACAGTGTTTTTGGCCTCATGGGTTAATTTCTGTCCCATGTCTGGGATCTATCCACACATTGACCAGTCTATTCCTTCAAGATCTTGAGACCCTTCTTTCAAAGATAAATACATTTAATAAATACCCATGAATTAATCTAACTTTTTAAACTAACTGATGATGATTATTACATAAATATAAATACATTTTCAATTTATGTAATCATATAGTATCTGTTGGGATCAGGAATTAGTGTTTAAATGTACTTGAATTTATTATGTCTGTGCCCACGTTTCAGCAATCAACCACCCACAATCACTTTTGACCAACCCTGGGTCTGAGATTTTGTCTAATACAAATAGACTTCAAGCTGGTATTTTAAAGTACATCACTGCGATCTTCTCTGCCTTTGAAGTATGACTGTTGCTACCCATAGCCAAACGTGTTTCATTTCAATCTCTATTCCTTCTAGAATCTACAGTCTACCTGGTTAATTAATCCGTTCCTCTGTTAAATCACAGAGGTGACAAATGGCACATGTATTATTGCCTTCCTTTCATTACAGGCACACTTTAAAATATCAGGCAATACAGAGCAGGGCCGATGCTGAAGGAATTACCTAGCCTGTGTGCCCTTGTGTAATTCTTCCAATTAAATAAACTGAAAAATATGAAAATGTAATATAAATGTTGAACATAAAACCTCAACTAAGCCTGCTGTAGCTTCCCTTAAATCAACACAATATTGGTGATTGAGTAGTTTAGATATCCATCTAATTTGGCTCTGACTCAGTCTGTGTTTTGATGTCCAGAATGATTCCAGTTGATTTCTCAAGATCTGAAAGTAGTGGTGAGTCGGGGGGTGGGGGGGGTTCAGTGAATCACTAAAGGCATGGCATGCGTAGGAGCTAGAGAGAATAGTGCATTTATTTTTCAGATGTGAAGTGCATTGGAGGAATTTAACTCTGAATGGAAGTCAAAAATCCACTCTACACAAACTGGATTAAAGACCATCACAGAGCAGGTGTCCTTATTGTGAAAAGGCACATCAGCTCCCTGCGCTTCGTAAGGATTTTGACAATATTGTCAAGGCCATTCTTCACAAAGTCAAATGGTATTTCACAAGCCGTGGAATTTTCCCTTTCTTGCTACTTTTCTTTTCATTGTAAAATGTAGATACAGCTGTCACATTATTACTAGAATAACAGCCCCTGTTGCACAAGTCTGTGCTGTCGTGTTACACGCGAGCTGCTTTGGCAACGCACCTGGTTATTACTGGACTTGCTTTTCATTGCTCTCTCTCTGCTCTGCTCCCTCGGTTATGTTTGCCTGGATCTCGATTGTAATGAAGGATTTGTTACAGCTTTAATTTGCTCCAATACACATAAAATACGGATTTTAAAGACTTAAGGATTTCGAGAAATCCATATCTCGGAACTCATTTGTTCATGTTAGAGCAGGATATTAATTTAATATATGTACTAGACCTACAGCACAAGTTGAAACCTCCATAAAAGTACAACTGATGAAAAAAAAATGTATAATATGGGATTAGCACTGACTGACACTTTTGTTATGAGATAGCAGTAATAAAGTGAAGGTAAAGGTGCAGTTCATATATATATACACACACACACACATAAATAATTAAAACTACAGTAGCGTCTACTCATATTCCCATTTGGATCATTAATCATTCTAGAAAAATAAAAGCAATTTCATAGCTTGTGTGTGTAGATCTTTGTGTAGTTTGTTTGGGGGGCTGGGGGATATCTGAGGAAATTTGAACTGTCAAGGTTGTCTGCTCAACGTAACAGTTGTGATATGTAGACATGTTGGCCTAACCTTGACCCTGAAGGCTGTAAGTGAAAAGACACATTTCAACAAGACGTCTGTTACTCGTGGGTCCCCCGGATAAGCGCAGCACTTGGGCTGGTTTCAGAGGCTTGTAACGTTGACCCCTTGAAATGCCCAGTTGTGTTAAATCAGTCTTAAATGCAGACATCTACCTCTGTTTATCTGCATGCTTTAGTTCCACTGGGACCACATGGCAAAGGGAGTCTTGACACATATGACTTGTTTTGACTCATGCGATACATGTTCATTGTAACTGCTTTTGACAAAAGACTAAATAACGGAAATGCATGTGGAATTTATTTTTCTTAAGGGAGACGCATTCCCTATGGTGATAATAGCAAGGAATGACTCTCTGAAATGTACTTATCATGAATATACACATCATAACACTTTGCTTTGTGTCTTCAACATGGTTTAAAAGGGTCACCAAAAGAAACCTGTTGCCAACCAGTAACTCCTCAGGTCAGCAAGACCCACTATGGCTCAACATTGCCATCTATGGGGAAGTAACTGTCACCCAAGTCATGTGGATCAATGGGAATCAGTAGATAGAGCTAACATTGTCAAACAACCATGCATTTACTGTGAATTCCAAGTCAAAATAAGCCGCAAATGATCATTAATGCTGGCTCACCTTTTTCTCACAGTCATAAGTCTTTACAACTATGACACAGGAGTCCTGCATGTCAATTCAGCTCTAGACTACACTACAACTCGAGGACAAGGACATGGAAACTATTCCACCTAAAACAGCTTTTCTTTTGACGCTAAAAATCTGACAAAATCCAGCATAACTAATTGTAGAGGTAATCGCTTGGGATGTACCAGTTGCATCTTGACAACACATAGTGGCTGCTGCAAAACATTTTGAATAATTGCCTACACGTCTCTGAATCATGTGCAAGATGTTATGCAAATAACATTTATGTAGAATCTTAAATGAATACACAAGTGTGACTCCCATGAGGAAAAAATGTCAAAGATTTTTTTTTAATTAGAGATGAAACTTAGTTCTTTAAAATGTATTTTGTTATGCACAGTAAAGAAAAAATATATATTTCATATATTGTATCATACAATAATCTGTTTTAGTACCTTTTTTCCATTTGTCCAAATGTTAGCACTCTTGCCATGGGTTTCTGGCAGGCAGCGCAGCCTGCAACCATTTTATTACCACAGTTACTGTTTTAAATTAAACTCTACACAAGCCAGCAGGAATAGAGTGAGCTACAGTATTTCCTTTGACCATATTCCAAGGAAATTTCAGTCATGTGTGTGCTATCTTGTCTTGGGAACTGTCTCGAGGAAAAATTGTACATCCGTCATAAAGAGACACAAATTGTCTGTATTCAACATGGCGCAACGATTTTTAAAAATAGAAACTGAGTGATAAATGTACTGAACTTAGAAGGTCAAATACAATATATTGAAAAGCAGTTTGATGAAAATCACCCCAGGAACTATAGCTAGGAAAAATCCAATCTGAATTGATATAGTTGTAATAGCTCTGCATTTTCACATTTTACCTTTCATATAGAACTGAGTTTGTGTTTGAAAATGGTAGGGATGTGTAATTTAATTGGACAAACCCTACACTGAGTGAGTGAGTGTGCAGCACTCCTTTTCTTCCCTCCGAGATCAGGTTTCGTACAGCCTTCTCGTGAGGGGAATTTACTCTGGCAGGCGGTGAAAGGGATCTCTTGTGGAATGAAACTGGCAGAGGGAGGAAACTGTTTCACGTTGTCTAATTTTTTAACCTTGGATTAGAACTGTATTCCAAGGAATGTTTGTTTGTCTTCAGCGAATATCTGCTGCTGTGCAAGATGCAGTGTCGTGGTGCAATAATGGCATTTACAACTTGGAGAGGTTGCTTTTATATATTTATCTATCTATTTATTGTAATAACTCTTGAGTTTATTATATATTTCCACTTGTTTCAATGTTGTACAACATCTCTTTTTCAGGTCACACCCACAAAACTTCTTATTTAATCTTTCCACATTTTATGTGGTTCTCTTCTAGGCCTTTTGTTCATCTCTTGGGATCCATTGTATGGCTTATTTTGTCTGCCTTTGATCAGTTTGTCTTGCCATGTGTCTGGCCCAATGCCATTCTATTTCTAACATATTCAATCTCTCAGTTATGTCATATACTGTATATATATCCAGTTTTCTTTTGCTTCATTCCTGTCGTCTGTCTTTGTTATGAAATTACAAATGACTTTTCAACACGCGTTTAGCCTCCTGGAGTGTTTATTTAGTCTGACGTCAATTATGATAATATTGTACTTCTCAAGTAAATAGTCTAATGTGATAAATGGATCATGAATGGTCTCAACAATAAATTAATTAATAAATTATATTCCATTGACCACATTGTATATGACATTGGTCATAATGTCACACTAAGATACTTCAAAAACATAAGTTGGATTGCTGCTTTGCCAGTACAATAAAAATACTATCGATAGTTATATAGTTAGATTCATAATCACAATAATAAAAGCCTGCAAAGAAACGTAATTTTCTTGGAATATTTAAAACATCTCTCTCACATTGATTTTTATTCTGAACTCCGAATCCATAAATAACTACAAAATACACAAAATACTATGGCCTAAAGGAAGGCTTGGATTTTTCTTGACCGACTGCATAGCTTGTAAGTCTTGTAGACTGCTGTTTTTTAAAGTACATTTTCTATGAAACATGATTTCTGCATATTTATAAAGTTGTTTCACATTTTAAGACTACGTTTTTGTGCATAGTAATGCAGACATGATGTTTTTGCACAGCATGCCTGCCTGCGCCCTGCAGCCACAAGAATAACAAGAATTACCCACATTACACAGTCACAAATGTATTAGGTTTTATCATTGATATCTTGTGCTCCCCAGTCAGATTTCAAACACACAACCCTTTAATGCCTTCTAATGTGAAGACTAATATTAATAGCTGTCCACTCTTAATGAGTAGCACTGATGTTGTCCATGGTCTGAGCTTCCAATATAAATGTAAGTTTGGTGCAAGTCAGTTATAAATGATTGCAACTATTTAAATACAAAATATATTTTTTAAAGGTTTTATATTGTGAATTATATAAAAAAAAACAAGCTACACAATATGTTTTCCTGTATTTTTATCTGGAACTGTTGCTGAAATATAATATTTCATGGAATTTGAGTCACTTAGAAATCATATAATGTACAATAAAACAATACAATTTCAGTGTCTAAATTGGGGTGGGGGTTGTTCCTTTTCTCATGGTGCACAACCACCTATAGATTGCTCTCCCTCAGCACTTCTAGAGTCTGGTCGTCAGCTCCTTCACAAAGCTGACCTTCAGTGCTGCATAATGAAGTGAAATCAGAGTGAAAAGTTCAAATATTAGACTTTCCTGTGTAGCAGGTTTCAATTCAGCTCAACAGGCCAACATAAACACTGAGATGTTGTGCAGTTCGTTTCTGTCTAGTCTGTGGTGAAGTCGTGAGATGGCATATGTTTGTAAGGTGAAAATACCCTGCACATCCTTCAAGGGAGGGGGAAAAGAAAGCTTCTACCCAGTCTATAATAATACAGAAGCCAATCCCCGCTCTGTAGAAAATCATTTGAGTTGGGTATCCATTACATTGCTAGATTATAAAGAATTAAGTACATTTTGAAGGAACATTCCGATTTCTTTTCACATTTACATTTTGTACAAATTACAGTGTATGGCATTCGATAAACTGCAACTTTCTTAAACATTATTAATCCTAATACATTTTTGTTCCCCCAAGTTATTTTATTTATGTGATTTGTAGGATAGTAAACTAATTTGACTTTACCGTGTATATTAAAACATATTTGGGTAGAACACATTTTCTCTACCAGGGAAAGCTTGATTATTTCATTTTCTATGTATCAATCTAACAGTACATCCAATGTTCAAGACTCCATACCCACACTGTCATTTTGTCTCCAGCAGACTAAACCGTGGATTGTTAAATCATTTTCATCCCATAAGTCCTGCTCTCCTGCCTGCAAAAGCCTCCAGAGTGAAGGGAGATATTTTTGCTCTGTGAAAGGGGGTCTCCTCACGATAGGTAAACAGACAACCTGCGCCCTACAGGAAATGTCTGATGGCGCAAGTTGGAACAGAGCCTCAGCTATCGGGGAGCTCATAGATTTTGTTGAGGCTGGCTGAGAGTGATTCAATGTGCAGCTACTGTTCAGTGGAAATAAGTAGAAGTACTTTTTTCAAATGTAGTATATTTTACTGCATATATAAACCAAATATATATAATCTATTTTGATCCCACTCCCAGTGTACTGCAAATCTTGCCAATATTGTCAAATGGAATATTACAGTAATTCGATTTTCCTATTTGTATATTTTACTTTCTCAGCTGCATTTTATGTGGTATGGTTCCTGTTATTGACTTTAGATTAATTATGAGGAATATAACATTATTTTAACATTAATATATAGCGTAACGAAATTGGTGTCATTTTGAAATGCACGTTTTTAAACAATTCCCAGGCCACGTGTGAATGATTTTCAGAGTCATTTTACAGCAGGTGACTTGTAGGCCACTGGCCCCGCGTCATGTGCTTTTCACAGAAGACATGTAAGGGCTTTTCAATTTACCCCTGTTGTACATTAAGCTGTCTTTGGCAAAGTGGAAAGTTTAGACACGTTTAGGAAGAAAATGTGAGTTGTCAAGGTCATTCAATTAAAAAAAAAAACTAAAGAAGTGGAAGCAGGAGTCATGCTGGCTGCTGAATAACTTCTTCCATCCAGATTGGGGGCTTGTACAGTGCGACAAATGAAAATACTGAACAAATTGTGTCAGAAGGGCAGGACTGGGCAATTTTTTTTACGGTATATTCTGGGAATATTGATTAATGCTGGGCTTCTGGTTTACCACACTGAGTTTTAATACTGCTGGGAATGTTTGAAGGTACTCTCCTATTTAATTTACTTTTGACTATGTTCGAAAGTCTTGTGTCTACAGTATGGAGCATTGAAAGGGTCAAGGCCGTGCAGTGATTATGTATGCATTTGTCCAATCATTAATTTGGTCTAAAACCCATTTCATATACTCATTTGCCAATTCACAAATAAGTTGAATAATTATCTGGTTTCAAAAAATGAATACAAATTCTGTATCAGGCATGAGAAATGAGTTTGTTTGCATTTGTGGGTCAGGAATAAATCCACACTTGCTTGCTGTGTTTCATTTGTGTCTGTTGATTTGCAAGGCTCTGGTGGAGACCTGACTCTATTTCCATCTTTCTTTATAATGCATAGGTGGTTTGGGCTGGGACACCACATTCTGTCCACATACTGCCCTCTTTGAACAGCTCACCCCTGACACAGACCAGCAGAAGTCTTCCTGGAGAAATGTGACGTTACAGTTCTTTTACAGACCACCAGGTGTGCTCGTCCAGTAGCCCTAATTACCAACCACACTGTGATGCTGCCAGATCTTGTCCTACAGCTGAACCCAGGAACAAGTCATGTGTTGTAAAGTACCACATCCATACACAACCACTGCGAAAACTTCAGAAGGTAAGAGGCCATTATAGCATGTTTTCTGTGATAATCAATGTCTTATGCTGAGATGGATGAGAGAGTTATTTTTTCACGAGGCAGGGTTTTAAAATGGCTTGGATAAGTTAAGTGCTGTGATTGGCCAACAGGAGCACATGACTAGGACTAGCTATGACATCATACACCAACTTGCTTACCTCATCTCTTTCAGATTCATTAAGAAATATATAATACTGAGAAATGCTCTGATTAAAAAGAAATTGTGTATCACTCCACTGGTGCCACTCATTTATCAGCAACACCAACAGTTCAGAAATTTTTTGGCTTTAATGCAATGCAAAAGCACTGTATTTCACATCTGAGTCAGTATCTTTTTTCCTGCTTATTGTCTGTAACTTTTTTCAAGCTTGATTTTAAAAGCAATTCCTATTTCTGCAGAAGTGGATGTAACCAATGCATTTTCCGATGTTTCATGTATGTATAAACATTTGTCTAAATAAATGGCTTGGTTGGCTATATCTAAAATGTTCCTGGCTTGTGTTGTTACTCCTTTGCCTGGAAAGTGGGCAGGCATCCTGGAAGGGACTGTTCGAAAGCTTAACTGTCTGGAACATTCCCGCGTTAGGTATAAATAATGGAGGGCTGCCTTTGTAAGGGAGGGGAGTGGACAGCCTGAACGATTTAAAGGGAAATGCTGATGGACGGAGCAGGAAATACAGATGGTAGTTCAACACAACCCAGGTTGCGTCGGTAGACAAGCGCAAAGACTGAGCAAGACCGGTTGACAGCTTTCCTACATAAGAGTCTAGAGACAGTCTGGTCTAGTTATGTGAACAAAATTAATTAGTCATTTTATGTTCATTCCTAATGGAGATATTTACTGAAATTAATAATTTAGTATACAATAAATATTTATTTTGTATTAATTTGAATTCATAGGAAAATTTTGTATCTATCTAGGGTGGGAGAAGAACCAAGAACACAACTTATGTATAAACAGCATTAATATATATATATATATAATGTGTGTGTGTGTGTGTGTGTGTGTGTATATATATATATATATATATATATATATATATATATATATATATATATATATATATATATATATATATATATATATATATATATATATATATATACACTCACCTAAAGGATTATTAGGAACACCTGTTCAATTTCTCATTAATGTAATTATCTAAGCAACCAATCACATGGCAGTTGCTTCAATGCATTTAGGGGTGTGGTCCTGGTCAAGACAATCTCCTGAACTCCAAACTGAATGTCTGAATGGGAAAGAAAGGTGATTTAAGCAATTTTGAGCGTGGCATGGTTGTTGGTGCCAGACGGGCCGGTCTGAGTATTTCACAATCTGCTCAGTTACTGGGATTTTCACGCACAACCATTTCTAGGGTTTACAAAGAATGGTGTGAAAAGGGAAAAACATCCAGTATGCAGCAGTCCTGTGGGCGAAAATGCCTTGTTGATGCTAGAGGTCAGAGGAGAATGGGCTGATTCAAGCTGATAGAAGAGCAACTTTGACTGAAATAACCACTCGTTACAACCGAGGTATGCAGCAAAGCATTTGTGAAGCCACAACACGTACAACCTTGAGGCGGATGGGCTACAACTGCAGAAGACCCCACCGGGTACCACTCCTCTCCACTACAAATAGGAAAAAGAGGCTACAATTTGCACAAGCTCACCAAAATTGGACAGTTGAAGACTGAAAAAATGTTGCCTGGTCTGATGAGTCTCGATTTCTGTTGAGACATTCAGATGGTAGAGTCAGAATTTGGCGTAAACAGAATGAGAACATGGATCCATCATGCCTTGTTACCACTGTGCAGGCTGGTGGTGGTGGTGTAATGGTGTGGGGGATGTTTTCTTGGCACACTTTAGGCCCCTTAGTGCCAATTGGGCATCGTTTAAATGCCACGGCCTACCTGAGCATTGTTTCTGACCATGTCCATCCCTTTATGACCACCATGTACCCATCCTCTGATGGCTACTTCCAGCAGGATAATGCACCATGTCACAAAGGTCGAATCATTTCAAATTGGTTTCTTGAACATGACAATGAGTTCACTGTACTAAACTGGCCCCCACAGTCACCAGATCTCAACCCAATAGAGCATCTTTGGGATGTGGTGGAACGGGAGCTTCGTGCCCTGGATGTGCATCCCACAAATCTCCATCAACTGCAAGATGCTATCCTATCAATATGGGCCAACATTTCTAAAGAATGCTTTCAGCACCTTGTTGAATCAATGCCACGTAGAATTAAGGCAGTTCTGAAGGCGAAAGGGGGTCAAACACAGTATTAGTATGGTGTTCCTAATAATCCTTTAGGTGAGTGTATGTGTGTGTGTATATATATATTTGTGTGTGTATATATATATATATATTTGTATCAAGTTAGTTTCCTTTAAGTAGAATGATGCCATTATTAATACATAAGTAGAAAACTCTCTTTATAACATAAACCAGAGAGAAACATTTGTCATATTAAATAGGTAAACCGACTATATTAGTCACAAATGTCCATACACAAAATATTACTTAATATGCCTTTACACACATTGTATGTTTTATTCTTTAAATATCGTGCTGAAATCCCCCCAAAACAAAACACATTTTACCACCCAAGCGTTTTACACCTCTGTTTAGGGGCTTGCAGGCTTGTTTTCAGATGTTTAATGATTAAAATATTTTTAATTACCCCATTGGTTGCTGTGCAACTAAAAAGGAACTCCATGCTGTCAACGCATTTGGCAAAGGGCATTTCTGCAGCCTTACGGTGCCAAACACTATCATGACAATGGTATTCCCGCTGACATTGCATTTACAACACAGTCAGCGCTCATACCTGACAAATACAATCCCACTGCACACAAAGCCCTTTCACAGTCCCAACACTAAAGGTAGCATAGTTATGGTTGTTGTGGGAAACAACCCTTGAGGGTATAAGAACCCAATACATTCTGTAGCTACTTCTATATAACCTACTGCACATTCAACTATCCCTTTTTTAGACTTTTTGTGGGCACTCATGCTTGTCTAATAGCAGAAATATGACCGAATAAATAGAGATAGCACAAAATTAAACATCTTTCGTAGTACTGATGATTTTTTATAAATATTTAACTTTTTTGTGTGTGGGCGGGGACTTGAGGCTTGAGACTTGAGACTAAAAGAGAGAATAGTTATCAATACCTTTTCTCTTTTTTATTAAATTAATTTGCTGACATCAAATAGAGGCCTGTTCCATGTAGACTTGGTCATTGTACCCCTTGACTAGGTTTCAACTGGTCACAGTGACAAGTGTTCATTTGATACATTCAGCCCCTTTTGTCTAGGCGAGGATCGGTTTTGTTAAGGAACAAAGGTTAGGGCAGAGAGAGAAAAAAATCTCCACCGCCACTTTGACATTCACAGATTTGTCAGTTTTGTTGCTGGACTGGGTCTAAAATGTCTGCAATAACAAACCACAATTAGCAATTCATTATTTAATCTGATGGGAACATCTCTAGGTATAATACAGATAATAAAATAATGATCAAACCCAAGCACCTTAAAAGCAGATATGCTTCAGTTCTAAAACAATACTATGCTGTAATATGAAGAAAAAAATACATACAGATGTAGTTGAATGTATTAATGGTCTACATTTTATACTGTCACTCCACTGATATTTTACTGTGACACTCCAAAGATTACAAACCCCGGTTGTAACGCAGTTCAGTGAACCAGAATATTTAGATTTGTCTTGACCCTGAATCAGTTGAACAAACTCTGAAAAGATATGGACCTAATTCTAAATAAGTACAGTTTACAGTAAGGTTAGTAATTCAAGAGAAAACTAAACTCATATTGGAAATGAGAATGTTTATCATTGTGTGGACTCGTTTACAGTCCAAAAACCAAAAACAAGAAATTCAAGAAAGCCGTGTTTATTATTTTTTATAATGCTGAGCAAAGCAGGAAAGGCACAAACCACAAACATCAGAGTTTACTCCCCAATGAAACTATCAAAGTAGGGGGATGTGGAGGCGTTGAGCTCTTGTACATGTGTGTGATAAAACAATTAATTATTTTGAGATGGAGATATCCATAAAACCAGAAGATATTCAAGACCAACAGCAGCCATTTAAAGTGCTTTGTGGAGCCAGTCAAGTTTACATAGATTGATAAACAACTGACAGTGTTTACATTAACTGAAAATTAAGCTTTTCTTTTTTGCTTCAAAGGGAAATATTTCAGGAAAAGGAAGAAATGACTGCTCTCTCGACAGATAGGTTTAAATCTATTTAGGGATGCGTTTCTTCTTAATCTCTATGACAAATTGTCAGCAGTTTCAGCAGTGTCCCTGATCCTGAAGAGTAAGTGCTTTTACAGCATAGTAGGACATGACTGTACACAGAGCTGAGGTTTTAATGGCATTCCCAGTCAAAATGGCCAGTCAATTAGTATTTTACTGAAAATCAAGCAAGCTAGAGAGCAAATAAATGGAAGTTTGTTTTACCCTACTAAAGTTTTTTAAACTGTTTGACCTACAAGTACTACATTTCCTCAGAATTCTGCAATAGACTAACTCCAGAGGGAGTTTCCAAGAAATAAATATCACAGAAGTTGATTTTAGTACTACGGACACATCCATTATAGAACATTCATAACGTTTCATAAATGGAGAAAGATACAAACATGCCACTTGTATTTTAAAGAAAACCAGGCAAAATATGGTAACAGTCAAGACAATATTGGAAATGTCTGCAAGAAAAATGTAGTTTCAAAAATACAAATGCAATCACTCATTCGAGTTATAAAGTATAGATATAATTGGAATTTGTAAATATAATCAATACACCACATTTAGTTTCAAAATTACAATGGTCAGGTTACAATCTATTTCAATTGTTAATCCAATTAGGATGAGCTGGTGACGGAGGTTATACAGAGTGACAAATGTCATCTAAAACCATACTGAAGTTCACTGGTTTTATATGTGTATTTAATTGATAAACCACACAAGAGTATGTGAATATGTATTTGATTAAGCATTAGGACACAACAGGGGGTGTGGATTAACGTAAACTAATCACACACCTGAAGAAGGCTCTAAAGCTTATCACAGGCTAATCTGCTTTAGGGAGCTGATTTAACACTTTAATGCACCGTTTTAAAACCTTTGTGTGTGTGTGTGTTTTTGTATATTATATACACTCACCTAAAGGATTATTAGGAACACCTGTTCAATTTCTCATTAATGCAATTATCTAACCAACCAATCACATGGCAGTTGCTTCAATGCATTTAGGGGTGTGGTCCTGGTCAAGACAATCTCCTGAACTCCAAACTGAATGTCTGAATGGGAAAGAAAGGTGATTTAAGCAATTTTGAGCATGGCATGGTTGTTGGTGCCAGACGGGCCGGTCTGAGTATTTCACAATCTGCTCAGTTACTGGGATTTTCACGCACAACCATTTCTAGGGTTTACAAAGAATGGTGTGAAAAGGGAAAAACATCCAGTATGCGGCAGTCCTGTGGGAGAAAATGCCTTGTTGATGCTAGAGGTCAGAGGAGAATGGGCCGACTGATTCAAGCTGATAGAAGAGCAACTTTGACTGAAATAACCACTCGTTACAACCGAGGTATGCAGCAAAGCATTTGTGAAGCCACAACACGTACAACCTTGAGGCGGATGGGCTACAACAGCAGAAGACCCCACCGGGTACCACTCATCTCCACTACAAATAGGAAAAAGAGGCTACAATTTGCACAAGCTCACCAAAATTGGACAGTTGAAGACTGGAAAAATGTTGCCTGGTCTGATGAGTCTTGATTTCTGTTGAGACATTCAGATGGTAGAGTCAGAATTTGGCGTAAACAGAATGAGAACATGGATCCATCATGCCTTGTTACCACTGTGCAGGCTGGTGGTGGTGGTGTAATGGTGTGGGGGATGTTTTCTTGGCACACTTTAGGCCCCTTAGTGCCAATTGGGCATCGTTTAAATGCCACGGCCTACCTGAGCATTGTTTCTGACCATGTCCATCCCTTTATGACCAACATGTACCCATCCTCTGATGGCTACTTCCAGCAGGATAATGCACCATGTCACAAAGGTCGAATCATTTCAAATTGGTTTCTTGAACATGACAATGAGTTCACTGTACTAAACTGGCCCCCACAGTCACCAGATCTCAACCCAATAGAGCATCTTTGGGATGTGTTGGAACGGGAGCTTCGTGCCCTGGATGTGCATCCCACAAATCTCCATCAACTGCAAGATGCTATCCTATCTATATGGGCCAACATTTCTAAAGAATGCTTTCAGCACCTTGTTGAATCAATGCCACGTAGAATTAAGGCAGTTCTGAAGGCGAAAGGGGGTCAAACACAGTATTAGTATGGTGTTCCTAATAATCCTTTAGGTGAGTGTATATATCTTCATCAACAGTCTATATTGATCCACTGCTGTATGAAGGCCTCCCCAGGATGTTTCCACTCGTTTCGATCTCATGCGCTTTCATGTCTTCCACGTCATGCCTGCAAAGTTTATTCTTAATTTAAATTATTAAATCAAAGACATCTTCCCATCTTTTATGTGGTCGTCTAATATGTCTTTGAACTATATATCTATATATAATCTTTCTATCTATCTCTATATATGGCACCAAAATGCTGTTGAAAATGTATGTTATTTGAAATACTGAATATTTAAATGTGGTGATGATGTGATTACTTTTACAGTGCAAGCTGTGAATGTAAAAAATGTTACAAAATCAAATGGTTGGTGTCACATAAAAAAATAAGACAATACAGAGGGGTAATAAGTGAAACGATATAAAAAAGTAAACAGGCTATATTGTGTCATAATTTACAGTTTATCAGCCTGGTTTTGTTTGTTTTCACTTTTTATTGCACAAATACCTCCTTGAGTTAGAGCCAAGTAGGAGAAGTTGTGGTAACATACCTCCATGGTGAACAATGGAGAAGTGTTACATATATGGGTTACACTGAAAGGGAGTCCATCTTGCTGAGTTTATGAAACATGAGGTTTGCAGATGTGTGACGTGATCACATCTCCATCACTACTTCACCTGCACACCAGCTGGCCAAAACACATGGATTGAGAGATATGTTAATACCAAACTTTATACACAGCCTGTATCTATATATATTATATGTTTTTGGAATCAATTACATAGTGTGGGAATTATTAAATTATCCATTGGTTGTGAAATTAGGTTTATTTGTGTATCCCAATACAATGTATTTGATTAGTATTGTTCTATTTTTGTCATTTGTCTGTTAAATTAATTAAATTCAGCATTCTGTTTTCCCTTCAATTAAATGTATGGTTATGGAATATATAAAATATGTTCTGTTATGAAATGTAATAAGTATGAACATGTGTAATTCAAACTGAGATGGTATAATCAAATAAATCACTAAATACAACACATTTAGCAGACTGGAATTTGATATTAACTCATACCAGAGGGCAATATTAGCAAAAAATATATAAAATGTGGCCAAACCCATTATTATATTTGGTTTTAAATCCATCTGGCACTGAAAGCCAAGGAAATCATTGTCACATTTCTGGTCCTGGACATCAGTCACATTATTTAATTTTAAAGCCAAGTAAGTCTGTAACAGTCCAAACTTCAGGAAAACATAATGGAATTTAAATGATGTATCTTCAGTGTCTGGTAAGCTTTAGATAAGATACACCATAAACAGATAATGCCACTTTAAATGCAAAGATTCAGAAAAATGTGATTCTCTACCGATTTGTATATAGCATTAAACCTACAGATAGGAGACACTGAACATTCACATATGTACACTCATAGGTCAAATTTAGGTTGGATTTCCATTGCATTGTTATAATCTTTTCCATGCACATCAAAACAATACATTATGGTTGTTCTGGCAACAACATGATGTATTGCTATTCAACCTCTTGGATATGACTACATTCTTCATCAAAATAAACTTTAACTGTATTTTACAGATACACTATCTTTAAAATCAATTAAATATAATTTGTATAAATGTCTTATACTAAATGTTGTTTTAATTTCCCAATTCATTGTTTTTAAAGAGCCTTACATGGATTGCTTATTTGAAAATAATATTTAGTTAGTTAGTTAGTTAGTTATTTCTTGGCCAGGGTAGTAGAATATAAAATTCAAATTAAGCTTAATACAAGTACAATTTAAAAATTGCAAAAGTGCATTAATTAAATGTAGATTATAAAGCCTATAATATACTTCAGTTGTTTCAAGAAAATTTCATGTCCACGTTTATTAGATTAAATGCAAATCGAATAAGAACAACTTCTCATGAAAAAAATAATATTCTTAAACTTGTAGTTTATTATTATGTTTACATTGTTTTGGAAAAAATCGCAATTTTTTCCCCTTGGCGTTGTTTTCATGCACGTCTCTGAAGCCTTCAAATGGGAGAACAGTAGGATTTCACGCCGTTGAAGACTTCAAAGCTAATGCAGTACTTTCGGTCTTATCTCTGGACTTTGCGATTCGGGCTCTCAATCTTCTTACACAGCCCTGGCATCACAATGGTCCAGAACCCTTTGATAACAAAAATCATAGTCATTGCAGACAAAGTCATCATTCAACTTGTGCATACCCCCCAATCAAGCTGTACAACAACATTGGGATTGTATTTTCAGGTGGTGCGTGTTGAGCGTGCAAGCAGTGCAAGATCTGAGTAAAAGAAAAGAAAAGAAAAAAAAAAAGTATCCCCCCCCACCCCAAAAAAACTCAACACAAAGCATAAATTGTCTAGCTCACTCATCTCCCCTCCCCAGTAGGGAATCCCTACTTAATGCATTGTTCAATTAAATTAATCCCCATACTAGGGGAAAAAAAAATCAAATCGTTTGTATTTTATTATCCATGCTGTTGTTGGCAGGAGAGGTTCAGACACACAAACTACACGCGTGTGTTGCGGGAGGCGTGGCGTGCGGGGCGGGCGGGGCTGTATAGAGGCGGCGAGGAACCGGGCTGCGGAGCTCAGACTCTGCTCTCACAGCGGCACCGGGGCAGCACTAACACTAGACAGATCCTACTAACAACTTTCCAACCTTAAGACACAAAAACCGACTCAAGTGCTGCAACCAGGAGGCATAACAACCCTGGTGCAAACTCACTGCAGCGTACAAAGTCAATGCAGACACAGCGACTCTAGGCACAAGCTTGCAGAACACACAGTTTAGAGACTCTGATATTGGAGGTCTGGAGAAGACTTTCTTTTCTTAGTGAAAACGACTCGTGATGGTTCTGTCACCATGCATTCTTGTAGCTGGCATGCTAGTAGTGAGTTTGACTTCAGCTGACAAGGTAAAGGCAACTTTTTTGTGTTTCTTTAATTGCATCTGCGAGTATGTCTGTTGAAAGCAGTTGGTGCATCCCGCGAACTGTTGGAGGACGTCTGCAAAGATGCGTGCATATTGTTTGTGTTAGAAAATGTATCAGCATTGGAGACAGTGTCAGTGTGTAACAAAGTATGCAACTTTTGTATGTTCAGATGACGTCAGTGGTGGGATGTATCTCCACTTTCATAGTGCTTTTGGCTAATACATGAAATGAAACCTAAGGCTTTCTAGTGTGTTAACTTATAACGGGATCGGTTTGCTTATTTCTTCTATGCTTTCAGTGTATTAGGTCCATCATGTGTGTGAAGAAAGTGCTTCTCTGTCTTTTAAACATCTGGATAGAGTGAAGGCATTTAAAGGCTGTTCCCTTCTTGTAAACTGTGCAGGGTTGTGTTGGGATTGTAATTGCAGACGTGTTACATTCCTCTTCACGTTGTGTTAAGTTGTTGGGTGTTATTCCCACAAATGTCTTTCTGCCCAGTGAACACGTGAAAGTGAAAGCAAAATTACTGCCACATCTGTCAGGGTCTAAAAACTTTTTGGGAGTCAAATTGTGTATTTAGACATCTGCTCTGTAGAGTTTGGTATAAATATTGTATTTGTTATGAGCTGTTTTGATTAATTTTCATTTCACTACTTTCTTTCTAGGCTGGCGAAGTAGATAAAACAGGTAAGAGTACATACATACTGATTTAACATACTGATTAACACAGACTTTCAGACTGCTGGTACTTTTTTTTTTAAATGTTTCTATAAAACTCTATTTATATTTGATCATCCAGCCATCAACTGTAAAATTAAATGTTGATGTTTTTACTCCTTCAACCATGCATACCTGTATTAAGATTGTAATTGCTAAGGGTGCTCCCTTTGGATTCAGTGCTTTGTAACATTTGACATACACTAAATTAATACTTTGTAATAACTAAAAAATAATAATTAACAGAAAACGTTGACCAGTATCTCTAAAATATACAGCTTTCCAATTATCCTATATTTAATCTGCTTTTAATGCATTCAGATACTTTTAAACACAACTCCTCACACAAATTGCCAATTTTTGCAAATCTGGCTCCCCTTTTAACTAATGTTTTTTCCCTCCTGTTGCCTACCTGTCAGCAGTTAATCATTTATATGTCTCAGGCCCAAGCCAAATTAAAATGGAAAATTGCTGTGAAATGAAAGTGACTGTAGGAATATTATAAACTTCCTTTCGCTACTGACATGACCGCAAATGAGCTGCTGATTGAGGAACTCAGTATAAATCAAATGTGTCCAGTGCAGATTAACTGCCATTTAGTAGCTGATCCCCCCCCCCCCCTTCCTCCCTGCTTTCCACCTAAAATGTATGTGGAAATGCTAAAGTGGTGCAATACAACATTTTCCTAGTATTTTGCCTCTGCTGTAAAATCACTTAAAGATGATGAATTACTCATGTTGGAGTATGTAGCATCTTCCAATAGGGTATTTTATTATTATTATTATTATATTTATTTATTTCTTAGCAGACGCCCTTGTCCAGGGTGACTTACAAAATAAGAGCAACACAGGGAAGATGCATTTCTGCTCCTTACTTTCTCCTATTCCTGTTCTCCTTTCAGATTTTTTAAGGAACAGACTGCGAGAGTATGGACTGATCACTCCGTTCAGTACCGACTCAGAAGGGCACTACCTGTCCCACCTTCTCTCGGCCAACCACAAGCAAAGAGTGAAGAGAGATTTGTCCAGAGATTCAGACCCGGCACGGAAACAGCAGCTCTTCTTTAATGTCACAGCTTTCGGGAAGGAGTTTCATCTGCGCCTGCGTCTCAACGACAGGCTGGTCGCCCCGGGAGCTATGGTTGAGTGGCACAACGGGGTGGCAGGGGCTGAGCGTGGAAGCGGAGCGGGCCATGGGAAGGACACCAGCAACGTCACTGAGAGGATCGTGAAGCGAGAGCTGCTCAAAACTGACTGTACTTTTATTGGAGACATCTCAGATGTCCCTGGTGCTTCGGTTGCCATTAACAACTGTGATGGTCTGGTAGGTGTTACTTCTTTTCTTGTCTCTTTTTTTTCTTTTATTGCAAACTTGAACACTTAGTGCCTCCCTTATTAAACAGTACCCGTGTATTAATGAAAGCAATTTAATATTGTTTTTTGGTTTTATACCCAGCTGAACAACAGCATGTCAAAGCCCCATCTTCAGTACTACTTGTTCATGTTTTAGTGTGTTACAATAACATCAAAATCAGAACACATGAAACTTTATAAACTCTAGACTCTAATGGACCTTATAAAAGCCAGAACAAGAAGATGTCATACATTCTGTGCATGCTTGGGAACTATGAAACTGTGCCACATAAATGTTTTGGAAGCACATAGTGATCTAATAAAATGGAGGGAATGAGGGTAAGATGAGTTTGAAAAAATAGAATCACTGAAACACACAGACAATTTAACACCGAAACAGAAACAGTTCGTCTGATAGAGGATTTTACAGCTGCTCCATGATAACAAGAATAACATTAGATTGTTATGCCCAGATTAAATCTAAACCGAGCCACCCACCGATTGTAAATTACAAACTTGGTACTTGACAACAGCCACATTTGCCAGAGGGCTTCTTCCTTCTACTCAATGGGAACCCACCATGAAATGTTTGATTTACTGCAGACCTTGGTCAGCATGTACGAGTTGGAACTTTGTCAACAACTACGGTATACGGGTCGGACATTTTTTTTTTTGTGTTTGTTATTTTACGCTTGTAAAAAAAAAAAAGCAAGATGTGTAGGAAACTCCAGAAAATGTTGCTGAAACTGGGAGATAACATTCAAAATCGTAATGAACAATGTTTTATTTCTCTTTTCAACATAATAGTGGTTTTATTTGTTTTTGCATTTTTTGTGTGAATGCAGAATGGCTACACAGGCTACTAAAACAATGCAAACACCCAAACATTGATTTAATGTAGATTTCTTCAGATGGCAAAGAATAATTCAAGTTTCTTTGTTATGCCATATAACCATCTATTCAATTTTTATTACATGAATAAATATTTTGAAAGCATTCTTGGAATTGACTTTTCAGTATAACAAACTGAAAAGTTGTTTCCGATTTATAAATATCCCTCTACAATGCGCAATACAGAATAAGTAAAGAAACAAGAACAATCATATTTTTTCAAATAATGTAAACCACTTACAGTTTACAGTCGTTATCTATAAAGACACTAATAGATGTAGGCCTATGCCAGAAGTTAGGGAATGTGTAAACTGTGAGTGTCAACAGCTTGGTTACCATTATAATGATTCAAAAGCAGATTATGCACTGCTCTGCCTCTCAGCATAGCATGATAAGAAACAATAATCCTCATTATTTACAGTTTAAAGATTGCTTGTGTTTGATGACTTAATCTTTGAAATGGGATTACTAGTCATACTGGGCCAGACACAGCACCACACGGGCAAGACCAGCCTCCCACACTGATAGTATGAAGGAGCACATTACTGCAAGAGCATCCAAAAACAGTGCTCAAAATGTTCTGACACAAGTGACATCAACTTGAAATTAAAACAAATATTTTTTGTATACTGGAAAGCTTCTAAATACTTTACATGTCTGTCACCACTATAAGAAACATGTAGGGTTTTTAGAAACATGAATATTAGTATAAATAGTATTCTTCCTCAAAATATGTATGATAAAACTCGACTCTTAAGCATGGACTCCCATTGGTGTTTGACAGAGGAAAACATGTTCTTTATTGAGCTTCTGTGCCTTTGGACCCAGTGCTAATGTAGATGAATAGCAATACATTGGTACGTACCATCAGAACTAGCATAATATGGATTATTTCAGTGCAGTGCATTCTGATATTCAAGAGTTAAGGATGAAATGGATTCACTTGACCTCTTAGCCCTGTAATGTATAGACCGAGCTGCACAACTAATCAGGTTATAGAGCAAGAACACACATTCTGTGTTTTGAAAGCCAGTGGAATGTGCAAGCTTTCCAAATATTTTTATTTTTTTGTTCACAGTGTAAGAATAAATATTTTGTTCAGGTTCAGATACAGCTGGAAGCAGGAAATATGACACCCACTGAAATAAATGATTGCGTTATAATTTCAAGATAATGTTTGCAAAAAGTATTTATATATTTATTTATTGCTTCATTTATTTATTTTAATGCAACATTAATTGTCATCTGGAGAGAGACCTTTCCACATTCACATTTTGATTTGTGGTATATAGCCACAAAGGTTTGAAGGGATAGATGAAATTACCAATGACACTGTGGACCAGTGAATAATTAAAAAAAATCATAGCTGACAATTTCAACCAAGTTACATCAAAGTTAAAAGCATCTGTTTTATTCTTAAAATATATGAAACCCTTTTAATAGCACCACATGTTTTTGAACTGGAGTGGTTCCAAGTGATCACAGATAAATTCTAATTGACTGACTTCTAATTGATTAATTAAGACCCATTTGGAGATTTTACGGCACATTAGTAGAAATGTGTCGTTAATGGAGGTCATTTCTGAAAGAAAGGGAAATGTTTGCAACAATCTGTAGTGTGTGTGACGCCTATTAGCAGCAATACAGGCCAGTCCCTGCCAGCAGCTCTGTTACTGTGTGTATCCAAGGTAACCAGGATAATCTAATTTCTACACAGTGACATTTCTTAATGAAATATAACAATTTGGAATGGCAAAGATAGTGTAAGCACATATTATAGCGAGTGGTGCAGGGTTATTTAAAAAGGTATTGGGACATATTATATTTGTAATAAATAGTTTAGAAAATGACCAGTATTTAATTGGTCCATAGTATAAGGAAAAATAAAACTCTTTATAGTTTTTTTTTTTTTTTTTTGTTGGACACATTTGTGTTTTGTGGTTATAGTTAAATTTGTACTTAGACAACACTGAGGCTGGAGGTGTAAGTAAAAGTAAACTGAAAGATGAATATAATAAGCGCAGTGGTTATGATCAATTAAGCACAGCAGCTCAATTCCCTGAGTTGGTTTGACGTCACATGCTGGGGTATCCTAGTGCAGAATGAGTCAGCTTTTTGATTATTAACATATTGTTTCAGGATAAACTTACTTTTTCTACTTTTGGCAGGAAGTCTAAATAGTTACCTACGGGCACGGATCAAACAGCGAACCTTTGATCTTAAGCGTTGTTCTGGGCCGTCTCTGTGTGTATGTTTTACTGTTGTTAATTATAAGAATTTCCATTTTGCAAGGCTTTGCTGGGGCAAATACTTATGTGGCAGCTTTTCCCCTGCTTTAGAGAAATCCAAGTGGGATGTACAGTGATTAACCTTCTTCTATCAATAGTAGGTTTATCGGAGGAGGCATTTAATTGTGGCCAAGTTTTTGGTGGGATAGGATGTAGAGAGTTAATAGGAATATCCTTGCAGTGATTCATTGCATTTAGTTTGCACATTAATTGGCTGGAATGATACTTTAAGAAGAGCATTGTAATAGACGGCTTAAGGCAGGCTTTGGTGTTAGAGTAGAGTGTGGAGTATAATCTAGCTGTACATATTTTCAAAGTGATGTCTTCCTTACTGAGAATGGTTTGAAACTAATTGTTCTAGTTAGTGGTTGTGAAGGCTATAATCTAATTTTCAAACCACAGGTTTCCAGAGATCTCTTTTTACTGGATTTCATTTTGGCATGTACTGTCCTGTTGGGTATTATTTTGTGTTTGTACATGATAATTCTGTGGTAGAGACTGAGATACTGATCCTTACAATTGTTGTTTTTTAGCTGAGGGCAGTTACTAATTGCACACAAAAGTTAAAGACTCCCCAGTGTGTAATCTCACTCACAATCTAGCAGAAATTCTTCATCCTGTAGTTCAGATCAAAGGTTTGAATCCTGGATTCACCTGAGCTCACTGGCCAGGAGACCTTACTGTGGACATGTCAGTGGGCGCTGTGTCCTTCCTTTAGCCCACATTTTGTCTCCACTTTTTCTACTTTCCTTTTTCTCTGGCCAAAACTCAGTGCCACCGGGCCAAACAAATGTGTGAACGGTGAAAAAAAAAAAAAAAAAAACAACTTTAAAAAACAAGCGCACAAGCTCCGCCCCCCGCTCTCATTCACCACTCCTCCACTCCTGTTCGCTATGACTACAGTACCGCGTTGATCACCGGCAACATTATACGCTCCACAATGGCTACACAGGGTCTCTGACAGCTCATTAGGCTGCTCTGGTCTAGGCATGTCAATCAGTCCCAGCTGACGTTTCCCTTGTTAAACATTAGGGTGCTCAGTCCACATCTCGGCAGAAAAGTTATATTAGATTCTCTCAGCAGCTGTCATGTCAGAAAGACCGGTGTGCCTTTGTATGGACAGGATTCGAGAAGCCCACAGTGTGCACAGAATACAGAGACTGTAACACACCAGTGTGTCACGTACAGGTTGACTGAATGCTGTGAGTGTCCCATGTTGATGCCTATCATTATAAAACACACAGTAAGTAGGCTTTAAACATCTGCCCTATGTCTGAGGTTGCTTTCTACAGTCAAATAGCTCATCTGTTTAGTAATGCGTAAGGAAATAAATATATTATTCAAAACAGTGTTACATTTAAAAGTTTAATTATTACTGTATTTTCCTTTTCCATAGATTACAGGTCTATGTAGACATCGAAACCTTTACATAGACAACCTAAACAATATATATATGTGTATTATACATATGCATGCTTTATTATAGACAGCTATATCCCAATAGTTTGCCAGTAATTGAGTTTGCACAATGGCTTTCTTTTGGACACACAGGCATTCTGGGAAATGCAATTCTTTATTCCACGTGCTCCACCACCCATCCTTTTCAAAAGCATAACCGATGCGGTAGGCAGAGTCCAATCTATAATGCATCTTTAATTTCCCTGTGTAATTTATCATTGATTCAACATCATAATCATATACAACAGGGAAAGACAGCCGGGATAGACAACATTTTAAGAGAGAATTTAGTAATTTAGTGGTACTTCAAGGAAGTGCTATTATTTCATTGATAAATGCTGCTTGTGTTGAAGAGCCGTTGGCAGGGCTTCAGAGTAACACTGGGCCTCGCATGACTGCGCTATCCTATAGACCTTTGTCTTTAGAGTAATACTGCTCATGATATTGATGGGTCTTTTCCTTTGACGTTTGCTGCCAAAATGCCATTGCTTGTTCAATTCCCATTTATAGGGATTGGCAATGACCGTAAAAGGTAATTGAAATAATAGTTTTTCCCTTTGATTCATATCTAACATTCCTGTAAAGTTGAACAATGTCCTAGAGAGTTTAGAGTTCTCGACCGAAGTAAATGCATTTCAGTTATATTAATTTACAGAGCCATGCTAGCAAGATTGTGGAAGAATTATGCTTTTTTTTTTGTGTGCAAATTTTGGCAACTTAAGTATATCTTAGATATGGCACTGAAAGGTATAGCCAATGTTTTATAAAAATGTTTAATTTCAAACAGCTTTTGGTAAATGACGAACACCATGACACTGCTTTGACTTTCCATTGACAGACACACACACTATTCAGATAATGAAAGGTTAATACAATTGTGGGGAATATATGACACAAAAGGCCAAAATGAAAGTCTTCAACTTCTTCCAACTGTACAAGATAAATTTTGTAGGTGGTTTTGATATTTGTTTTCTGACCACTTTGTTTTTCTAAAATACATATTGCCTTTACATTTTAACTTTAAAATACACTACAGACTTTATCCCAGACTTCATATTCCCCTAAGAATCTGAAATGAAACTTCTCAAACACTGTGGAAAGGGGCTGTTTTATATTTGCCTCATTTTCCAAATCCCTGGTGAGCTCTTATCAGGCTATGGTGGTGAAATTTACAGGATGCAACATTAAGAAAAGTGGCATAGTAACCAAAGAGAGCAGACCAAATAAACTCTGCATTTTAAGTTTTTTGGCAAATTCACACATGCACACTTGTTGTGTTTCACTTTGGCTACTAACACTGTACTTTAGCATACAGTGTCATCTTCCCAGGCATGGGGACACATCATGTAAATATATCTGATGTTCTTGTAGCCTTTTCCCAGTGTGTTTTATAAATTCCTCTTGATAGAGAAGTTTCTCAGTGTGGTGTGCTACAGCGGGCACAAAAGTCATATTCACTAATAGTTTTTGATTGTTCTTGTTTATTCAGTTAAATACTTGCCTGTTTCTGAAGTTTGACCCCCAGAGATGTTTTAGTGTGCGACTTGAGGTATATTAAGGGATCATTTCTAGGACAATTCAGAGCAAAAGTCTTTCTTTAAATTCTGTTTAGGATAAATACTGTCTTGGCATCAGTTAGCTAAGAGTACTGATGTTTGATTTCACTGATTTCCATCCATCCATCCATTTTCGAAACTGCTTATCCTGGTGAGGGTTGCGGGAGATTTCACTGATTTATACTCTTGAAATAAAAAAGTAGTCCAGTTTCAACTAGGTCACTATATCTTACCACAGTCCTGTATTTTCCCTGAAGTGCTGGTAACTGCTATAATACACATGCAAACCCTTTTGCAAATTACACTGACCTGGAAACATTCCTGGACTACCACGATTCTGCTCCATCTTAGAGAAGCACACAGTTCTCAATGGAGATAAACTCTCCATTCACCTAAACACGAATGTTTAAGATTAGTCGTGTTTAACTAATCATGTTTAACAGCAGTTCAATATAGTAATGGTGTGACAACAGCCAGACAGCCTGTTATTTGTATATAATCCTGTAGTCAATCATGGTTATCAGTAGAGATGTGCCTCCAGACAGGTCAGCTTAAGGATGGAATACACATTCTTTTGAACTATAAACCCAACATCAGTTACTTGTTGACATAGAGAGGGGTTTTCAGTTCGTGAATAGGCAAGTTTGGCCATTTTGTTGCATAAATGTTACTAACCAGACTTGAAATCCAATAATGAAATACTATATATACAGTATAGTGTACATCTGTGTGTGTATTTCTCTGTGTGTATATTTTTCTTTAGCAGTAAATGTATCAAAGTCCTAACATTCGGACCGTTCTTGTCCAAATAAATAAGTGCTTGATTTAAACAAAATAAATAAAAAGGTCCGAATGGGTGGGTGAAAAGGGGGAGGGTTTGGTGTTGGTAAGTTTAATATTCTTAAATAAGTTTGTAAAATGTGTTCTCAGGTTCTGTTTTCATTATCACGAGAAATCGAGGGATTTTAAAGGTCACTTCTATTCATGGGGTGAACGATGACTTTTAACATCCCCGTTAAAAGGGATGAAAACGGCAGGTAATGATGACGAAGGTTTGCTCACATTTCGAAGCTAAACACACCCTTAAACAACACTGAGGGTGAAAGGTACCAGTGTTTCAGCTGAATCAGTGTTTTTTAAAAGCGGCAGCACCTTTTAAATACAGCACGTTCATACCGGCATCTTAAGAAGTTTAGACTGGAGGGCCGTCTCAGAAAACTGGACCCCTTCAGCTGAATCCCATATGTTTGTCTTGGCAGCGCTGCGGTGTCTGCTTGGCGGGCGCTGATGCTGGGATATTAAACTGATGGAACACAGAACTCTTGATCCGTTTCAGAGGGCTTCTATTTAGGTAACAGCAGGCGAGGGCTCTGTCAGCCACCTGCGATTGTCTGTGGTATAAAACACACCGTTAGACAGACAGCATTCTTGCTGTGGCAGCGGTGAAACGACTGCAACACATCACCATGATCTTCTTTCTTTCTTATGGAAGGCTGTCTTCAAATACCTGCTGTTTAAACACCCGTCCCCAAAAAATGAATACTTGGAAAACAAATTTCAATGGTAGTTCTGTTTTGTATTCTGTGTAGATAAAATACTTTTCTTAATAGAAAATAATATGATTTCTGTATATTATTGAAACATTGGCACATTCTAGAATAAAGTTGATTCCCTAAGACATTGTATCATAACTACAATTGTTTTGATGAAGCGTTCTCAGAACAGGAGCAGACGTTCTTCTTGGGTTAGTAAATTAGTAAATGATTAAAATGTGTCCCTGTCCTTTATAACATTTTTGCAGGGAAATTGAGTTTGTAACATAAGCTAAAATCCTTTCGCTCTCTTTCTTATTGGTGACTGAATGTGTTCTGTATGCTTGTGCATCATCCATACAAACAGTGTTCTTTAGTAGCACATGGGAGAAATCAAAACGGATGATGAAAGACAGAAATCAGAGGCAGGATGCAGTGAGTTTGGTGGGACTCTTCCATCATAATACGAGTATTGAATTCCGTGGAGGCAATGTCTCACAAAATATCACCAAATGCTTCTCAACTTCAGGAATAGTGCACAGACGCCTCTAGGATGATTCTTCCATCATGTGGAAGAAACTAGCAAGGGAGAGGCACATTGGATGATAACATGGACTAAAGGGGGTCAACAGGCTAGTGCCAATTGGTTGCTTTCTGTCTTTTGTGAATCTTAATTGGCAACCAAAGAGGGGTTGTGACTTTTTTTTTCTTTTTCTTCTGTGGGTCTGTCCAGTCTGTCTGGCACATTCTTACAAGCGCTGAGCCGTCTGCGTTTATGTTAATTGTGGTTTGTTGAAAGTGATGAGCCAACGCCAGAGTAGCCCATTGCATATTACTTGGTAAAGCTGGTTAAAAGCTGAAAAAGTATGCAATAAATACATTAAACAGAATAAGTCTTTACTGTAAAGAACACACTGGCAGTGTAGTAACAACAGTGTCTCTGTTGCATGGTTATTTTTTGCCTTGGCAGATTTTACATACACTGACAGAATGTCTGCCTTGTTACCTGTTGAGTCCCAAATCCCTGCTCACTGTCTTGGATACAAGAGACAAAAATCCAATGATCTGCTTTTGTGGTATTATGCTGGCAATGATTCTGTAATATTGGATTGTAACAAGGGAGTCCGATTAATTTCAATAAATACAATCTGAGTAGACACTGGCCTCTCTATCCTAGCTTATACTGTGCGAAAGTGCCTTTAGATGAATGTCACTCCCATAAGAACCTCCTTTTGGCTAAACCAGCCAATGGGACCGTATTCCTGTACAGTTGAGCTGGCAGACCTTCTGGTTGGTTTATCTTCTGAGAGCAGGATTGTGAAATTGAAATGCACAGCACGTCTTTACAAGCAAGCTTAGCACTGTGTAGCTTGTTACACATTGTCTTGGTACTTGTTATTTTCATATGTAATTGATTAAATGCAGAATGCAGTGACGACACCGAAGCCCTTAAACTCTGTGTTCTCCCCCCCCTCTAAAGTAGGTATTGATTACTGAAATACTGACATTTGCAGCCAATGTTTCACAAAGCTTCAAGGTGTTTATTTGAGCTATGACTGCCAATATTTGTAATTTACTCTTGGCTTTCTTTTCTATTTCTATTGAGTTTATAACAAATTCAGATTTAATTTATAGCCATTTGTTCTAGTTTATTCATGTAAATATGCTCAGCTTTATACAACAATTAAACATGTAAAGTATACTATTGTGATTTATAGTTAACCAACATGCCTCTTATTCTAAACCTCACAATAACAAATGTGTCCCAATCGGCAATGGTAGTTTAGCGTAATATGACTTTAATGGCCACAGTCTGTGTGTCAGCGGTTTGTTGTTTCTACACAATGGAAAGCAGCCGTCGGGTTTGGTGCCAAAATCTGGGCCAGTGTTAGAGTGTGATTGTCAGGTATTTGTAGTTGTTGACATTGAAGCCTGACATTTTTTTTTCTCCCAATAGCAGGAGTATGTCGAGAAGCAACAGAATATTAATACTTGGCACAGAGATGTTATCTGGGATATGTGGTTATTAATGGAGTTTTATCTCTCAGTGTAAGTTTTGTGTTGCAGTTACGAGACCTGGCATGTAATCAACACTGAGCTTAATTCACTACCAAAATGGTTTTGTCTGTAATGGAAAGGTAGTGTTACATTAAACCCGTCTGCAGAGTATCCTTAAAAATCAAGCACATTGATTTTTACACTACAATTTAATATTGCAAACTGCCAGAAAAAAACTTCTGAGGCATAACAATAACCACATTGTTGCTTGTGGGGTATTTAGGATTTTTAAATTACTTTATTTAGGCCTGTACTCTCCAAATAATAATACCTACTATTAAGGTTTAAAATCTGACAAATTGAAATAAATGGCCTAATAAAATAGTCATTATCAAAGTCTTTGTCTTGAAAAGTGGATATTTAATATTGTAGAGCATATAAAGTTTAGATTTGTACAGAGAAATGACAGTTTAACAGACATAATAAAACACATGCACGTCAAATATCTTGTAGGGGACAATTAATCAGTAAAAGATCTTTGTGATATTGTCAAACTGTGTCTGTATTACAGCTTGATGCTCTGTTGCACTTTTCCTGGCATTTGTGCCTCTTATCTGTGACCTTACTATGAAATTTGTGTGGCAGAGCGAATGCCATTTTAAATGGGGTTCATGGTCTGTCTGCTTCTAATCGTGGGAGTAAATAAAGAACAACATGTTAGGAAATATCAGTTGTTATGGACCTCTGCAATTCATTTGATTTGATGATTATCCTTTTGCTTCGGGGTAATGAACTTGTCAAAACAGTTATTTTGACCATATAGATAAGGTGCAGTACTTCCTGCTGCAGTATTGCAACATGTGGTTTCATATTGAATCAATGCAGCTCAGATCATGTCCAGGCAAAGTGTGTCGACTGGCAAATAACAATCCTTATCAATTTCGTCTTTGAACAAAAGCAATGAAGCATTTCTCTGTATTTTCTAGAAGGTCACTTTTGAGTCAGGGTGGGTAGGCATTAATCCCTCTTAAACATACCTTAGAATTCACTCAATTGTGAGGTTTTGTTTAAGCATGAATTCAGTGCTGCTGTGGGTAAAACAGATGGGAATTTGGAAAGTGTCTGTGAAAGTTGTATTCCTTAATGATCTTGAAGTTGCTGGTAGTTTACAGTACCCTGTTTTTTTCAGTTGCATTCATAGTCCTGTAACTCGCTGTAACAGTACTTTCACTGGCCAGCACATGCAACGCCCATCTTTGTTGTCTTCTTTGATGCAACGCCACCATTAGGAAATACTTTGCTTAAACTGTGCCAATAACTATTCTGGTCTATAATTAGTCAAGAGCTTAGATCCTGTACAAAACTTTTCAAAGATCTAGGCCATTTCATTAACATCAACTACATGCACCTCCATATTTTAGATAGGAAATGTTAGTTTGAGCTATTAAAATGTATGTAATTGTCTTTTTAGTTATTGTATCTTAGTTGTATCATGTTTCTCTAGTGGCAGAGCTCGCACTGTGTTGTGTTTATTGGTTTGGTTAATTGCAGGCTAAGGGGAGTAAGTGGAGAATAACCTTGTGTGAGGCCGTTTCTGGAATTATACAAATGTGCAAACAGAACCCATACGATCAGGCCGAGGAGGCCAACATGAGGTATGACGAGAACTGGGAAATGAAATCTTGACCACATTCCAGTGCTTCTCTGTACTCAGACTGTGTACATGAGGCCTGAGCTGGGGCTCTGAGTAGACCTTCACTGAATAGGATTTTTTTAATGCTCAGCTATATATATAAAAAAGACAGTAAGCAACAAATACTGGGCTTGTTGTTGGCAATAGGCAGTTGGGGTCAGCTTCAGTGTACAGGGCACATGTCAAAAGGGCTTCAGATGGTCAGTGTGTGGTTTTTGAGGTACTAAGCAATATAGAAATGCATTTGACTGGTTTTTGAAATGTGTGTTAATATTTACTGAAACATCTGTAGGTTTGCACATGTTTATTAAAACATTTTGGTCACAATGGTGCTTTTGGCACAGCGTTTACAAATCATGTCAACCTTTTACTATTGAAGGGAAATCATTGCTCAAACACAAACATCAACATTGCTATAATGTGACAGATGATGTATAGCACTAAAGGCATACAGGTCATTTACTCATTGCTTAGAATGTGTTAGATGAAATCAGTGTAACAATCAGTTATCTGAAACCATGATCAGCCAGTTGAACAACAAGGGGGTAGCTTTGTAAATTCAGTGTGACAAAACTGCCTGGGATTTATTTGTTTATTTTTGATTTTGTGCTGTTCTTGCCTAATAGTTCTAATTTCATGCCTCAAAGTGTGTCAAAAGAATTTAATGTTGCGTTTCATTTTGCATCACTAGGCTGGTATTATTCGGACGGACTCTGACGAATACTTCATTGAACCACTGGAGAGAGGCACGGAGGAGCATGAGGAGATGGGGAGAGTCCATGTCGTTTACCGGCGGTCAGCTGTTCTAAAGGAAACCTCAGACATATCCAAGGACTACCTTTCGGCTGGTATGTTGCCCATGTTATTTTTTAATTTAACATGCATGAGACAATGACGTAATTGAACTCTGCCCGAGTGGCTGTTAAATAGAGTTTTTACCCATTTATTTGCTTTGTATTTTGGGCCAACATCTGTTCAAAACTTCTGCAATTTACAATATACGGCCATAAGGCAATTTGGATGAGTGCAGAGGCTGAAAACAAGATGATTGATAAAATATGGATGCATAGCTGCGATAGTGACTTCCTCATAACTAAACAAATATGCTAGCTGTTAAGAAATCGGGGGCATTCCTTGAGTGAAAAGTTTCAGAAATCGCTCAGAAAGCATTTGATCAATGTTGGTGGCCCACTCCATTATCTCATTCATTGTGGACAACATTTTTACTAGATTTTGTTCGCCCCTCTGCGGTTCAGCATCAGAAAGTCTCAATGACGAAACTTCCCATTGAGTGGCACGCATTCATTCAGAAACAGCTTTTTGTTGAAGTAATTTTGTAATTACATTCTAACAGTGGGAAACTTGGGATAGCATGGCCTTTATCTTGCAGTTTCCTTTCAAAATGTCCTTTTTCTCTCGCTCTAAAGAGCCAAGTGCTTGTGCGCTTGTCGCAGTTGCCATGACAATGTGGTCGAGTGTCTTTGTCCCAGGTGGGAAACGCGCAGGAGTGAGACATTATTAGGGAGTTCCTCCTGGTTGCTAGGAAATACAGGCCATGAAACAACAGGCAGGATAATGAGATGACTGTTGTCCACGTACAAGACCCAGAGGAATTCCCAGACATCCTACAATTGTGCGTGACAATAAACATAACTGTACCATAGGTAATTTCCTTGTTGGGAAGGGAGTATAACTAAGGATAAGAAAGTGTTTTCCCTCCAATAAGTAAAGGGATTGTTTCTGTGTAACAAACAACGAGAAAGACACAAGCTTTACCATTAGAAGATACTTTCCTCCTTCATTCAACTGAGCTATGATAGTGAAGTTCTAATTTAATTAGGATCATGAATCCAGCTTGTTCGATAACATTTACAAAGCGTTGAAGTTTTGTTTTGTTCGATTTTTCTGAATGCCATAAAAAATGTACTAGAAAGGCAAGGTCACATGTTCGGGCCGTCAGTGCAAGACACTACCTACTTGAACAGAGACAAGAACTTACTAATTATATATTACTTACATTATTAACTATGCAATGCTGGACTCTAGCCTTGGAGTAACGTTTTATTATATTGTTTTTTGATTGTATAACTGACTAACAATCTCCCACAGCAGTTTCGTAGAGTTGCTCAAATAACAATATTTGAAAATGCAAACTGCATTACTAGAAAGCTGTAGGCTACACAGTTTTCAAGAATAAATACACTATATAAAAACATAATATTAAACATTAATCAGTAATTATACTGTTATGTCCCTAATGATTTATAAGGCAACAAATCCCATATAAATAAGATTAATTCTGTTCACGTGCATTCATAAACTGTTTTAAGAGTGGATGGGGAAGATATCGTGTTCAACACTTTTATCTGTAAAGATGTGAATGATCCAAGATGCTTTAAAATGCAGTGCATGTTAGAGCAATGAATTTAATTGAATTCCCTGTAACAGGCTGGGTATTTGAATGGACCTGTGAATGAAGCTCTTAGTAATGTGACTGGTTATGTCGTTGCTTGGTCTTTTAGAGCCATTCACAGCAAAGTGTTACTTGAATGATTTCCATGCAGCTAAAGTCAGTCTTAGAGACCTCTTGCTTGCCAAAGCGTTGCTGTTTAATCTGCTCTTTCCTGTGGGAAAATTAGTGCTGAAATAAAGAGGTAAGGTCTTCGACCACAGGTAGAAGTATTAGACTGTTCATTTGGAGTTTTAAACCTGCAAAGATTTTCTTTTCCTCTTGGATATTGGAGATTACAGGAAATGTCACTATTAAAATTTGTCTTCAACAATTGGTCCACACAAAGCATTTTTCTGCCATTGTAAGTTTACAACAAAATACAACAATACATGTGCCTAATGGAATTCTTACCAACCTGAAATGTTTCTGATAATACTAATTAGTTAGGTTGTGGTAGGGTGTAAACTTTGCATAGTTGTAAATATTTGGTGTCTATGCCCATTTATTCTATTGATAAATATGCAACTGTCTTTTAGACCGGTTCACAAATCGGGTTATATTGGGGTTTGTGTTAATTTCCCAGTAAACTTAGACTTCCGTAAGCTTTGTGATTGTGATTGTGATTCTACCCAACTGAATTGGGTGTTGACTTGTATGGGCCTAGGTGCTAGGTGTAGGTAAGACATTGCGGTGATACAATCGTATCTTATTTTATACAATACATACAATAATATTTAGTCTGTCTGACCCTGTCATGAAGTATCGAAGTTCATAATAGCAATTTTGAATATTATTTAAGTGTTACGCTAATTAGTAATTATACCTGTATGAGCTAAAGATTTGGATGTTTTGAAAAATGTAATTATTACACAGAAAACAAATAATAATGGTACATTTTAATTCAGAATGCAGTTTTCAGTAGAAATGATTACATGTATAGCCCGTTTTGCACTAGCACAAAACAGCATGATTATTAACACTTTATTGTGGAAAAATTGGGGAGAATAAGTAGTAGTAAGCGTTTTGTGCTTGTCTGTGAGGTGGGGTCTTTCACAAAACATGAAAAAGATAGAGAGTGGATTTGAAAGAGCAGAGTGGATTGAGATCTATGTCAAGAGAAAAATCTATGTCTGTGGAAAAAATATATATATATATATTAATTTTGAGTGTGACCCTAGTGTGCCTAACTGAGGGTTAGTTTCAAATGAAATCGATTCAGTTCATTTGCATAACATAATGCTTTGGATAAACTGTTGTCAGTACACAGTGTAATAGTGTAGGTTAAAAAGTATTCACTTTGATATGAAGTAGACTGGAGGAGGATATGTATAGTATTTGTACAATATGTTTCAAGGTTACATTCTTTAAGGTGAGGTATACATACAGCTCTGGTGAATTTATTGCTGCACACTATTATGAAAAAGAAATCAGAATCTGTTGTGTGAAAAAAAAAAATCATGATTTATATTGTAACACATCTGTGTTAGGCTCAGCTATGGCTGGCTCACTAGTAGGAATTTGTTGAGTTGGCAGGAACAAAAAAAACATTTTGGAATAAAATTGAAAACAACCTGAAGAAATAATAAAAAGAAATTATATATATATATATATATATATATATATATATATAATGTGTGTGTGTGTGTATATGTGTATGCAATTGTACAGTATATATATTTTAATTGAAGGTCACAGCTGGATTTGAGAGTGAAAATTTAAAATATACGAACACAATTCAAATTTAACTTAAAGTTAAATACTTTAATAACGAAATAATTAATTATCTAAGTAAGATAAAGCAAATAGACATTAAAATAAAATAAGTTATTTTATTAATATAATATTTTTCTTTACTTGAAGATATTTAGCTTTGAGTGACTCACTTTTAACCCCCTTCTGCTGTCTCTTGTTTGTGGGCTGTGTGGTGGCATTATATTAGGAACTCAACATACATTGGCTGAAACTGACAAGCTTGCAATAACATTCATGTGGTCTGGAGCGCTTTCAATAACACGACTTGCTAATTTTGCCCTCCTTTATCACAGGATGGGTTTTAGGTTGATACTGGAGTCTAATTCCCAGTGCTGTCAGTTTTTGGGCCTGGCAGATGAGTGTCTCGGTGCTCTTTTGGTTGCTGTGCAGGTGTACAGAGTCCAAGCACAGCTCATAGCCCAGAAACATCTGTTCCAGTCTGGAATGCAAGAGGGCAGGAATCCTCTTAGTGACAAATGAACAGCTAAGAACAATCACGCTTTCTAGTGCAATAATGATAAACTGATAAATGGTCCATTGGAAGGAAATGAGCCATCGCCAGGACACGACCACATTGTGACTAATGGTATCGGTGAAGGGGCATTTGACGTCTTCTATTGTTTTGGTTAAGGGCATCTTCCCACATTGTTAATGAATCTCTGAGCTGTGCCTTTCCCATTACAGACTGAAACATCGGTGATGTAGAGATTGGGTCACTGCCAATTGCCAAATGAAGTGGAAGCTAGACGTTATCCAAGAGATTTTTTTGGTTCCACAGATTTGTTGATTAAGCAGTAATAACACATATCACCTAGTGTGCTATAAAGTCACAGAAGTTACATAGCTTTAACCAGCAGACACAAACCTTTATTTAACGCACATATGCTTTGTCTACAGGCTAAAGTCTGGACATGTGAAATGTGTAGGTCTTGATTCTTGATCTTGATCTTGACCATAAAAGCTCATGTGCACAGTAAGGCCGGTTCCATATGGACTGCCATTGTTTTTATCAAGCAGTAAATAACTCTGTATACAATTATTAAACTGTCTTTTTATATTGAGCATAAAGGCCTTTGTGAAATGTTATTAATGTGGAACAGTTGCTCAAGATTCCCTGGGTTGATTGCAATGTTATAAACATGTGAAAGGGGGAAATTACAGATTCACAATAATAGAAATTAAAAAAAACAAATGAAATGAACACTGATTAGAACCAGTCACTGACAATAAGAAATGTTGCAATGATAATATTGAATGGAGCAGCTCACACAGAGTCAGAGAGAACAGATGTGTCTTCAGTTGAAAATTCAAACATGGAGAGAGCAGGGGCCCAGCACTGAAGCATCATGTTGGGATGTGCAAATGGACTATACTGGCACACAGCTGACAAATATTAAACTGTCTCAGATCTACCTTCGACAAACCCTAACAGTCTTGTAAAGTGCATGCCAATGTTGAAACACCATATTGGATGGGTACAAAGGCAAGTTACTGGGCTCCACGGTTTTCATAATCTGACTGTTTATTTTCATTCAATTCAAATTAATACATATTCGTACTTAGTCATATTTTAATTATCTGTTTAAAAATCTCAATCCCTAAATTCCTTTCACACATTCTGTCCGACTATGCAGTGTGCCGTCTGATTTTTCAGTTCGCTTTCGAGTTGAGGAAACTATCTAAAGGGGGAGTTGTGACTGTCAGTAGGATACAGAGTTGGTCTCTCATTGTCCCTTTAGCTGATTGTAAATTAATCATGAATAATCATTAAAAAAATTTACCTCTAACATGGCTCGGTTTTGGTGTTTCCTGTGAAGCAGGTTGATCTGTAATGGACACAAAGCTGCAGGCTGAGGGTATGGTAAAGATAAAGTAACCTTGCTCTAGAGTAGACCTGAACTGAGACCAGAAACTATAGCATAGAAAACAGCAGGGGATGAAGCAAGAGGGAATAACAGGGGATCTGAGAAGTTATAACAATTAGACAGGCATAACACTATTTCTTTTTTGAGGTGGTAATAGGGAGTCTTCTGTATGCCCCCCCTCTTCACTTCATCACTTCCCCCAGTAGCTGAAAGTAAAATTAACTGTTCATAATCATAAATATATATTTCTTTACATATAACAAATGCGGGGCGTATGGGAGGCGCCAGGTACGAACCTCCGCCTGTGCATTAAAATAAATCAGATCAACGTCGTATTGTTTTTTTGTTTAGATATAAATAATAAGTTTGGGTCTCTTTTGGAGAAAACAATGCAATGGAAATGCAATTTGGCCTCAGCTATTTTGTCCCCAGCTTTTGGGAAACCACCCGAAAACATTGATCCCCCAAACTCAGACGACGTGGTAGAGAACGACCGCCACCGAAACTCAGCCCATCAGAAACCAGATCCCACCTGCGACTCAACCTGGATTCTCATGGAGAGGCCGGGGGCCACAGGGACTAGGGGCTCTGACTGCGAGTCCTGTGGGTTGGAAGCTGAGCTGAGCCCATTGAGCCAGCAGAGAGAGTCCAGCTCCCTTCATCAGCCGCTAATTGGCGCACAGCAGCACAGGCAGCGATGACGTCAGAGGCGCAGGTGTGATCCATTCAGCGCAGTGAGGGTCTTGCACTGAGGGCTTTACATGCGTGAGGAAAACACGGCAGGTTCTTGTCTGGGGCTACGTAGAGAACAACTTGTCTCAAAGTAAATGGACTCTTTGGGTTGTTATTTTGCCATTTAGGCATATAAGCTTTAAACGTAGCTTTTCCAGCTTAATAATAAGTTTTAAATGTGATTTCTGTTGGATCTTGCATTGTAGTTTTGTTTGCATCTTGGCTAATAAAGCCTTTTCCCAGCAGATTGACTCTGCTGCAGTTGGGCTGTACAGGCAGTGCTGGTTAAAGGGGTTTGCAGTAATGGGTGGATGTCAGTACTATTCAGATTGCAGCTATACATAGACCACATCATTCATCTGTCTGCTCTGTCACTTGGCATTGCTTCTCACTACAGAGCAGCTTCATAGTGTTTGTGTGTATATGTCTGTATGTGTTTATGTGAATGCTCATATGCTCTTATGTGTTTTGCCCCATTGGTTTAAAATCTCCGGCTATGCCAGTGGTTGTGCTGCAGTAGAGTATATTCACTTTATGAATCAATTCATTACAACAAAGGCAATATATCCTGCATTTGCAAGATAGACATGTTTCAAATTATGAGCTACAAACTTAAAAAGTTCTGCTATGTGCAAAAATGACATGATGGAAAGCAGAGCTGTCCGGGATGTTCTCTAGTTTCCATGAGGGCTTGGTCCCATGACTTAATGCTATTCGAGACTTCCAGACTTTAAGGTATCATCTAAAAAAATGCAGCTGTGTTGCTGCATTGAAGTTGATCACAATTTGCTCCTTACGAAAAGTTTTTTCACGGTTTGAAATGAAGCTACAGATTGACACAGGGTAGGCTTCAATAATAGTCAACTCACACTAAACATTTAGCCTACTTAATAAATACATAGTATAATCTAGCTTTCAACATGCACTCTCAATGGAAAAAACGTGGACTGGAAGAAAAAAATGCAATGGTCTATTTTTGCAGCATGCTGCTTGTTTTTGAAACTGCTTAATGGCTTAAGTGAGATATGGAAGTAATTGGTATGTAATTGTTGTTGACAGAGGACATTGCACCTCTTAGTGTGACATACAGAAATGCAGAACGGGTAAAAATGAGCCCTGAAGGGAAGGACAGATAACAGTAATTTTCACTGCAGTGTTCTACATAATGACAACAGTCTATATGATTTTATAATCTTAATTTAAAATTATCAAAGGGTTGTACAAATAAAAGGTTGAAGTAGATGTTTATATAATATAATTAATCTGTAATAGCTAGAGTTAATGTAAAGTAGTCTGGTATACCAGCCACATAGATCTGTTTCTGATTCAGATTTATTGTCTCATAATAATTTGGGTCTTGCTTTTTAGATTGTGAATGGATATCACAGACCAGCTGTGAATATTAATAATTCCTGAAGAGAACATTTTTCTTTTTCAGTCTTACACAAAGGCATGATCTGCAACCATGTTGATTTTTAAGATAGTTTGAACAGTGCTCACATGCATGTGGTTCTTTGATCCGTGTACAATAGTACTGCAGTATTGGTGTCATCTGGCATTTCTATGTGAACTAAAAACAATCAACACATTTATTTATTTATTTCCCTAAAACTAAATATCATTATATATTCCACTTTAAACCAAATTATACAATATACCCACAAATCCACAGAATAAAACAAGTCTTGTCTTCAGTTATGGTGAAGACATTATTTAGTTTTGATTAACCACATGATGTACATATGTGTTTTTTTTTTTATCCTTAATTTTACTACTCTGGTTTGAGAGCATTGTATGTGAGCCCAGTGTAATCAAAACCTGGCACTGAAAAGTCAACATGAGTTCCTGTTTTTTCCCCTCTCTCAGTGCCAGGAATCCTGTCGTAGAAAGCAATAAAAATAGCAAAGTTGAATGATATTTACTTACAATTAATTTAACCAAGGATATTAAATATGTCTGACTGTATTATCATATATATGCATCAGGAATTTGCACTGCACCAAGATCAAATTATTTTGCCCTGATAAAATGTTTTTTCATGTTGTAGATGCTTTAAGCAGAACCATGCACATCTGCAATATCAACATTTCAATATTGGCTATAATTAGTCTGCTGTGTTAGATTTTAAATAACAAAATCTTGATTAATAGAAGCTTATCAAATTTTCCACATTCTTTTCAAACTAAAACAGCTGTAATAAGTAGCTTTGTGATTAACAATTTCCAATGAAGCTGGTTATAATTATGCTTCCTGGTATTGGAAAAATAGGGGAAATATGTGAAAAACAGATACGACCTTTAGCGTATGCTATATTATGTTTATCAGAGATTGCCAGTTTTATTTTAAAATCTAATTTCGATGAATCATCTTTTGGCACCAAAACAGGAAGTGCTTTATTACGGGCACACAATGCGTTTCTTATTTCCTTCTGTTGCATACATACGTCTCTAAGTCTTAGTCACAGCAAGTTCCCTTGGATTCACAGCCTAAGGATGATGTCATTGTAGTGCCTTAGTTTAGTACCAGATCTTTTATTCATGAAAAATAGGGAGAAACTGGGTTCATTGATGTGAATTATCTCCCATTTGTCATCACACAGCTGTCTTTAAAAAAATACAAGCTCTTTTGGTACTTTCACTTGCAATAGAAAGATTTTATTTTACAGAGCCATGTATTATTTCTAGTATATAATACTAACTTGGCTTTAGTGGTAGACTACTCGTCCAGCAATGTAAAATATATAAATATATAATTTATTCAGTTTGTTCATGATGGAGTAATACATTTTATTATATAATTGTTGGAGTATGATTGTATGATTTTTTTCTTTCATTCAGAGGAACTGAAACAGCCTAAATAAATCTCCATATGCATGCATATTAAATAAATAAATAATTCCAGACTTTTATGTTGCTGTTCTTTCAAACAAGGGGGGAAACTAATAAAGTGTTACTCTAATAACAGGCAGACTACTTAAAACATTTTTTGGTTACATGGGTACAGTAATATTAATATCAATATTTCAGGTGTTGCATAAGTAAAGTATGCCTCCTTATTTAAGCCCTGCAGACCTATCGGTACTGCTATTTATATTTTTTCTAAATATATAAACCGCCATTGACTTGCTAGCCTGGTACTTACATCATAATGCTAAGAAGATATTTACAGATTTTCTTTGTTAATTTATTACCTCCTTCCTGCTTTCCTGGTCGGAATACTTTGTCGTCCCTGGTTCAGAATCCACAGACTCATTTAAACCATCTGGAATGATATTTCCCTTCTGTTTTTTACACTGCGGTTTCAACTGGTTCAGCTGTCCATCTGGAATATACTCCAATCCTGCAGGTGTCAAAAAGAGATTATGAATGCTTAATTAGGTTGCATCAAATACACTGTATCAATTCAAATCCAGGTCTAATGAAAGACATGAAGGTAGAAAGGTTTACAGAGCCTCCTCAGGAAAGCAGGGGAAATGGCAAATGGCAAATTTACTGAACAGAAAAGTAGAAAAACAACAAATACAAGTATGCCTCGTATATTCCACCCATGTTAAATATAATTTATAATATATTACTCTGAAGTAATTGTTAAGTAAACTGCAGTAATTGTGACCATAAAAAACACCACAAGAGTTTAATTTTAACTATTATTTATCAAAGTTGTTTACTATAACTGTATATGTGGTTTGCTTTATTAACAGCTTGGGGTGGAGCCTTGTCACACTCTTCTACACTGTGATTGTTCTTGAGTATTGAGAGAGCATAAATACATTAATAAAATACTGTAATGTTTTCCAGAGGTAGTGTTCACTTCTGACACACCTGGCATGCAGATAAAGAAACCGGTGTGTTTAGAAAACATGTTTAGAAGTTGGGCCACAGCTGTTTTCATTTAACAAGACAACGCTGAGGTTGCGTCAAAGTGATAAACTTTTTTACACGTCAGAGCTCGAGTTTTCTAAGCAAATCAGTTGCCTACTGTTTATGTTAGAGCAGTGTTTTGTAAATGAATTCTTTACTAATAATGATATACAATTATTTCTTCTTCTAAAACAAAATGCTGTCTTTGTGTTTCACACAGCAATATTAATGATTTGCAAGTAAGAAAATCCCGGAGTTAATCAGCTCATTCCAGAAAGTTAATAAGCAATAGTTAAATAGGAAACAACCAAAATTAGTTGGAGTTTGGTACAGAATGTTCTCAACTAATTTTCACCCAGGATAAGGAAACCAGTCATTCTCATTGCAGTCTTTAGAGCACAGGCTTAACAGTACAGTGTGTAATCATTTAAAAACATAATTAATTCATAGAATGTGATTTAATGTCTGTTGGTAATACAAAAAAGAAACTGCCAATGATCAGATTTTTGTTTTAATTTTATTTTTAAATAATGTTGATTAAAAGGTGATTTCATGAAAATGTCTGCATTCATGCTAAAATTACAATATGCCAATATGTTTTGTCGACGTGGATGTGGACGTTTTGGTGCTTTGATGAAGAGTATGATAGGATCCGTTATGGTTTTTATGCCAAATAACTTTTCTTCAAAATAGTTTATATTGTATTAAAAACAAAATGTAACTGATATTCAGCCATGTCCCATATTACATTTTCGCTGTCCTGTATTTGTTTTTGGGCAAACTTTATGAATATGTCTTTAATAAGTATATGAACCTAATAAACAGATACACGTTTTAAATAATGTAAATACTTGTGTTCACTGGTGAGTTTGCATTTAATTTCCATTTAAAACATAGCCCACCCATATGTAATAGGTTTGATACTATATACTTTTGTTTCAAAGCATAGTTCTTGGTCACATGATTCTTTTTAAAAGAAACAAACACCCAAACAAAAACATAGTTGTAATAAGTGAAGTGAAGCTTAAAATGTAATCCATAGTGGCACCCCCACTGACTTATCCACCATCACCTTCTACCACATCCACAAAAGAATGAAAGGCATGCAAAGAGAGAAAGCAATGTAAGGACAGAATAAAAAATAAAGAGTCAAATTAACAAAAGGTATAAGTGGAATAAATGAACGAGTCAATAATGCACACAGACAGACAAATGGACACAGAAGCAAAATAACCAGTAAAACAATGCATAAATAAAATCAACAGATTGATGCAAAAACACAATTTATATCAAATGCCCCGGATCATTAACTTATTTTCTCTAGGTACACGAACAATGCAGTTTCTGTGTGAATGTGGGGATCTCATTTGTTAGGCATAATATACACCACTGTAAGTATGATATTTTCAAAGAGGCACGGCCCTAAATCCATTTTCCGTAAAGCCACTAATGGTTCTGTCAATGTGAATTTATTTTTATTGAATTGAGCTCTACGTCTAATACACAAAATATAATGAGACGTATCTTATTATTTTTGTGGGAGAGGGACTTTTCATGCCTTAAATCTCTGATATTTTTATGAGGCATAACAAAATGGTTGGTCCTTCTGTCCTTCAAAAGACATTTATGATCCTCTAAGCGCAAGCCTTGTCCATCAACCGTATTCATTTATTTCAACTGTTACAATATGAAAATGCTACAGCTGTTTGTGTGCAACATAACGTGGTTTTCATGTTCTTATAGCCTTAATTAAAACAACTTTGCTTTCCACTTATAATGTTATAACGATCAAAAGCATTCATGCATTTAATTATGTTACTTTGTCCTTACATTATGTTTGTATTTTTCCTACTAGAATTAAATACAATGCATTTGTGATCTCTGGGTTGTCTTTTAAAAATCTGTTACTTTTTTATGCCTAATTTTTCATATTACACCTTTAATAACACTGGCATCCCCTACTGGAAAACTCTATGGTTGCTTTTTTTTTTAAGCCTGTTGGAATTCCTCAAAGAATGTGAACCAACAAAAGCCTCTTAGTTCGATACATTCAAGAGTTCAGTGAGAACACTGCATTCAGCTGGGTGACCCACTTTCGAAGAATTCATGCACACACAATTAAATGCAAGAATTGATGGATTATAATACAATGTATTACTATAATGTTTTCAGAAATGTGTGATTAACTGGCTAAATATCAAGAAGATTGTCTAACAAATATTGCACATTGGAAGTGGCCTGTGCACTTGGAATTGAAACCACAGTACAGTGCTTGGCTTGTACAGTTTCACAGAACAGAAGCTGTAGTTGCTGTCTCAGCTTGACTGCTATTTACAAGAGAAAAAGGCAAGTTCAAATAATGTATAAAAGTGTCTAAGTATGTGTTATACTAGTGGTGTTTCCTTATGTCTCTGGGTGTAGTATGGAAAACATTAAAACATCTAATACTTCAACATGCCTTTAATGTGAGCTGCCACCTAATGCAGATTTCCATCCAGAATATCCTGTTCATTATTGGGTTGCTGTGGTCACTGCTAATTTCTAACTCGGTTGGAAAAGGGGATTATAAAGGGGATTTTCTCTAGACATCAAAGTATCAAAGTATATGTACTTAACCTGCATTCATTTATGTGGAAATACCCTTAATAAATATATATATATATATATATATATATATATATGTATATGCATATATATATATATATATATATATATATATATATATATATAAATAAAATATCTCCTGTTTCCCTCCAGCTCATTATTTTGGTTGTGTCCCAATTAAGTACACAAGGTTGTTTTAACTTTCTTGACACTAGAAGATATTTGCTGTTCATTAAATATTATTCAACAGAAAATATTGAAATACCGAATGGAATATTTGCTGTAAGTGAGAAACTGAAATAGTCTAAAGGACGTTCCCCTTTTCATACAGATTACACAAATGTGATAGGTAATATGGGCTACCTTTCAAAAGGAAATACGCTATATTTCACAATGCATATAACCTGGCATCTGATTGCTGAAATGAAATAATTTAATGTATACTAATAATTGATTGCTGGAATTAATAACATCACCGGTATGTTCCCATTAGAGGTGACTCATACAGTGTCTACCAGCAAATGTCATCTGTAGAAGCAGAAGGTGGTTTGTGTGTTCCCCACCAGTGTGCTATATTAACATCGCCATTCCTGAGCAGAATATCCTGGGGTCTGAGGTGTGCGGCTGACTTGTGTCTAGCGTCTGGCCTGGACACAGTGCGAGTGTTTAGGAGTTAAGGGAAACCCTGCCGTTTGAAGTGGAATCTCGGAGACAGTGTTTATATAGAGCTGTGGCTCAGGAGAATGCCCTGGGTGACGACTGGAATAAATCATGTGTGGGAATTTAATTTGCAAATCAAAAAAGTTATTATTATTTTTTTTTTAAATCCCAGCCTGTGGTCACAGTTTTAAACTACTGTGGCTTTGTCATAATATAAGAACATTTTTGAAGTCACAATTAAACATTCCTTATTAATGAGACTCAGTTTCTGTGCATCTGCTATCAGCCGTCCATTGTCACTTGCCAGTCTGTTTAAATGTACGTTACTGACAACTGCTCTCCTCCACACAGCTTTACTGTGGAAACTGCTGTAACCCCCTTCAGGCAGAGCATCTAATGATAAGTGCTGTTCTCGATCTCTCTGCTTTCACACCAGACATTATTGTGTGCTGCTCTGAGAACGCCCCATCTGAATCTAAAGCGCAGGCAATTTACCAACAACACAGATCTCATTGACTCAGTGGCATTGCGACTAACCTTTGATCCTAACCAGCAGTTAATGGTACCCTGGTCATCCAGTCACTTTGGCGGAGGCTTTCAGGAGCTCAAGGAGCTTTCCTGTGGCTGGTTTTGATATTAACTGCACTTTCTGATTTCAGCAGTAGGATATTTAGCATGCCTTGCAGAGTTATAGCATATTGTTTTATCCTGTGAAGTAAAAATCTGTTGCTATTGTTTAAATAGTTTATTTCAGTGTTTTTTGGTGTCGAGCAATATCTAACTATGATATGCATCCTTGGAAGAAAAAACAAACAAACAAACAGTGGTTTGGGTGTTGTTACACAATATTGTTCTACTTTTTTGTGTTGCCATAGAAGAGGCGGACCTCGATGTTCCTGCAGCGCTGGATGGCATTGCAGAGCAGGTGAAGGAGACGGTCAGGAAGCGGAGACACGCGGGCGAAGATGACTACAATATCGAAGTGCTTCTGGGAGTGGACGACTCCGTGGTGCGGTTCCATGGAAAAGAACACGTTCAGAACTACCTCCTCACTCTGATGAACATCGTGAGTAAACCTGCGGAGACACAGTGTGGATGTGAGCCAAAGATGAACCACAGGAGAAAACTGGCCCCTTTAATACATGGCTATATTACACACGTATTCAAATAAGATAACAATTATCATGCTCTCCTTTAAGCCACACATACAGCTCTGTATGAAGAGACCACTTAACATTTATTTCTGAACTTGGAGTGGTCTCTTAATTTTTTCCAGAGCTGTACTTTTTTTATTGAAATGCATACGTCAAAGACTAGAAATTATATTTATAGATATAGACCTACAACGACAACAACAACTTGATTTATTTTTGTATTTGTGTCTTGTGCTGAAATAAGTCACGTCATAGGTTTCATTATAAAACATTGCTTGAATAAGATTGAAGAGTTGTCTAAATCTTGGCCCCACCACATTGCCAATCTTAGCTGGGAAATGGCTCATATATAAGGGAAACAAAGTCATATATGCACACTTTATAATGATGTATATGTTAGTGTGTTTTTGTCTGTGTAAATCTTCACAGTTTGCTCTAGATTAACCAGAGTTCATCAAACTTTTAAAAATGTATAATTGGTAAATATATGTAATTGTTTAATGAGCAATATTTTTTATGCTAGAACGATGTGGAAAGTATAATCCAAGAGGAATAGAAGTGAACCAGTCTGCCATACACATGAGACATCAGCTCTCATGTTCGAACTGTGATCTCTGGGTTTGAAAAGAAGCATCTGTTGTTTAAATCCCACCCTCCTGGTGGGCCAAGTCGATTGCTCAACTGAGGAATTGCGGAACTGGGGAATATTACAAAAATGTCAAAAAACAAAACAAAAGAAAAAGACACGTATTGCGTGATAGACAGTACCACAAAATTACAAAGAAATCTTCTGTGTCAAATTAAGGTTTTGGCAAGGGCTTTTGACCTCAGTAATTACTTTGTGATCTGGACTTGACTTTGTTTTTGTTTTCAAAGTAATTGGATCTTATCTTCTTGGAGCAGCTTGTGCAGGATTAAATTTTCACCCAAGTGCATTGCACAGACTTTGGAGAATAATCATTTCTGTTCTCTCACTCGAAACCGAAACTGCATCTCTTTAAAACATACTTTGGGAGTTGAATTTTCATGGCATGAAACAAAAGTTTCAGTATTAATATGACAGTGACAGTAGTCCTAATTCTTTTTCATACTCAAAGAAGGAATGGTTATTTTTCATACCTGGGACTGGGTGTTTGAGATTATTGATCATTTTTCAATACCTTCGAAGCAATCTTACATAATGTGTGAAATATTAGTTCTGTATTCATGTAAAAGGGTTAAATGTTCAGGACACGTGTACCAGTTTTTCCACAATACTTACAAAGTGTGTTATAAAACAACCTTTTCCCCTGAGATTAGGGTCTCCATGTCACCACAGAATTACTGTACTCAGTTTGTAAACTTTCTCTTTAAAGACCGGCATGCCGTTTGATTTCCCTATAATTTAGACCATGACTGCCAGGTGGTGTTTTTCATGGAAGAAAAACAACCAAAAGAAAAACCTTTTTCCATTGGAATAGTCAGATTCTAACAACATGTACACAAATGTTTTGCCTTTTTTATTTTTTTAAGAGCAAAGTTTATTTTACGGCTAAAACAACCACTGAGACACAATGTATTAATTTTCTTGAATGATTTCTGTTTCCCATCACTTTATTCACATCAAACTCATTACTGAGAAAAGTGGAGAAGCAATAAGAAGTCAAACAGACAATGTGTAACAGAAATCATTGCATTGCCTAAGTGATGCTATTCTCAGACCATAACAGCAGCAATCCATCAAGCTTTAGTCTCGGCAGAGGAGCCATTAATTTGTTTCACTACTTTTTAATTTGTTTCTGAAAAATCTGATGTTATATATTAAGTTAAAGATGGTTGAAATGTTTTATGAATGTCTTACTTTTCCTGCAATCTTTCATCCTGATAAAAACCTATTATGATTTAATTTTTTTTTATCAGTATGAACAAAACAAGGTTACGAACAAACCATAAAACAACAGGTATAAACCTAGAGAAAAGTGTCTGTTCTACAATTATAGTGTTCATTACATTGATTGATAAAAAAATATCGGCAGTGTATTTTTCCAGCAGGTGTCACTGTTGACTACTGAATAACGATGAAGTTGAGATCAGACTGACTGGCCTGTTACTCTGAATCTAGTGTAAATTCTTCTAGGAAGCAAGACTACCTGGAAAATATGATAAAACTGTTTCATTTCTCATATGTGCTAGTAAAGCAGAAACTATCTGAATGCTATGACGAATTTACCTTAATTATCAGTGTCAGCCTAGCAGCCATTAAAACATGAAGAACACTTAAAAAAATCTTTATTTCCGTATGCCAGTTAATTATTTCATATTTTGCCTGGATAAGTCTAAATTCTCAAGCATTATATTACCTAGGCAACTGAAACTAGAAGTAGCAGAAAAACAATGCATCTTGACAGAAATATATTTAATGCCCCAGTGTTTGTGTTGTTGTATTTATTATTATGACTTTTTGTTGATGTGTAATAGTACACCTGTATTTCTGTATTAAGTAGTAACTTTCATATTTGAGGCCACAGATGCAGAGAAAGAAAGGGAAACAGTCATTACATTATATACACAAGGTAGAAGCGCTAGTCCAAGTGACAGCGTGTGCCTTACAGATGGTAGTAGAATGATAAATATTATTACTAAGGGGTTCAAATATTCACTCCAGGCGTGCTGACAACACTGGAATGCAGTTAATGACTATGCCACATGTGAACCGAAGTGCTATCTGTCATATTATTTGGATTACAGAGCCGAGCAGAAGGCACTGGTATTCATTCTAAATGTTTGACTCTACAACAGTCATCATTCAAAACCATTATCATTAAGGATTTCAATTTGTGGAGCTGGTTGATTAGTTTAATTTTCCATCCTGAAACAGAAAACAAAATTCAGATCTTTAAGTGAGAGTCAAATGTGTGCATAATAATTCACAAGATTCTGCGCAACAATCTTCAACATTGCTTTTCATATATCATGTAAATGTAACTTAATACTTTCATCTGCATGAGCTGGAACATCACACTATTTAAACTAATTTTACTGAGTACTTTGATCTTGTGTACTTTTCTGATCAAAAGTGATATTCGCTTTATGAAAGGCAAATAGAAATGGAAAGTCATTTTAATTGACAGCACTGCACATTTTCACCGTAAAGTTTCAGGAGAATACGAATTGACTCACTAATCTGAAAAGTGTTACTTTATTTGAAGTTGTATAGCAAGGTTGTTTTGATGTGTGTTTCAGCTGATGTCAGTGCAATTTAAACCTTTTTACAGTGCACTTTCTATAGTCCATGCAGGGTGCACAATACTTTTTGGTTTAAACTGTGTGTGGAGGAGACTGATAATGGTTAATCCTCATGCTTCATCTCAAAAGGTGTCCATTTAAACATGAAATACTCCCAGGAAAAAGAGCCTCAATTGAAACAGCATGGTGTTGCTACTCAAATGTGCTGCCTATGGTATCTGTGCCCACATCAGTGCCCACATTAGCCCTTTTCCAAGTATCTTACTGACTTAATCTGGCATTGATAATCAAACAAAATATCAACAACAGACTCTGAAGGGAATATATTTAGATCTCGTTTGACCTTTCAAAACACTACACAAAACATCACAATCCTTGTTCTTAGCCTCATCTGAAGGATACTATCTCTCTGGGACAGTAAGTGGTCATGTAGTGCCGGTCAGAGAAATCCATATGGTATTATTTGACTTTGCCTTGAAGGAGGAGATTAATATGTATGTACAACAACCACAGAATTTGCAATTGAATAGAGCTAGAAAATAACCGTAAACAGATGTCCCCTTCACATCTGCAGTTCATTTTGTCGGACATATTGGTGTTTTTAAACAGAACTGAATGATAAATGCGGGGGGTACCGTCTACTTTTTAAATGACTCTTTGCTGTACTGGGATTGGAAAACACAATGCTTAGTAAAAGGTACAGTTCGTGGGGTTTTCTACTATTGTCATGAGCTTGGTCATGTGGATTCTTCACAGTTGGTAGAGCAGCAAAAGACAGATCATTAGCTTGGAAGATCAGTAGAAAATGGCTATACTAAATGGCACAACACTTTATTAAATCAATCTAGAAAAAAAAATGAAGAAAAGGGTTTGTTTGGTCTTAGCTGCATTAAAACGCTCCCTGATTATTCCCAGCTGCAAACTTAAGGGATGGTTCAAGAGTGGAGACAGGGCAGTACCATGATAGTCAGACCAGCCTCAGTACTACACAGTATCTTTTGTGTCATTAGTTAATAATAGAGACCATAAAAAAACATTCCTCCCAAACGTTCTGTAAATAAAGTAACAAAACAGACATTTATATATGAAGACCAATGCATTTTTAAATCCTCTTCATGGAGAGTTCTTCATGATTTTGAGAAGAAATCATGAGCTAATACATCTTTTAAGTAAGGATGGCCAGATGATCTTCCTATGGTTCATTAGATGTCTTATTATCCTCATAGCCAGAAGCTTTTTTTTTTTTGATTGCTTGACTTTCTTATGTTGAATGATAAATACAAGTGATGCTTCACAAGCCCTTGGAGGCCCAGTTCTTGTTATATCCTGCCAGCCATGCAGGCAGATTTTGGTGGTGCACAATTCCTCTTTCTGTTGTAATGGCATCTGTCTAACAGAGTCTGAACTTGGACAATATGCACACATCACTGGTGGCCATTGTTGTGTGGATGTGCTTCATAATGGAATTGGAGTTGGCTCCAGATTACTGTACACATCATTTCTAGGCACATTGTACATAAAGGATACACGTGAATGCTTTCACACTATCTTTTTCTTTTCTTTTTTTTCAGGTGAATGAAATCTATCACGATGACTCATTAGGTGTCCATATAAATGTGGTCCTGGTGAGAATGATTATGCTTGGATATGCAAAGGTGAGATCTTTATAATCCTACACAAAGTATCCTAACACCAGAATTAACTTAACAAACTCCAGGTTTCAGATGCAAACAATACAATTCAAACTAATTCGCAAATCATGCTAAATCCTTCAGAACTAATAACTAATAACAGATGCATAAACAGTTGTAATGCTGTAATCTTTAACAATATATAAGTATGATTTCATGAAACTTTTATCTTTTGGGACTTGAGTTGACCTTAGGCGAGCACCTCTATTTTGTCAGGGATTTAATTGCATTTATACCAACCACACACCCACAAGTGAGCATGCTGAGAGTCTTTCCAGTTCTAAACTGTCAACTTAATACTAACTAATTAAGGGGTGCACTCCTCCACAGTAAATTAAAATAATTTTGAAGTGCTAGCCCCTAAAATACAGAAGCATTTCAGCAACATACTAATTATAACCTGCTCTCAGCTTGCTTTAATAAAGCTGGGTATCATCGCCACAGATAAATGGGATATTTAGATAAAAAGGTGATACCAGTCGTATCGCTTGAGTTTTAGTTAATCAACTGGGGATCTTTCGAAAAAGGTCTGTGATTCACATTGGTGCACAGCACTGAAAAGCAGGCAATTAGTCAACAGCAAAAAGAGTGTTACAATTTAAAATTCTGCATTTATTTAACACTTTTATTCAGCTCAATTTATCCACTTTTGCTTTAAAGCCAAAGAGTATCATTAGGCTATGCAATTATGCAGTTTAATGGTGTCATCTCATTCTCAGTGAAATTGTCACACATTGTATCTATTTTCCGAGCTGTATCAGTAAATTCCTGTTAAAGAGCTTAGCCTGCACCTTGAAAATCATTCATTAATCTTTATAAGGAAGATGCCAAACTTACATAACTGTTTTATCAGTCCATCAGCTTGATTGAAAGAGGAAACCCATCGCGGAGCTTGGAGAATGTGTGTCGCTGGGCATCTGTGCAGCAGAAGGCCGACCTAGAACATTCTGAGCATCACGACCACGCCATCTTCCTGACGAGACAAGGCTTCGGACCCACTGGCATGCAGGGTAAAGCAAAATCACCAGAGAGATCCTTAAACTGCCCCAGTTCCAGAGTGTTCCATGTGTCCTTCTTTCAATTATCCAACTATATTTCTCACATGATATATTCTACCAAACTGAAAAAGACTGCTCTGTTTTTAAACTGAGTCATAGTCTCAATAACACTGAGATGCCACAGACCTAGCACTTACAAATCTGACCCATTTTCAAACTGCAACCAGTAGTAGAAAACTAAACCTTTGCATTCATAGTTTTGTCTTGTTTTTTCAATGAAATATGTTTAACTGAATCTCCTTTTGATATTATAAAAATATATTTGTTGAAGGATTCTCTTATTACACAACCAACACAACTGCATTATTACAGAACAACAATATACATATACAGCTCTGGAAAAAATTAAGAGACCACTTAACATTGATTTCTGAACTTAGTAATTTCTCTCAATCTCGTAATTTTTTCCAGAGCTGTATATACGTACATAACATTTTAAGTAATTGTATAATACATTTTGTACTTTACGAATTCTTTGTCATTATCACATCTTATTTTCCGTAGCTGTTTTCAAAGTAGGTAATGTAACTGATGATAAATGCTATATTCAGGGCCTGGAAAACAGAAGAATGTCATGCAGAAGAAAACAAAACCATAATTCCAGCCAAGCAGCATTTCATTCACTCCCTTGTATTCTGTTCAGTTTATTCTTCCTACATCATGATTATGTAGTTGCTGATCAAAGGCTCAGTGCTATTCTATCTCCAGATGGTTATGCAGTGGTCAAAGTGAGAAGGCATTTAATGCAACAGTAACTTGACATCGAGAATTTTATTTTTCAATTGAACACTGGGTGTCAGCATATGTATCTTTATTTGCTGAAACATGATTCAGCATTGGCTACGTGACTGTGAACTCGTGACTCATTTTAAATCCCCACTACGCTTTGTGTAAAGATTTATATGTGGCTGCTCTTGTATTCCACTTGTGACCCATTGCTGTTGTTTAACAGATGAACTTGAAGTAAAGTCAAATCCCCTCAGGGTTCTGCTCCATCAACATGAGAGAGATTAATCTCCTTTAACCTGGTTATGTATGCTGTTCCTTGGAGAATTTTCTTTTTGGTGCCCTACTTTGGTATCTTTAAAGATATAACTCATATCAGTGTTTACATAGCTTTGTACGTCATAGTAAAACTGGTTGGTGTGTATTTACTTGGCTCAGTTTGTTCCGTAGTTTTCCAGATGTTATTGAGAGTTCATTGAAAGATCGTGGTTAATGGTCTATGAATAACATCCCTCATTACTTTCAGCACAGACAGAAACACTATTAGGCTCACATTGTTTGTTTGAAGCTCTCGAGATCCTTGTTACTCTTCAGCCTCTGTATGATGAGATTATTCAAAGATAATATCAGGCAGGAGAACACCAGTACATTATTCATTAAATACAATAAGTATACATTCATTGACAGATCCATTACAGGAAATGAATTAATCTAAGCGTGAGTGTGTGTGTGTTTGCATGTATTAACGATATCTGACTGTACAAATTGAATATAAGTAAGCAGAATTACTACAGCCTTCACTCTCCCCAACCACTAGATATTATTATTACCTCTTTCCAGACCTATTTGAAATTAGAAAAGTAACAGATCTGGCAATTGTCATTTAACCTGGGTCACCACTATGCTTTGCATGCTTGTTTTTAGGCCCAGGAAGGCTAATGCAACTCTTGTCTAGTATGGGATACAGGTGTAACTGTGTAGCACTGCATGTATAGTGGTTTTAAAAACACAAAATGTATTCGTAAATGTCTGGCATAGTTGAACTGTTGTGTTAGGAATGTAACTGAATTCTTACTTGGATGAAAAAAAAAAAACTGTTTTTTTGTATTGTATGGGATCTATTCTCTGACGTACAGAATGAAACTGAACCCAAAGTAATTACCAGACAATCAGGAGGAGCCCCAGATATATAACTGCCGCAGTCTAGGCAACGTGTAAAAGTAATTAGTTTGACTACATATTGCAAATGGTTTTAAGAAATGGGTTGAGCCGTCAAATGAAAGAGGGGGAAAAAAAAAGCAATCGGGCATTGTTTAAACATGAAAGAAAATTACCAGCCAGTGTCCCTTCTTGTTGCAGGATATGCTCCGGTGACTGGGATGTGCCACCCTGTGCGGAGCTGTACTCTGAACCACGAAGATGGTTTTTCCTCTGCTTTTGTTGTAGCTCATGAAACAGGCCATGTGTAAGTGTCTACAGGTAGTGACTCCCCCTCTAACTTGCCGAGAAATGTAATTGAAGCCTGGAAAAACACAACCTGGGCTGTTGATGGGTCTCCACGACTGGGAACTGGGGTCTGGGAACCACTGGGATAAAGATAGTTTGTTATAACAGATACAAGACAGCCAGATTGCTGAGGGAGAGGGTAAACAATTTTTAGTTTTTAGAAAATGCAAGATTAGGTTTAGTAATCATTTTCCTTTTGTGCAAATGCAGTATAGCTTGTAACAGAGAGACTCTAGAGACGCATCTCTCTCCCACTCCCACTGCATAAAGCTGCAAGTGTGTAGTCATTGTATGATTGACACTTTTGTTAATTACTTTTAAATTACCACACTGAATATTTAATTTCCAAAAAGAATTTCAGAAAGGTATTGTCCTCTCCTTTTTTGCTTAAAAATTCACCCTAATGTTTTACAATCTTGTAAATCTATTTGGAGCTAAAATACTATATGTAGCTTTGTCAGCAGCAATTTTTGTTGACAAAAGTAATGTCCTAAACATAACAAGACACTTTAGCCTCTGTTAACATTTTCTTTTTACAGATTTGTCCGGTCAGTCCATTCATTAGCTGGTATCTTAGAAAATAGTTACATTGAGGAGTTTAAAATGAAAAGAGGAATTACATTTAATATAATTTTTCTATACATTTTTTTGGTCCAAATGACAGACATTTCAAGTTTGGTTTGGAATAAAATATTATGACCTGTTTATAATAGATAGTATAGTATGTTCTGAGTGTTATACTTATTTAAAACAAGAAACCAAACCAATGCCCTGTGAAATGTATGACAGATGACAGTCCAACACTTCAAGATATCAATCAAACCACTTCAGTGTTCTTGATCTTAAGAATTACTAAGTAATCACATTCTCAATAATGAGTGGAACACCTGAACATTCTTCTGTATGTAAATGGAAAAGAAAACAAAAACATCCTTCAGATTACTTGCTTTCTTGTTTATGCTCTATCCTTTCAAGGTGGACTATAATAAATGTTCACCAAAGCAGATGACATTTAAAAACACTTGAAACGTTTCTGTAGTGTCAACAACTTATTTTCCAAAAATACATTATGGTCTACTTGCATGATTCTGTGTTTATACAGTGAGGGAAAAAGTATTTGATCCCCTGCTGATTTTGTACGTTTGCCCACTGACAAAGAAATGATCAGTCTATAATTTTAATGGTAGGTATATTTTAACAGTGAGAGACAGAATAACAACAAAAAAATCCAGAAAAACACATTTCAAAAAAGTTATACATTGATTTGCATGTTAATGAGGGAAATAAGTATTTGACCCCTTCGACTTAGTACTTGGTGGCAAAACCCTTGTTGGCAATCACAGAGGTCAGACGTTTCTTGTAGTTGGCCACCAGGTTTGCACACATCTCAGGAGGGATTTTGTCCCACTCCTCTTTGCAGATCCTCTCCAAGTCATTAAGGTTTCGAGGCTGACGTTTGGCAACTCGAACCTTCAGCTCCCTCCACAGATTTTCTATGGGATTAAGGTCTGGAGACTGGCTAGGCCACTCCAGGACCTTAATGTGCTTCTTCTTGAGCCACTCCTTTGTTGCCTTGGCTGTGTGTTTTGGGTCATTGTCATGCTGGAATACCCATCCACAACCCATTTTCAATGCCCTGGCTGAGGGAAGAAGGTTCTCACCCAAGATTTGACGGTACATGGCCCCGTCCATCGTCCCTTTGATGCGGTGCAGTTGTCCTGTCCCCTTAGCAGAAAAACACCCCCAAAGCATAATGTTTCCACCTCCATGTTTGACGGTGGGGATGGTGTTCTTGGGGTCATTCCTCCTCCTCCAAACACGGCGAGTTGAGTTGATGCCAAGGAGCTTGATTTTGGTCTCATCTGACCACAACACTCACCCAGTTCTCCTCTGAATCATTCAGATGTTCATTGGCAAACTTCAGACGGGCCTGTACATGTGCTTTCTTGAGCAGGGGGACCTTGCGGACGCTGCAGGATTTCAGACATTCACAGCGTAGTGTGTTACCAATTGTTTTCTTGGTGACTATGGTCCCAGCTGCCTTGAGATCATTAACAAGATCCTCCTGTGTAGTTCTGGGCTGATTCCTCACCGTTCTCATGATCATTGAAACTCCATGAGGTGAGATCTTGCATGGAGCCCCAGACCGAGGGAGACTGACAGTTATTTTGTTGTCACCTTCTCACCAAGCTAATTGGCGATGGTCTTGTAGCCCATTCCAGCCTTGTGTAGGTCTACAGTCTTGTCCCTGACATCCTTGGACAGCTCTTTGGTCTTGGCCATGGTGGAGAGTTTGGAATCTGATTGATTGATTGCTTCTGTGGACAGGTGTCTTTTATACAGGTAATGAGCTGAGATTAGGAGCACTCCCTTTAAGAGAGTGCTCCTAATCTCAGCTCGTTACCTGTATAAAAGACACCTGGGAGCCAGAAATCTTACTATTTATAGGGGATCAAATACTTATTTCCCTCATTAACATGCAAATCTATTTATAACTTTTTTGAAATGCGTTTTTTTTTCTGGATTTTGTTGCTGTTATTCTGTCTCTCACTGTTAAAATACACCTACCATTAAAATTATAGACTGATCATTTCTTTGTCAGTGGGCAAACATACAAAATCAGCAGGGGATCAAATACTTTTTTCCCCTCACTGTATATATATAAGATATATAAGAGCAGAAGTTAATTAGACACTCATTCAGCTCTTTGGATCAAATGTGGTTTACATTAAGTGGTTAATTGCATCTTTAGTGTGGTGGGGGTTGGGGTTCTTAGTGTGTTTAATGTGCCTACATTCAATTAATTAGCTCTTTGTTTTTTCCTTTGTATTTAATGTTGTTGGTTATAACATTACTGCTGTCTTGGCATTGCTTTATTTAGTCTTACTGGATACACTTTGTTACATTGCTATGAGAATATTAAATCTGACCCTTTCATTTTCTGAATATATTTACTTTGGAGAAGTTATCACCCACAGCAGGGGTGCTATTAGATTTCAGCAGCAGAAAAACAAATTTCTTAATTGTCAGACTTAATTGGTTACTTTAAAAGGCCTGTTTTTATTACGGTACTTAGACTTACTGGGAAAATCAGTTTTGCAAAAGGGCCTAATCATAAATTAAATAAGGTGCAAAGCAATTTATAATATTATGACATGGAATGTTTTCAACATGGGCTGCAGCACCACTTTAACAGCTTTGGCTTCTTGTGTTACCTTCACTAAAGGCCGTTGTACACTGCATCCAAAAGCAGAATTCATGTTTCAACATTAAACTGTTTACTTGGAAGTGCAAATCTTTGTAAATAATGTGAATCACATTTTTGTTGTTTACTGTGCTTTAACAGTTTCTAGAATAAGGTAACATTCATGGCCAGCTCCTCCGCAATAGTTTGCCATATACAGCTCTGAAAAAAAACTGAGACCACTTAACATTGATTTCTGAACTTGGAGTGGTCTTTTAATTGATTGTCTCTATATTTATTTCCTTTGCTGTATAGTTCTTCATGGTTAGACATGCAGATAAGCTTGTCCAATCAACATATCTTCCACTCTTTTTCATTGGTCAATATCATTTTTAAACACACACATTGGATCGAATTCAACTCGTTTAATTCCAAAATGGATGCATCACCGTCATATGACACACAAGTTTTTTCCCCCCTTTTCACACACACAAAAATCGGACATCATCGGATCCAGTTTGTAAAGGTCATTAGGTTTAATTAACCATTCGGATGTTTTATTTTACTCTCCATGGGATGGAGGGTGGCTATAGTGATGGAGTTCAGACTAAGATGAGCACAGAATGCCTGTAAACTAGAGTTTTAAACTAAAGTTTGTGAGGAGGATTGACTGAAAGGTGTGCTACTGTGAACTGTCCTGTGTCGGCAGGCTGGGAATGGAGCACGATGGTCAAGGGAACCGCTGTGGGGACGAAACCGCGATGGGAAGTGTCATGGCACCCTTGGTTCAAGCGGCATTTCATCGGTACCACTGGTCAATGTGCAGTGGCCAGGAGCTCAAAAGATACATCCAGTAAGTTCTACCCCCCAATTATATAAAATTTCACCTGGGATTATATGTACAGAGACTCTGAACACCAGGGGGGCTATTTTCTGAAGCAATATATGCTAACTCCAGCTGAACTCCCTTTCGGACAGGTGTCTATGTCATTTTGTACCTCATCTAGTCGTATCAATTTACTGAAAATAACCAGAGAGTATCCGAGATGCATCGATCTCAGAATAGGGTTATTGCAATATTATCCACTTTGTTCGTTTGCTCTAGTAGGTTTTAAGAAGGAAAACCTAATTTCTAAAACTATTTTAATGTAGAAAATAAGCACATTCCTGTAGAAGCCATTTGTGTTAGAAATGTGTAGTTGTTTAGGCCACGTTCATGTTATGTGTACCTTATTTATGGTGGTTTATAAATTAAGTAATAGTGTACATCCCATTTTATCCCAGTTTTCAGAAGCAGCACAATACGGGATCTACCTGTTAGTTTATTGTATTATTTGTGCCGCCATTATGAAAAGAGTGATGTTGGCTTATTATTAAAAAGAAAAGTACACAGTTCACTTATTGCATTTATCAAGGGATTTTTAGTGATGCAGCATGAAATAAGCCCAGTGTTGCTTACAGCTGTTTGTGTTAGGACAGAATCACTCTTATGTTGCTCCAAGCTTTCACTTGGTAGTTTTATTAAGAAGATCAGTCAATAAATGTGTTGATTGCTGAAAACGCTGCTGTCCAGGTCCTGACATAACAAGGAATGGCTCAATTAGTTATTTAGCACTGGTCAGTGCCTTATCCCTTTGTTGTGGAGTCCAGTGGTGTTTTCTAAATCAATACTTATTATTTAAACATAATTTAGTTAGAAACAGATTGCATTGCACTGCATTAAGATATTGTTAACAGGTAAAAATCTCAGGAGGGCAAACTCAAGTTCAGCTTCTGACTGTCTTAAGGGAGTAATGCTCACATATTTCAACCAGTTTGCAGGATATAAATTGATCATTAGTCATTTATATAAACATAAAATATGTGATCTGCCAGGAGATTATTGTTTTTGTAATTGGCAGCTTAGCAAGGGAAAATTTATTCTACAAACTTCATTTTTTATAAGAGCTGTAAATTGGCAATACCTGTCTAATACCTTCGTTGTGGATATGATTAAAAAAAAATCCATATGGCTGAGAATCATTGAAGTGATTTAAGCATATTACCACTGTGCTGCTGAAGCTTTGACTGAGAAATGTAAATGGTGACAATTTGTTAAGTTAATGTTCCTTCTATTCAGTGCACCATGTAAGAGAACGAAACACAACAGGGCAGTCTCCAGATTCACTGCACACCACCTTGGGACACATGTTTTCTCCTGACAGTCCCACAATATACAGCCAAAACATCCATTTGTGGAAATACATCTTACCTTTATTAATTCTTATTTCAGAATTCAGTTTGTCTGGATGTTTTTTAATGGATGTGGAATTGCTGCATTTTCTGTGCTACACAATATCTATCTTTCACAGATTCGTTATAACCCTTTGAGGTTGTAATTAATCTATGTTTCAATTTATGATGCCAACATCCTTAATCATCCTGAATCGGGTTGTGATACTGAAATGTACATGAGTCAGCGCAGTTGTAATGATCTCTGGCTAATATATAGGAGAACCTACACAGTTTTTCACCATTTCTCATACCTAAATTTTAAACATCATGCACATTCTTATAATATCAGGGGTTTCACATTGCAAATCAGCATCAAATAATCAATAAACTAAGGGAAAAGATCATTTATTAGAAAACATTTTTTTTGTGGAAAACTGAAGTAACTCACTACGGATATTTTTTTACTCACTATGATTATTAAAATCTAGATTGTAAGAAGACAGGAGGCATGTCTTTTTTAAATTCTTCTCTTTTTTAATTTGAAATTTAAATGAATGTCACATGCACATACTGTCTAGAAAGGGTATTCATGTTTTATGAGACTAAACTGATTAAATTAGACATTCTGATTAATCAGATGGCCAGCAAAGGTTGGTAAGGCACTGTTAAATCCTCAAATTGAGACCTAAACATTGAGACTGAATGAATATGATCGTAATTAAATATTGTCTCTCCAAGGCAATTACTCGGAAGGTCCTGTTCCTTATTATAGAGTTCTTATTGTAGAGCAATTAGTTATGTCCTTGTCCAAGAGTATCTTCATTACTTGAGTATGTTTCATGTTTCCTGTAGCTCTTACGATTGCCTCCTGGATGACCCCTTTAAACACGACTGGCCCAAACTTCCTGAACTACCTGGAATTAACTATTCAATGGATGAGCAATGCCGCTTTGATTTTGGAGTTGGATACAAAATATGCACATCTGTAAGTATTTTTGATTGTGGCTCATTATAATTATTCATTTTTGAATTATTATTAGACGTAGTAGTATTAGAAACCTATGAATTAATACAGTGAATTAGAGGTTATACTAAGAAATAAAAGTGAGTAGAAATGACAACTATAGGAAAACAAAAACAAAATCTTAGAAGAAAAAGGTGTTGTTATTTTATTCTGCTTACTGACGCGTGGAAGATGCCTTCAGGCAAATTTGTTTCTGTTCCGTTTCTATTCCTGCTTTTATGAGCTTCTGAAAAGCATATGCTATTTTCTTCCTTAGAAAACACGCTTTCCATAGTCTTGTAAAAATAATAACGCTATTATAAATAATGTTTCAAATCAGTTTGAGTTATATACTTAGAGGCACTCATTGCTGTAGAAGAAATTGCCCTGAGATAAATTGTATAGATGTAGTTTCCCGAGCGCACAAAGCCTTTAACACACTAAACCTAACCTTGTCTTTCAACTACACCTCAGTTTAATTAAACTATGCATGAGTAGGTGCAGGGGAGTTTCACCCCAGAGGTTAATGAAGAGTGAATTATTCATGCATCATTTACTGAGATTCCAGTTGTGTTTAGATCCAGGTTGCAATGTAATTATTTGACCTCACTCTTGGATTAATTCATGCATACTGTGTTTTTAAGGGTAGATTTTTGCAGCCACATAAGACAAACAAACTATCAATAAACATGTATTGGGGTGGGGGAGATTGGAGGCTCATTTGCTTTAAGAGCACCTGATATCTGGGATTTAGACTATTTCACTTTGGACAGAGATAATGTTGTCTTTTTTGTGAAGAAGAGATAAAAGTATGGATTATTTTGGCACAAACTTTGTTTTAACACATCTTTTGTGTAAATTATATTGTTTTAGTTCACCGCACACGTATGTCTTGCTTATCGTAACATCAGCTCTGTGATTGGGAGCGTTTGTGATGTGTGTTTGTACACTGCTTGAACTTAACTTGAATGCAGCCCTAAATAATTTTCTGGCGCAGCCCAGATTCAAGAAAGGACTGCACCACTTAGTTTATAGATGGGTCCCTGCTGAATCTTGCGGCCAAGAGGTGTTTGTTGGTTTACTCCTCATTAGATCTCACTTTATTAATTAAGTTGACTACATTGATGATTAATTTATTTTTCTGCAGGTCCAAAGCTCTTTTTAATTCAAGAACACCTCTAATTAATCACAGGAATTCCCTGTTCTTGTGGTGTTGTTTTTGCCCCATAGTGCCAGAATTACTAATAGATACACAAGCTGAACTGTGGAAAAAAGAAATCTTCACAGGCATGATTGGTCACCCAGGAACAGTACTGAAACACTTATGCTATAATAGCTTTATTGGATTTAAATCAGCGCAGTTCGGTTTGCATAACACGGCAGCAAATCAGAAAAAAAGAGGAGGGTGAAACATTGGGTCATACAAGTTACCAAAATGTTTCCTTCCTTTTGCCACTCCTGATCATATTAATTACAGTCTGAAGTGAGGCCGCACTGTTAAAGGTTGCCTTTTGTCTTTTAGTTCAGGACATTTGAACCATGCACACAGCTGTGGTGCAGTCACCCTGACAATCCTTACTTCTGCAAGACGAAGAAAGGGCCTCCGCTGGATGGGACGGAGTGTGCGCCAGGGAAAGTAGGTCCACAGGATATTCTTCTGTTCTGATCAGATGATGTCATGTCACATTGGCCTTCACTGTCTTGACGGAAATCTTTTTGCTTGCCAGTGGTGCTATAAAGGCCATTGCATGAGGATGAACGCCAACCAGGTGAAACAGGATGGGGCCTGGGGTTCCTGGACGAGGTTTGCTTCGTGCTCAAGAACGTGTGGAACCGGTGTCCATTTCAGAACCCGTCAGTGCAATAACCCAGCGTAAGCAGCTGATGACATCCCCGTGCTTCTTTGTATTCCTGTTCTGCAATTCTTGTCAGAGTAGAACAAACACTAACACTTTTTTTTTTAGAGAGGTCTTTTTCATGTGAATGGCACTGTAAACCAGAAAGCAACTTTCTGAAATAGTGCAGGTCAGAAAGAAGCCCACTCAGTATTCTACCAGTCTCACTAATGAGCTACTACTTATTTCGCTGTGTTGGCACTCAAGATAAGAGATGTCCTTTGTAGAAGGGAAAAAAAATAAAAAGAATCGGCCGATGACCCAGAAATACTGTGCTGACGCGTATAAACCCTGAAAGGATTCACTTAGGCTTAGATTAATTAAGGAAGACAAGTTGTGTAGCTGGCCATGTTTTTGTTATTAATTCATATTTCATCACAATTAAGGGATACCAAATTGGATGCACACATACAATTATTTTTTTGCTCACAGTGTGAAATTCCAAATTATTGGATCAAATCTACTGTAATTTTTGATTGACCTAATGCCAGATTATTTACCAGTGGGAAAGAAGAGTGATTTTCCATCTGTTAGGATTTCACACTGTGTTGGATGATGAAAGTGTTCGTGAAATTTATTTTTCTTTTCTACCAGTAGAGACTAATATATATATAAGATTTAGTACAAACTAAACATTCTATAAATCAGTTTTGCTTTGAGTTGTGTTAGATTAGTAACCAATCCACTACTTCAGTTGTATCCATTACACCGAACTGTTTAACATTTCTTACATTTGTCAGTGGGTCTGCTGGGTCTGATTAAAAACCTAATGTCTTTAAAATGATAACAAAGATCTTATAAATGGCATAAGCACTCAATATTGGGAAGCATAAGATAGTTTGTGTCTGCTGTTTCTTTATTCATCTGAAGGTACATTTCTTATTCCGTTTGTTATCTAATACATGAGTAGTGGAGTACAGAGGGCACTTTTTAGCATCAGAACAATATTCCTTTGAAGTGTTTTTTGTGTGTTTGTGTGTGTTTTGAAATCAAATTCTATTCCCCCACATATCAGGCCCTCTAATGGAGGTGAAGACTGTCCTGGGATTAATTATGAGTATCAGCTTTGTAACAAGGATGACTGTCCCAAGAACTTTGAAGACTTCCGAGCTCAGCAGTGCCAGCAGCGAAATTCACACTTTGAGTTTCAGAATGCCAAGCATCACTGGCAGCCATATGAACACCCTGACTGTAAGTGCTTAAAATCCCTCTGGTCTTCTGTTTATCCATCTTCAGCAGGTTTGTTTATTGCCTGCCTGTGGTCTGCTCAAAGATAAAGATTAGTGAATCAAGCTGTGTAAAGAGATGGGCTGTGATATTTATATTGGTTTCTTTTTTGTTGTTTTAAAAATCACAAATTATATCTCTGATTTATTGGACTTTATAAGCAGCACTCCATTACATTAAAGGGACAGTAAATATCCTTATATCCTACTATATCAGTAAAAATATATTATTAAAAAGGAAATGAAAACTACTTCTAAAACTAAGCCCTGCTACCAAACAGCTGTGAGTTTCTAGATTAAAGAATCTCAAAAGTAATACAAATCTATATAAAATATATAAAATAAAATTTAAAATTCAGAACTATTTTTTCAGCACCTCAGCAAGTACCTTGGAGGGGAAAACACAGCAAAAGAAAGGCAGAGCAATGAGTGACTGCTGATGTATTGATAAGGTTTTAAAGGCAGTGGCAGTATTTCTTTAACCCTTTGGGCACGTACATTCTTTGGCAATCACACTGCATAGATTGAGAGTCAGTTTTCCCATGTGTGCTGAGAATCACATTATTCTATAATTTAACAACTTTATATATATATATATATATATATATATATATAGAAGCAGCTATATATATATATATATATATATATATATATATTACTGTGCAAAAGTTTTAGGCAGGTGTGAAAAAATGCAGTAAAGTAAGAATGCTTTCAAAAATAGACATGTTAATAGATTATATTTATCAATTAACTAAATGCAAAGTGAGTGAACAGAAGAAAAATTTAAATCAAATCCATATTTGGTGTGACCACACTTTGCCTTCAAAACAGCATCAATTCTTCTAGGTACACTTGCACAAAGTCAGGGATTTGTAGGCATATAGTCAGGTGTATGATTAAACAATTATACCAAACAGGTGATAATGATCATCAATTCAATATATAGGTTGAAACACAATCATTAACTGAAACAGAAACATCTGTGTAGGAGGAATAAAACTGGGTGAGGAACAGCCAACCTCAGCTAACAAGGTGAGGTTGCTGAAGACAGTTTACTGTCAAAAGTCATACACCATGGCAAGACTGAGCACAGCAACAAGACACAAGGTAGTTATACTGCATCAGCAAGGTCTCTCCCAGGCAGACATTTCAAGGCAGACAGGGGTTTCCAGATGTGCTGTCCAAGCTCTTTTGAAGAAGCACAAAGAAACGGTCAATGTTGAGGACCGTAGACACAGTGGTCGGCCAAGCAGATGAAAGACGCATCATGCTTACTTCCCTTCGCAATCGGAAGATGTCCAGCAGTGCCATCAGCTCGGAACTGGCAGAAAACAGTGGGACCCTGGTACACCCATCTACTGTCTGGAGAAGTCTGGTCAGAAGTGGCCTTCATGGAAGACTTGCGGCCAAAAAGCCATACCTCCGACGTGGAAACAAGCCCAAGCAACTCAACTATTCACGAAAACACAGTAACTGGGGAGCAGAAAAATAGCAGCAGGTGCTCTGGACTGATGAGTGAAAATGTGAAATATTTGGCTGTAGTAGAAGGCAGTTTGTTCGCCGAAGGGCTGGAGAGCGGTACACGAATGAGTGTCTGCAGGCAACAGTGAAGCATGGTGGAGGTTCCTTGCAAGTTTGGGGCTGCATTTCTGCAAATGGAGTTGGGGATTTGGTCAGAATGAATGGTCTCCTCAATGCTGAGAAGTACAGGCAGATACTTATCCATCATGCAATACCATCAGGGAGGCATCTGATTGGCCCCAAATTTATTCTGCAGCATGACGATCCCAAACATACAGCAAAAGTCATGAAGAACTATCTTCAGCGTAAAGAAGAACAAGGAGTCCTGCTAGTGATGGTATGGCCCCCACAGATCCCTGATCTCAACATCATCGAGTATGTCTGGGATTACATGGAGAGAGAAGCAACTGAGGCTGCCTATATCCACAGAAAAACTGTGCCAACCTACCTGCTGAGTTCCTTCAAAAACTGTGTGCAAGTGTACCTAGAAGAATTTATGCTGTTTTGAAGGCAAAGGGTGGTGAGTGGTGGTTAGTTAATGGATAAATATAATCTATTAACATGTCTATTTTTGAAAGCATTCTTACTTCACAGCATTTTTTCACACCTGCCAAAAACTTCTGCACAATACTGTACATTTAGATTTTCTCAGACCATCAGCTTCATCTTTATACCTTTTTCTGCAATTCATAGTGTATGCGTCAGCCTTCAAGAGTGCATTACGGTTGCGGAGATGCACTAAACCCATAATTGAGGTTAGCGTCATAAAAGGGCAGACCTGATGCTATGACTAGGATTATTTTCATTTGATTCGCTCCCACTGAGACTCGGGATATGAAGCCAATCGAGGTTTTGAGAACTTTCCATTTATTTGGGTAAGGGATTTTGCAGATTTTCTTGAATTCTCAGACAGTGTAATTAAATCGCCTAATTGTAGTTTTGTTTTGTAATGTAATTACCATTCATACTTTAATTTTGTCTTTTGAAACACTTTTTGTGCATTCTGCCCAATATAAACCATAAGATGAAGGGATATCAATAGTGAAGATTTTGACGCACTGGAGAGTATTCCCTGGGGTCCAGTCAACGGATATCGGATAACGGATATGTCAAAGGGTTAGATGTTGAGGAACCTCAAAAACTGCATCCAACTGAGAGTACTAACCATTATCCTGTCACTCAAGACTGTCAGGGGTAAAATATTAAATATGACTAATTCATTTCTACAAGGGAATAGCTAGTCAGTCCAAAATTGTTTCCAGTTTCAGCTCTCTTCAGGACCTTGACCACCCTGTTCCCTGGTCCACAAACTGAGCCATCCGTCTGAAGAGCACTCCCGTTATTCTGTGCTTGCCAGTTTTTCCCTTTTTCCAATTTGTTGCCTTGTGGTGTTATGTGTAATGTGTACATTAAAAAGTAAGTAGAAGCAGTGCTTCATAGTTCTCATTTGTTTTTTACAGCGAATAAAAGATGTCATCTTTACTGCCAGTCAAAACAAACGGGGGATGTCGCGTACATGAAACAATTAGCACATGATGGAACACGCTGTTCCTACAAGGACCCATACAGCATCTGTGTGCGTGGAGAATGTGTGGTAAGTTGATGAGAAAATGTTCATCATTTATAAAGATGTTTTTCTTTTCCTTTCTACAGAGAATACTTGTATAAATCTTTTCAGTGTCATACTTGGAACATTACTCAAACAAACTAACATTATGAGCTTAAATAACAATAAAGCCATACAATATTTCATTTAGTCAAGAGATCTCATAAGTATGACAAATTTGCTTTATTACTGACCATTAGGAAGACCTTAATAAGTTGCAGCAACACAGGCCTCCTTTATGCATTTCCTTTCTTCTTCTTTTCAAAGCAGTTTTAATGTTGTGTAATTTGCTGCTTTCATCTCATGGAAACCTATGCCAGCCACATTTACAAATCATAAAGTTTCTGAAAGATGAAAGTACATGAGAGGAAAGTGACAAAGGGCACAGTGATAATCCTGATGGCATCTTGACAATGACACTGTTCAATTGTTTTGGGTTTATAGTATAGAAAGAGTTTATTCTAATACCATTCATCCAAATGAGTCTTTTCCAATGAGGAGTAAAACAAATACTGATACAGAACCTTATGGTTATTATTTTCCTCCTGTGCAGAATGGCATTATATACAGGCATTTTTACAAGACTCTCCAGGTTTCTAAACCATGTAGAATCTTTTTTTTTTTAAATTATGAATAGTGTCATATAAGCCCTGTTTATGTATCATTTATTTACTGGTTACTTGAAATGGTATCTAAATCTACTTTTAAGGTCATACTGTACTTCGATGAGTTTCCAAAGTGTGTATATCTATCTAAACTCCCCTGCTCTGTCTTGCACCAGAACGCAAGCGTGGATGCAGTAGATATCTGGCAATGCACTGGAATCTATACATCTTGTACTATTTCTCACAGTTTTCGCCACATTGCTGTATAGGCTTACCTTCAGATCATCAGAAAAACAAACGATAATGGCAGTTGACAGACATACTCACAGAAAGGAAAGCCAAACTCAATAATTACGTCAGTGGAAGTGCATCAAAATACATGAAACAAATTTTGAACCTTAGACTGGGTAATGCATTGTATGCTTTTGAAGTGTAAAGTATAGGAAATTTGGTGATGCAACTGTGAAACCATTAAGACATTTCCCTTTTAGTGCTCAGCTATTTCAGTAATAATGAGGGATGCATCTCTCGAGGTATATGAACTTGTATGCTTCAATGTTATGGCTAGACTCATTTATCTTTATTAATACATGCAAAGATGTGTTTTCAGACAAGGAGGCTAGCCAATGTAAATACTGTACGATGTATGAAGATTTATTGAATACGTTTACTGCAAGAAGGAATAACTCTTCATTAACGCACGTTTTCCCTCCTGTGTTCTTGTCTCAGAAAGTGGGTTGTGACAGAGAGATTGGATCCAACAAAGTGGAAGATAAGTGCGGTGTCTGTGGAGGAGATAACTCTCACTGCAGAACTGTCAAGGGGACATTCACCCGCACGCCAAAGAAAGCCGGTAGGGCGCAATACAACAATACTTTCTTTAAATAGTCATGTGTTATTATATATAATTTAAATGGATTTTTTTTTTTTTTTTTTAAATGATGTTTCTAAAATCCGAAGACCGTAGCATGCTAACATTCCTTACTGACCTTTTGGGGAGGCAATGTCAGGGAACCATATGCAGATTTGTGCGTGTACATGTATACAGTGGTATAAATAAGGCTTAACGTCAAACACTGCTTACTGCTAAATACATGTTAAGTGTTTAATAATTTCCCTTCTGCTTTTCTGAAAGCTTCTGGAGATTAATTAAGTGGGCGGGTAGTGTGTGTAACTACATAGCATAGCGCCTTTGTCCATGAATGGGAAACTGGTCATTATGGATTTTCAAAACACAAAACAAGCAGAGATAGATGTTAAATGTTCTTCATCTTCCTGACTGCTGTTCAGTTTAGCAGGAGGGAGATACATAAATAGCTGAGAGAGCTGAAAGGCTTGAACAGTCTATGCATCATCACAATTTTTTCACTATTTGTGTAGGGGAAGTTTACATCTGCATGTATATTTACAGCGATGCTTATTTTTCACCCTTATTTTTCAACCTCTAAAATATATATGCATTGTTCTGTTGTGAAAGAACCCAATACAACTTTCAACATTTACAATGCTAATCATAGAATTTAAATGGCCAGGGTCCCCTAAGGTTTTTCACTCCGTAAATAGTGAGTGACGTTTCACAGCTGCAATCAAGCATTATGGGTACGTGTATTTAAAACTTTTTTAAATGCAAATTTGAGTAAAACGTAACAGTCTCTTTGTTGATTACATTATGCACATTCACATCAAAACTATCACGAGATCCACGAGATCCAACTATGTTTTGCATTTAAAGAAACTTTCTGTAATATATATTAAACTACAGTTAAGTTAAGTTAAGTTAAGCTCCACATGATTCACTCACAAAACATCATAAAATTAAGACAAACACATTTTGTCTAAGCCATAATTAAATGTTCCAGGACTCTGACTTTGGGAGACTTTTTCACTACCAATTACTCAGTATGATAAGTGTTTCAGATTTGTTACGCAGCTGCTTATTAAAATTAATGAAGTGTTGCAACTTTAAAGCAAGAAAACATCATGTCAACAGTTAACTGTGATTTGGCTGGAGGGCTATTTTATCCAGCATTATTCTCCCAAAACAGAATCTGCACTAACAATGGGAAGACTGAGCAGTGAGTACTCCTAAAGATCGAGTGTGGGATTTATTGTGTGAAGCTCCCAGAACTGTGATGTTCTCTGGGTAAATGTTTGCAGATTTTCCCTCCCATTTGCGTCCTCCTGGTAAATGGATATTTCCAAGTATACTGAACAATATCACTTTATACTACATACAAGTACATAGTTTGAAGATGGATCAGCTTGGTTGATCTAAAGCAGACTGCAGTTGGAGAAAACCATTTGAATGTTTGCGTGTGTGTTGTTCAGTATACCAGCTGCACGTGAAATGATGTTTTAAGAGGTGATTTCCTTTTGGCAAATGTCTGTTACTTAACATTAACTGCAGGAGCGTGCAAACAACTGTGAAATATCCTCTCAGACAATAGGTGCTGTGTGTGAATTACAGAGCTGTTGTTATACAACACAAAAAGTATATGACTGCAGCAACGCTTCAGTAGTTACTTTTCATTCTAACTGTCTTTTTTAACAGGAAAAAAGTTAAGCAAGAGATGCCAAAAAGAAATCCATTTGTTGGAAAACAAAACCTGCAAGTATCCAGTATTACCTGCTATTAACTTTTTATTCCCCCTTATATTAATGTCTTGTGTTTCATTGACTACTATTCCCGATTACTACTACTACTACTACAGTGAGGGAAAAAAGTATTTGATCCCCTGCTGACTTTGTACGTTTGCCCACTGACAAAGAATTGATCAGTCTATAATTTTAATGGTAGGTGTATTTTAACAGTGAGAAACAGAATAACAACAACAAAATCCAGAAAAACGCATTTCAAAAAAGTTATAAATTGATTTGCATGTTAATAACTGAAATAAGTATTTGATCCCCTATCAATCTGAAAGATTTCTGGCTCCCAGGTGTATTTTATACAGGTAACGAGCTGAGATTAGGAGCACTCTCTTAAAGGGAGTGCTCCTAATCTCAGCTCGTTACCTGTATAAAAGACACCTGTCCACAGAAGCAATCAATCAATCAGATTCAAAACTCTCCACCATGGCCAAGACCAAAGAGCTGTCCAAGGATGTCAGGGACAAGACTGTAGACCTACACAAGGCTGGAATGGGCTACAAGACCATCGCCAAGCAGCTTGGTGAGAAGGTGACAACAGTTGGTGCGATTATTCGCAAATGGAAGAAACACAAAATAACTGTCAGTCTCCCTCGGTCTGGGGCTCCATGCAAGATCTCACCTTGTGGAGTTTCAATGATCATGAGAACCGTGAGGAATCAGCCCAGAACTACACGGGAGGATCTTGTTAATGATCTCAAGGCAGCTGGGACCATAGTCACCAAGAAAACAATTGGTAACACACTACACCGTGAAGGACTGAAATCCTGCAGCACCCGGAAGGTCCCCCTGCTCAAGAAAGCACATGTACAAGACCGTCTGAAGTTTGCCAATGAACATCTGAATGATTCAGAGGAGAACTGGGTGAGTGTTGTGGTCAGATGAGACCAAAATCAAGCTCTTTGGCATCAACTCAACTCGCCGTGTTTGGAGGAGGAGGAATGACCCCAAGAACACCATCCCCACCGTCAAACATGGAGGTGGAAACATTATGCTTTGGGGGTGTTTTTCTGCTAAGGGGACAGGACAACTGCACCGCATCAAAGGGACGATGGACAGGGCCATTTACCGTCAAATCTTGGGTGAGAACCTCCTTCCCTCAGCCAGGGCATTGAAAATGGGTCGTGGATGGGTATTCCAGCATGACAATGACCCAAAACACACAGCCAAGGCAACAAAGGAGTGGCTCAAGAAGAAGCACATTAAGGTCCTGGAGTGGCCTAGCCAGTCTCCAGACCTTAATCCCATAGAAAATCTGTGGAGGGAGCTGAAGGTTCTAGTTGCCAAACGTCAGCCTCGAAACCTTAATGATTTGGAGAGGATCTGCAAAGAGGAGTGGGACAAAATCCCTCCTGAGATGTGTGCAAACCTGGTGGCCGACTACAAGAAACGTCTGACCTCTGTGATTGCCAACAAGGGTTTTGCCGCCAAGTAAGTCGAAGGGGTCAAATACTTATTTCCCTCATTAACATGCAAATCAATTTATAACTTTTTTGAAATGCGTTTTTCTGGATTTTGTTGTTATTCTGTCTCTCACTGTTAAAATACACCTACCATTAAAATTATAGACTGATCATTTCTTTGTCAGTGGGCAAACGTACAAAATCAGCAGGGGATCAAATACTTTTTTCCCTCACTGTACCTAATAATCTTACATTTGTATTACATTGTAAAATAAATACATTAGGAGTGCTAGCTACTATATATTAATAGAATGTGTACATTTTTCTTATTCATTGGTTATTTTTTAGCTGAGTTTCTGAATGATTAATTTCTGCAGATTTTAAGTAGTCCTATAAAATGCATCTAAGATGTTAATGATGATAATTGTAATAATAATAACCTTGCAAAACTTAATGCATATCATGGCTGGATGCACATATTCTCAAGAGGGCATTTCTGGATGGTACTACTGCTCTGAATTGCAATAAAAGATTTGGATCAGAGATGGACAATACAATTCTGTGCAGTAATTTCCCTTTGTGTGGCCAGTGGAAGTTATAATTGACTGGGAATTTGAGGTATGGAATGCAAGGGTCACTGGGAAATAGTAGCAGAAACATACATATTTATTAAATCATCTTAAATGGCTGCCCCAAATGGCTGCTTTTATACTGGTACAAATAATTTAATTTCCAATCAAAGCTCTATGTTATTGACAATTTTTATTTATAATGGTTTTGGTTTTACTCCTGTAGAATTATTAGGTGAAGCCAAAGGTAATCAAGTCCTCTATGCCTATTACAGTTACTTGGGAAAATGAACAATTTTACAGATGAGAAATCATTTGGCCCATGCTTTTCAAACAGTTGTTAGTAATCAATTGGGAGTATTGCTGAATTCTGCCAGTGACTCAGCATGAACTGCATATCTTGACAGTTTGATCTGTTCACCTACAACCATTAGCAAATATGTTCTTCCTGTTCTCAGTCCAGAATTTAGATTAATTTCCATTGTTGACCTTTGGTTTTGATCTCTGTGTTTATTTGAAAGTAAGGATCTGGGGATCCCTTTATAATACTGCCCAGGTTAATGCAATTGCCCAGAGACCACTATGTGCTGCATGTGTGTACTTGTCCAAATTACATAGAGACACATAATTTTGTCACATTCTTTCAAACTTAATTACTATTAATATGGATGAACACACTCCTGTGAATGGGGAACATTATCTCAGGTTAACTCAGCTGAAAAATACATGTTCTATTTCCTTTCTGTTTTCTAAAAGAACTAAAATACAAACAAGACTGATTGATCTGCCAACTGTAGTCAATGAAAAATAAGTTATTATCCAGAACTAATTAATCAATTTTATTTGAAGGGAAGACAAGAGGAGCATTCTCAATACCTAAAGGGGCTCGAAATGTGTCTCTGAATGAAACAGAGGATTCTAGAAATATTATTGGTGAGTTATAGCAGTTTGCAGAAGAATGGACATCAATGTAGTAGAACAGAAGGCTATTTTGCAGTTTCACTTGCCTTTTTATATTTGTTTTCTAAACTGGCAAAGGTTTCATTCATTCTGCCTGATCATATTGTGACTAACACAAATGAGTAATGAGTGTAGAATAAAACAACTGAACAATAATGGTTTAAGAAGGACTGAAACTTTTGCCTCATATAACAATTCCGTTTTCTTTTGCAGCCTTGCTAGTTTCCCTAGGCTCGCTCAAAACTGGTAGCAAATAGTGCAAATGCCTTCTAAGTAGAGTGATGTCCACTTCTGCAAGAAATGTGTGTGTTTGCTGCTGTACTAACCGCTTCTGTTATTTATTTATTTTTTTTCAAACTTTCGATTTCATCGCTGATCAAAACATGTGCAAAGGTTACCTTAAGATGTTTGACATCCCACCTGGTGCTAGACATGTGATCATCCAAGAACACGAGGCTTCTCCTCAAATTCTTGGTAAGTGAGATCAAGTGAGAGGTGCTTCCCTTCCCTTCGAAGGAACCGTGTCTTGAGAGATTGTTAGAGGCAGGGTGGGTTTAAGTGGGTTACTTCTTAGTAAACTAAACAAATGGAGGTAAGTAAAGAACAGAAAATAAAAAATAAAAAGATTGTACTACATACATTTTAAACCACAGTTAACAATGCTCAGCAGTTAAATAATCAAACTATTACTAAATACTTTGTGATTTAACTAGAAAGAATATACATACAAATATATACATTAAAGGGTAAAGAGCCAAGAGCACAAGGTAGGCCCTTCAAATCTCAGTCAATAAAAACGTACACAATTTCCCCTTAGTCTTAATTTCAATAAGCAGGAAATTACAACAACAAAAAGTCTGTATGCAAGTGATTACTCACTATTTCGTCCTTCACTTTATCACCTGAAGGTTTATGAGTAAGTTTTGAGCTTACGAAAGCGATAACCACTGAGGTGTGAGGATGTCCATCATTACTTCCAGACGTCTTTGCCCACTGGCTGAGTTTGTCAGATTTGATTTTTCAGTATCAGCAATACAACGTATATAGCAGGATCAAGGACTTATTTAATAGTGTCATTTTATAATTATATATTTGAGATGAGTGGTCCTGATTATTTTAAGTTTTCATTTGTCTGAATTTGGAAGGACATGGCAAACTACTGTGAAACATAATCAACATGCTGCAATCAGTGTTAACTGCTTACTATAATCTACAGAGAGCACAGGACTTTAATTTCACATCCAGATCAATAGAACCACAATTATGCTGCTCGTCAAATTTTCAGCTGCCTTTGCTCTACAGATGAAGTGACACAGAAAGAAACTGTGCCACAGAGTGACCCAGAATAAAGGTTCATATAAGAGTATCCCATGTCCCTTTCATTGGGTGTGATATCTATGTCTGTCTAGCTTTACTGTAAATGTACACTTTGCAAGACATATCAAGGTCTGTAATATATTATTTTAAAATGCAATTAAAATAAATGAAAAAAATTCTGTAAATGTTGATCACTGCATCATTACATATTAACCTTAATTGTACAACAATTGTACAACCCTAGTGTTCTCTTTTCCCATGGGATTAGCCATGAGGGAAGTGCATATCTTCCAGAGAATTAGTGCTCCCATTTTGCCATTGTAGTTATGTTTAAAAAAAAGATAGTTACATATATATTTATGCAGGCAGAATGTTCAATTGATTCTCTGGCCATTTGTGTTTCTTCTCAAGGGACAAACAACTGCACAATAGCCTTCCCCAGCGTGACACATCTAACAATCTAAATTAACTGCCTTTTTCTTTTCATAATCCCCAGCCCATTATCTTAATGCCCCTTGATGAAGGAAGTTTAAATTAACCTGTTTCTGTTCCCTATAGCTTTTAGGTGGTTAGTTGTATGAAAAAGCCTAAGTGTAAAGGATTGACTGTTTTGCATAAAATACATTTGCATGCATATATAGTCTCCTGAACCTTTATCTGAAGAATAGGAACTGCACCTCATTATTTTGAAATTATTAACTGGCAGTTTTACGGTCATTCCTCAAAAAACACTATCTATTAATATGTGAAAAGCATAAATGCACTGTCAAAGTGATCAGAATAATACTGCAGTTTTTAAATACAATCATAGTCAAATTACTGTGGAAATTACAGGCATTTTACAACAATTAAACTGATAGCACAGTGAACTTGACAGGAACACATCATGTTTGATTTGTTTGTCTTGCATTTATTAACGCATATACTACTAATAATAATAATTACCATTATATATATATATATATATATATACACACACACACACACACACACACACACTACCGGTTGAAAGTTTTAGAACACCTACATTTTTCCAGTTTTTATTGAAAGTCGTAATGTACTCTGAAATTAAAGCATAGAACAAATAAACAATTGGAGATAAAAAATAAATCATGGAATCGTTTTAACAAAATTTAAACCCTTAAGAAACCAATTCCCTGTGCTTCTCTTTAACCCCATGTGTACTCTTCACTGTTGCTTTGTTTGCCAAGTGTTTGGTATCCCATGAAAGCTGAGACTCCCAGCTTTCTAACAATGTGAAGCATTCTCTGATGTGAAAACAGTTTTTTATACCCACCCCCCACAGTTACACTCCCCCTCTGCATTCTGAAATGGGGGGTGGGGGGATACTTGGTTTGAGTAGGAATACAAAATCTCAGAAAATATTGACAATTATGACATTCTGGAACCAAACAGTCTACTGATCAAAACAAGACCATCCACGTTTTAGTAGAAGCAATACACACCCGTAGAGAGTTCAAAATGTCAAGATGGAAATCAAATTTACATATTTGGATCTGAACTGCTCTGTGTTTGATAGAACATCAAATAATACATACTGGATTAATCGTTAGGTGGTTCTGAACAAAACAAGCCTATCTGCAAAGAAATCCAATCTGTGACTGTCTGAATGAGACCCCCCCCCCCCCCCCATGTTCATTGTATTAAAAAAAAAATAATGAGAACTGTTTTTAGGGACTTAATTCACACGCTTTATTAAATGGTGTATATAGCTTTATACCAGTGCCTATATACACTTGTGTTGAGCAAAAAACACACTAAATATTGTGTAGTGTGTAATAAAATATTGAATTGTCAGATTAGCTGAATCTCACTAACAACTCGATGGCAAGATGGGGTCAATCTCTTTGCACTGCTGCAGCTTTTGTAGATGTTCTAGTGTTGTCTATAGATTTTAAGCAAGCCAATCTGTACCTTAGTAGAAAGTAGACTCTGTGAAATGCCTTATTAAACTCCTGTACATATACAGTTACTGATATTAGAGCAATGCACTCGTTTTTAACAATCACATTCATAAACAATTTCTAAGATGCACATTTTCAGTTGAATATTTACACTCTCTATATCTTGTGATTTAAGTTTATCTACATTTTCTGAGAAGCCCACAAATAAAGTGTATATACACATAAATTCAATCGATCAAAATAATTGGACGGTCGGAACTTGTGAAAATTTCGAAACTCCTGACTTTTGTGTCCCATCACATCTGGTCACCCTAAACCAGGGGTTTTCAAACCGGTCCTGGAGTACCCCCTGCCCTGCTGGTTTTTGTTCCAACTGAGGTCTTAATTGCTTAATTGAATCCTTAATTGACATAAAGCAATATACCATTCAATTAAGTAATTAAAACCTAGGTTGGAACAAAAACCAGCAGGGCAGGGGGTACTCCAGGACCGGTTTGAAAACCCCTGCCGTAAACATATGTACAGTCATGAAACACAAAAATTAAATAACTGAGATAGGATATTTCCACCCTAGGATGTATAAGTGATAAGTGGTAAAAAAAAAAAAAAGAGATCCCATTAAAAGATCATACCAATTATTATAATTTTTCTATTGAAGACTTTTTTTAGTTTTTTTTAGTTCTAATAGTCTATTCATTTTGTTTGAAAGGATTCAATTTGAAAATTGGATTCCTCCCTTTAAAAGAATAAAAGCTTTTAATTGAGCAAAACAAAGCAGCAACATCAAATAGTATATCCTAACAAGTGCATGCTTATCCAGAAAGGTTGCATCCTAAATTAAACTGTGAAAGATGCCTTCTAACTTATCATTGCTTTCAGCGATCAAGAATCAAGCTACAGGGCATTATATTCTGAACGGCAAAGGAGAGGACACCAAATCGAAGACCTTTATTGACCTGGGAGTGGAGTGGGACTACAGCATAGACGACGACATCGAGACGCTGCACACTGAGGGACCCCTGCACGACGCGGTGATCATTTTGGTAACGTCGCTTTTTAAATCCCTTTTGTTTGTTAATTAATGAAGGTTTGCAAATGGCTACAGGTGAATCATAAAATGTCCCGTTGCAATTTACATTTGCTTAGAATATTGAGAGTGGTTGTGGATTCGCCAAATGTTTTGCAATTATGGTTTTTATTTGGAGATGGAGAAGGAAGAAGGCAAAATCAGGGAGACAAAACATATCTGTAAATAAGCTATAGGCCTAAGTGTTTTAGCAGTGTGAGATCAATAGCCATTCCCACTGAAGTGTGAGAGCAGTGTAGGGTTTAAGAGCCAGAGGGGCCGATGTTCTTATTGAACTTTAGCATAATATGACAGGAGCAGCTCTGTGTTAAGGAGTGGGGAAATTGTGGGTAATAGCTATTGATCCCCTTAAGGGAACCAGGATTGCAGCAGGAACCTATAATTTGATCAATAATCATGTGTGAAGGAACATTTTTTTATGCAGTTTACAGTAATAGGTAAGAATTTAAATGAATTTTGAAAAATTAACTGCCTGAAATGCATTATTGTTCACATAGAGCTGCCATCAATGTCTCGAGAGTGTCTGTGAGGTTTGTTAATCTATTGTACTACAGAATCCAAACACATGGCAGAGCATTAAAACCAAGACTGACAGATATTATTTATCTTATTATGAGGTTTTTAAAATCTGAGAGTATTACTAGAAAAACAAATTCACAAATAATGGTTTTAACTAGAATTGAAAATATATATATATATATATATATATACTGAAATGGGTTCAGAGTTCTGTTAAATATTTTATAGTAAACTATTAAGGTTTAAAATCTAAATCATACAAGCATAAATATATTAGTTTAGGGTTCTTAAAAATGTGCGATCCTATGCATATTACATTTTTTTTTCATTCTATAAAATGGGCAATCAAAAAGGGTTTAATATTATTTAATATTAGAGTTGACAGGTGTCACTTGTCACATAAAATTGGCAGATATTTTCTGTCCTTTCGGCTGTTGTTGAACACTTAATGACAGGAGATATAAAATACATATACGTACAGCTCTGGAAAAAAGACCATTGCAAAATTATCAGTTTTACTATTTATATGTATGTGTTTGGGTAAAATGAACATTTTTGTTTTATTCTATAAACTACTGACAACATTTCTCCTAAATTCCAAATAAAAATATGAATGGAATGGAATGGCTGCCATACATGTAGAGATGCTGATTTAAGACAAATTGAATATGACCTCACAACAAAAACCCACAGAGAAAATGACTAAATCTAGAATCTATTATCGCAAAACAATTAAAAATACCACATATACCATTTAAGTTCAAGTTGGTAAAACTCTGATATATAAAAATCTTTGTTTTCATAAGCTGGTTGGAATACAGTATTGTGGGTCTCAGTGGGATTGGCAAATTGTTTGCAAGTAAAAATGTAAAGATGTAATTATTTGATTATTTACAGTTTCATGGGAAGAGTAAAATATCTGTTTGATGATGGAATTGCATTGTTTAAATTATTGTATCCCCCCTCCACCTCTTTTTTTTCAGTTGTATGTATTAATTATTTTTGTCAGGCTATTTTAATTATGTAGGGAAATAAATATGTATAATCCCATGAATATGGTTTGTACTTTTGATAAAGACCAAGACACTGAACCTATAAACCTGGCCCTTTGAATAATACATTTCCATAACTACCAGAAGAATTGGTTTCTTTGTTTAATTCCACAAGGCGCTGATTGAAACAAAATTATGCTGCTGTTTTTCAGCTCAAAGAGCCAAATTAACACACAGAAAGCAGCCAATAGCCTTCACAACCAGGTATCCTCGGTTTAATTGAAAAGACTGAGATGAATACCACAGCTTCTTATTTCTTCGCTCACATTACAATTCATTGACATCAGTGCCCCTTTCTAAGTCCATGGGATTTGGGTAATTGTTTTATTCAATACGATTTGCTTTCTATGGCAAATAGATTTCTATTGAGATTTGCATATACCTCTTTAATGATAATGGATTCATCTCCAAAGCTACCAGAATGGTTTGAAATACAGGGATACATTGACAGGTCAATGGGAAACAGATTACTCTGTTAGTTTTCCATGTATGCATTTAATTTTTTTAAAACAACTTTTTTCTACCCTCCTTTTAATGTTTGCAACTTCTCTAGTTGAGATGCTGTGCTCTGAACATCACTTTCATATTCCTGCCTTAAGATCATACCTCGAGATAATGAGACGAGATCTACACTGACGTACAGATACATCATACATGAAGACTCTGTACCTACAATCAGCAGTAACAATGTAATCCAGGAAGACGCGTATGAGTGGGCACTGAAAAGCTGGTCCCAGTGTTCGAGACCATGTGCTGGAGGTAATGTGTTTTCCACTCCTGCGTAGTTATTAAGGTCTTAAAGCTACCTCTACCACACAATCTAGAATATTACAATTTGCATTCTCGCTCCCTCGATTGGTTTCTGATGCTGTGTCCTTGTGTATGTTTAGCTCATTTTGAAGCTTCACTCTCGACAGTGAGATCGGAGGATAGCTCACAGCTCAGGTCTCCTGACATTTCAGATCCTGAAATCCAGGACTAACTTTTAACCTGTCAAAATTGTTATTTCTATGACAGAGCCTCCTGCTTAGAATTCTGAGCGTATACAGTGAAAAAGTCAGCTTTTTGAACAACAGTATTTGAAAATGTCCTTTTGGATTCTCTGATTTTAGAATGAATGTTAAATAGTGCAAAAGAAAAGAAAATAAGTGTCAAAATACATTCAGTTTTTGACATGTTAAATGTCCTAATGTTATCACATTACAACACTTTTTATTTTGATCTCTTTTTGGTGAGGTTCCAATTAAATCTGTTCTTTTATGTATTTCAAGGCTTTCAATACACTAAATATGGATGCCGTAAAAAGGGAGACAGTAAGATGCTTCATCGCAGCTACTGTGAAGCGAGCAAAAAGCCCAAACCCATTCGCAGAATGTGTAATTTGCAAGATTGTTCGGAGCCACAGTAAGTATGGAAATTATTTAAGGAAAAGTAAAAACGATCTTGAGTATATTATCATTGAGGTTTTTTTTATACTTAAATTACAATAGACTTGCTCTGTTAGAACAAAGTGATACCCTGCTTTTTTACTCTCTGTTAGAATGAGTAGGGTCGGCTTGGTAACCCCTATTTAGCAGCAGTCAGAATCATAATGGCTTTTTGTAGAACTGGGAGTTGAAATAATAATTATTAATAACCCTTCTATTACGTTTTTGTCAAATACTATTTTTGGGTACAATTAAAATGTGTAGACCAGGGACACCCAAGATACACAGAAGGGTATGATATAATTAACCTATTAATAAACATTTTAAAAATCAATCTCAGCTCGTTACCTGTATAAAAGACACCTGTCCACAGAAGCAATCAATCAATCAGATTCAAAACTCTCCACCATGGCCAAGACCAAAGAGCTGTCCAAGGATGTCAGGGACAAGATTGTAGACCTACACAAGGCTGGAATGGGCTACAAGACCATCGCCAAGCAGCTTGGTGAGAAGGTGACAACAGTTGGTGCGATTATTCGCAAATGGAAGAAACACAAAATAACTGTCAGTCTCCCTCGGTCTGGGGCTCCATGCAAGATCTCACCTCGTGGAGTTTCAATGATCATGAGAACGGTGAGGAATCAGCCCAGAACTACACGGGAGGATCTTGTTAATGATCTCAAGGCAGCTGGGACCATAGTCACCAAGAAAACAATTGGTAACACACTACGCTGTGAAGGACTGAAATCCTGCAGTGCAGTGTTGTGGTCAGATGAGACCAAAATCGAGCTCTTTGGCATCAACTCAACTCGCCGTGTTTGGAGGAGGAGGAATGACCCCAAGAACACCATCCCCATCATCAAACATGGAGGTGGAAACATTATGCTTTGGGGGTGTTTTTCTGCTAAGGGGACAGGACAACTGCACCGCATCAAAGGGACGATGGACGGGGCCATGTACCATCAAATCTTGGGTGAGAACCTCCTTCCCTCAGCCAGGGCATTGAAAATGGGTCGTGGATGGGTATTCCAGCATGACAATGACCCAAAACACACAGCCAAGGCAGCAAAGGAGTGGCTCAAGAAGAAGCACATTAAGGTCCTGGAGTGGTCTAGCCAGTCTCCAGACCTTAATCCCATAGAAAATCTGTGGAGGGAGCTGAAGGTTCGAGTTGCCAAACGTCAGCCTCGAAACCTTAATGACTTGGAGAGGATCTGCAAAGAGGAGTGGGACAAAATCCCTCCTGAGATGTGTGCAAACCTGGTGGCCAACTACAAGAAACGTCTGACCTCTGTGATTGCCAACAAGGGTTTTGCCACCAAGTACTAAGTCAAAGGGGTCAAATACTTATTTCCCTCATTAACATGCAAATCAATGTATAACTTTTTTGAAATGCGTTTTTCTGGATTTTGTTGTTGTTATTCTGTCTCTCACTGTTAAAATACACCTACCATTAAAATTATAGACTGATCATTTCTTTGTCAGTGGGCAAACGTACAAAATCAGCAGGGGATCAAATACTTTTTTCCCTCACTATATACTTAACCAGGAAATAGACATGACTGAAAGAATACGATAGATACATCTAATTTGAGAGATTTTGGAACTTTCCTGAAGTATGGCTGTATTAAGTAGTGTGCAGTATTAGAATATCCTCAGATATCTCCTATTGTGTCCTCTATGTAGGTTTTTTGGGGTTTAGGAATTTCACAAAACAGTCAGAGATCCTTCTCATTGTAGATTAACACATGCCTCTGAAAGCAACATAAGTGTATCAACTTCAAATGTGTTTTTGTCTTCTCTCACGAGCCATTGCTGTGATTGTGAGAGGTGAGGATTTAAATATGAAAGGTAACAGTTGGAGATATTCAAATTCATACCAGATATGTTCCTTCAATGATTTAAAAGGAAGCCAATTATGCAAATTATATCTAAACTGACAATATTCATGCTGCTTTCCATCCATAGAACATGATGTCTTTTAGTTGATTTTAATGATAGACGGTTTCTTATATTTTCACAAAAATATATGTGGCATCTAAGTAGGCTGATGCCTTTTCACATATGTGATCCAAAAGTAGATCCAGCTGTTTTTAACTGTATCATGTTATGGTTCATCTCTGACTTGAGAGAAGCTAGTATGGTGAACTGTGGAAATAATATAACAATCTATATTACATTAATTATGTATTTCAGAGGCAGAGTGAAGTTGATTTGTAGAATTAGGATATTAATGGTCTTACTGCCTATTAACTAATATTTAAAAGTACTAGAAGCACAATGGACTATAAAGGTTTACCTCACTTTGCATGAGAGAGGTTCCAGAGCAATTTGTGCTAAAAGGGATACTAAATACGTTGAATTGATAGGGAGAAAAATCCTCCCTCAAAAGATGGAGAGATGAAGAACACTAAGGGCCTGATTGCATTATTCAACTCTAACAAAGATACGGCCAGTAAGGAAGAATCGTCTAAAGTTTTCCAAAAGAACATATTTTACTGCGCTTGCTGCTGGGCAACTACATGACGTCAATGAGGGACCCCAAACTTAAACACACAATTCTTTGTCTTTTGAACTCCATATGACCCTGAAAGAGAGAGTTGAGTTTATTCTAAAAGCAGTAACACAGACACTGGACTGATCCTGGCCTACACAGCAACACACAGAGGTGAAATGCACACAATCTTGCTGTAATTCTCACATAAGAATGAATGGGGATAAATGTGTTAAAAACAAATATAAATGTACAGTTAATTTATCACACTTTTTTGTATTAACAACAATAAAAATAATAAACATACCATATTTATTGGAATTTTAATGTTAATCTTACGAAGTTCCCAGGCCTCCTACTCAGAACTGGCCGTAGCCTTTTGGGGGCCATAGGCGAGATTTGATTGTGGGAGCCCCCTTCTCGCCGCAAAACATTTTAGTGGTGCCCATCGTTATGGCGGAGAGAAAATGTTTAGGTAAAACTAAGAGAGACACAAACATTTGAATAGTGCACATCACAGAACATGTATTGCATTTTAACATATGCTGAAATAGATTTAGTACTACATACACATTTAAATAATACACTGGGCACACTGAAATAACAGCAATAACGAATAAAGAGTTTAGGTAAAACACCACCCATGCGATAATTACTCAGTACTGAAAATACTATATTACACATTAAAATACACAATGTATTAAAAAAATACAATACTATCAAAAATAATTAGCTGACAACTGGCAAACTGCTTAAGTAATAACTACTAATCATTAGCTATCTATCAAAGTGATCACATCAACATTTTCAAAAATTAGATTTTTACTTAATCCGACTGAGCTGGATTATTGCTTTATATAGAATAGTTAATTGCTCACAAAGTTATGACATTTTATAGTCCCACTACTTGGAATATACAAAACGTTTGGTAAAGTTCTGGAGACATTCTCTTCATGAACTCCTTAGCAATATACACTTATCCATCATATTTACATGAAATTTAGCACACATATCCCTGACACGCGTGTTGTGACCTCACTAGAGACACTATGCTAGAGCCACAGATGAAATGCCCCTCTCACTCTCGGGTTTACATGGTTAGTTTATTGCACTAGAAAGGATCTGTTGTTTACCCATAGCAATGCAAAGGGCAAAGGAGTGTCTTATGCATTACGCCTTGTTGTTCAATACTTTGTTTTAATGATCTTACGGAGTAGTTTTTCACGTCACTGACGGAGCTAGTCGTGAATAGAAGTGTTTGTTGAAGTTAGGATTACAACACGATGTACATGAACAGTGCACAACAGACCCACAATAATATAGAGAGCATAATGATAATAGGAAACAAAAGCATTACGCATTGCAATTAACCATGAAACGCCCATCAGCACTATAACTTGAAACCCCCAATAAACGGACCAGTTATGCTGCAAATTTAATATGTGAGCATTTCAAGATGTATTGTTTCAAACAGTAGCATTTGCACATAAACTGCTTGCTGTGGAAATGGGCGTGTTTCCGACTTTTTTGTGGTGGAGCAAAAATGTAATGCATCAATTATGACACTGCAGCAGCATTAAGCACTATTCAGCAGGTCATTCATTCTGTCATTGCTGCTTAACATTTGGTTGGCTAGTTATCTGCTTACATGGTATGTTGTGTTGATTTCAAAGCTAACATCTGTCATTCCGCTCGTAGCTGACATATTGTGCTCAGTGCAAAAGCGCTCAGTTGGATTTTCATTTGTTTTAAATATTATTTATGTCATGTTTTAGGGTCCCTTTGATATTATGGGGCCCCAAGCGACGCCTAGTTCACCTGTATGTCCTGGGCGGGGCCCTTGCATAATTTGCGGGGCCCTACGCAACTTGTGTAGTGAGCATATAGGGCCGGCTTTCTCTGCTCCTACTGATGCTCTTTTGCTTCACTTTAGATTTTCACTCAACTTTCCTTTTTGTTCCTTTTTAATGTTTTAATTGATTTTAATTTAATTTTAAAATCAATTGATTCAATTTGTTCTATAAAGAATCCTTGCATAGGGAATCATGTCCCTATATACCTGTACTTCATATACATTAATTTTGAAATGTCTGCATACATTACAGGGTGATTGCCCCTAAGGTATGTAAAAAGGTTGGATGCATTTCTAATGCGTGTACAAACAAGTGTCCTGCAGTGTCTACAACAAGGAACTAAATCTACAAACACTACACAGTTTTTTTTCTTATCATATCCTAAATACGTCCATGACGTAAGCCTATATTTAAGACGTTTTGCAGGCTGGAAAAGATCTCCATCAGGCACTTTGTCAAGACTTGAATTATCATTGCTTCACTCAGAAACATGTATAGCACTCTTTCCAACACAAATGTGCGGTGATGATGAAGTGGAAGATACATTGAAGACAGCTGTTTCAAGACGTGAGAGCCGAGCAACAGTGACCTTCCAGTTATATTTCTAAAGTGACGCACGACCAGTAGGGCTCATGTCAAAGCCATTTCACCATGTATACCGTAATTACAATAATCGTGATTCAGTAATGTAATGTATCTTAACCGCGGTAACCATAAAACCGGGATACTGCCCATCCCTAGTAGTGATAAATATTAGAGCCTTTGGCATCAGGGCAACATTAATGTAGAGTGAATTCAACAGAAACAGAAACGTTCAACATTGATACATTGATTCTGATTGTTACAATTTTGTTTAAACCACAAAACTGGAACAATTGTTTTAAAAATCTTTTGTTTTATTCACAAGGTGGATCACAGAGGACTGGGAGCACTGCACTAAAACCTGCGGGAGTTCAGGTTATCATATCCGCACAGTGCGCTGCATGCAGCCTCTTCAAGACGGGACCAACCGCTCAGTTCACAGCAAATACTGCAGCGGCGAGAAGCCCGAGAGCCGAAAGCCTTGCAATAGGAGACCATGCCCCGCACAGTGGAGGACCGGGCCCTGGTCAGAGGTCAGGCTGCCTGTTACTGCAGGATTACTGCTAAATCTAATTTAAAACGCAAACAGCCAGGTGACATTACACGAATTTAAGCAATGAGGTTATTAATGCATGTGTCCGGCTTGGATTTCATAACCAGATTGTATTTGGCACCAGATTATGATTGCTCTATATATCAAGATAATCCTGTACTTATCTATGCATCAGTTTTAATATTTCTGATGTTGCGCAATGAGAGATGCTCACTGATTTGACGTGGAGTCTCTGCAAAGTACGAGACAAAGAATCCTGTCTGTTTTGCACTTGTGTGTGTGTGCGAGTAGCCAACAAACCCGATTGAATTAAGGATGTAGTAGAGACTCATTAATCCCCAATTTAATCTGTGTAAAACATCTAAATCTCAGTATTGATAGAGAACAAATGGAAGACAGATTTGATTACTAACATTTTGGCAGCAACAAGCTTAGTGCAGGAGATGCAACATAACTGCGTTCATCTGTACTCAGCTGCAAATTTTGGAGGGCATACCTTCCTTTCTACTGGAAAGGGCTGCAATAGCTTTATGCTTCATTTACAGTTATGGTTGGATGCTATTTTGTGACTAAAATGGATAATAATGATGTAAGAGCAGAAAGAATGTACCTCTTAAAATGTTACTGGTAATGGTCTGTAAAAGTCAATTTTTTCCTACACTATTTCAGTAAGAAAATAAATAATTATGGACCCAGAGGGAGCACAATTAAATTTATTTTAGTAATTCTTTGATCACGCACCACGTATGGTATTTGCTTCACAGTGCTCAGTAACCTGTGGTGAAGGACAGGAGCACAGGCAGGTCACATGCCGCATTGGAGACCAGTGTGACGGAGAAAAACCTGAGGCAACGCGGCTGTGCAAACCGGGGCCCTGCAATGGTAAGCACAGTTATCAGCGAGAGATGTTTAGTGATGCATTTCTGATATTTTTTGTGCGTGGGTGATTGAGGACAAATGTGATTTACTGTGACAGTGCTACTACTGTGATACAGTGCATCTAGAAAGTATTCACAGCGCTTAACTTTTTCCACATTTTGTTATGTTACAGCCTTATTCCAAAATGGATTCAATTCATTATTTTCCTACAATTCTACAAACAATACCCCATAATGACAACGTGAAAGAAGTTGGTTTTGAAATCTTTGCAAATGTATTAAAAATAAAAAACAAAAAAAGCACATGTACATAAGTATCCACAGCCTTTGCTCAATACTTTGTTGAAGCACCTTTGGCACCAATTACAGCCTCAAGTCTTTTTGAGTATGATGCTACAAGCTTGGCACACCTATTTTTGGGCAGTTTCTCCCATTCTTCTTTGCAGGACCTCTCAAGCTCCATCAGGTTGGATGGGGAGCGTTGGTGCACAGCCATTTTCAGATCTCTCCAGAGATGTTCAATCAGGTTCAAGTCTGGGCTCTGGCTGGGCCACTCACGGACATTCACAGAGTTGTCCTGTAGCCACTCCTTTGTTATCTTGGCTGTGTGCTTAGGGTCGTTGTCCTGTTGAAAGATGAACCTTCGCCCCAGTCTGAGGTCCAGAGCGCTCTGGAGCAGGTTTTCATCAAGGATGTCTCTGTACATTGCTGCATTCATCTTTCCCTTGATCCTGACTAGTCTCCCAGTTCCTGCCGCTGAAAAACATCTCCACAGCATGATGCTGTCACCACCATGCTTCACTATAGGGATGGTATTGGCCAGGTGATGAGCGGTGCCTGGTTTCCTCCAGACATGAGTTCAATCTTTGTTTCATCAGACCAGAGAATTTTGTTTCTCATGGTCTGAGAGTCCTTCAGGTGCCTTTTGGCAAACTCCAGGCAGGCTGTCATGTGCCTTTTATTGAGGAGTGGCTTCCGTCTGGCCACTCTACCATACAGGCCTGATTGGTGGAGTGCTGCAGAGATGGTTGTTCTTCTGGAAGGTTCTCCTCTCTCCACAGACACACGCTGGAGCTCTGTCAGAGTGACCATCGGGTTCTTGGTCACCTCCATGACTAAGGCCCTTCTCCCCCGATCGCTCAGTTTGGCCGGGCGGTCAGCTCTAGGAAGAGTCCTGGTGGTTCCAAACTTCTTCCATTTATGGATAATGGAGGCCACTGTGCTCATTGGGACCTTCAATGCTGCTGTTCCTGTACCCTTCCCCAGATCTGTGCCTCAATATAATCCTGTCTCGGAGGTCTACAGACAATTCCTTGGACTTCATGGCTTGGTTTGTGCTCTGACATGCACTGTTAACTGTGGGACCTTATATAGACAGGTGTGTGCCTTTCCAAATCATGTCCAATCAACTGAATTTACCACAGGTGGACTCCAATCAAGTTGTAGAAACATCTCAAGGATGATCAGTGGAAACAGGATGCACCTGAGCTCAATTTTGAGTGTCATGGCAAAGGCTGTGAATACTTATGTACATGTGCTTTTTTGTTTTTTATTTTTTATAAATTTGCAAACTTCTTTCATGTTGTCATTATGGAGTATTGTTTGTAGAATTTTGAGGAAAATAATGAATTTAATTCATTTTGGAATAAGGTTGTAACATAACAATGTGGAAAAAGTGAAGCACTGTGAATACTTTCCGGATGCACTGTATATCACTGGAAATGTGCTTGAATTCTACTAGGGACACATTTACCACACTGACCAGTCAATATACCAGGAGATTATTTACAATTCCAAATCATATATTTCAGGTAATTTAAGAAGTAAACCTGGGAGTGGGACATACTGCAATGGCTTCTATGTACATGATAGATCTCATCTGGATTACTTCTGTATTTTTGGGAATTTAAGTTCCAGTATTTCGTAAGTCTCCCAAAAGCAAAAAACATATTTCTTACATTAAACAGCAGTTATGTAGGGAGGTATTTGTATTTTTTTGTATGGCTGGTGAAAGAGACAGATTGATTTTCACCACTAAAGTGTAGAATCTCTTTATTTGGGCTCATTTGTCTGTTGGTTAGGCTGAGGATAATGTGTAAGTACCGAGCACAAAGATCGTTGGGAAAGCATTTTACTCTGACGTGATCGGGATCTCTGCCGTCACTGATCAATTTAAACGCAAGAAAGCAAACAAAAAGCCAAATCATGAATAACTGTAATCAATTCTCATGCACTTGTCCTATTCACAGATGAACCCTGTACCGGAGACAAGTCGATCTTTTGCCAGATGGAGGTGCTTGCCAGATATTGCTCTATCCCCGGCTACAACAAGCTCTGCTGCGAGTCCTGCAGTAAGCGCAGCAGCAGCACGCTGGCTCCTCCGTTCACGTCAGAAGCAGCTGAGACCGAAGACGACGTCCATTTTGACTCAGTTCCTGAAGTAGCGGCTGCCCACATCTTGGCCTTTTCCTCCTCTGGTAAAAACATGCAGAGCCGTGGCTCAAATGTTACTTCTGCTGGTGACGAGCCAAAATCTACTGATTCTTCCCCAAAGAGAGTAACCCCAACCAGCAGTAAACGTGACAGGCCTCTTTTGAGCCTCCGCACTAGAAATTCCTCCACATCGGCAACTGGTGACCTGCCACCTTCACACAACAGCAACCTGTCGGTGCCTCTGTCGGTCAGGGCCACGGCGAGGAAGGGAGACAGACAGGGTGAGAGGAGGTGGCCTTCAAGATCGTCCAATGTGGAGAGATGAAGTCGAGCGGTCAACCTGAACTCTGAAAGCAGATACCTGGTGGTGTCCTGCGTGTTCAACTTCAGATCATTTATTCGGTTTATAAGAAAGAAAAATAACAACTACGAAAAAGTGCGGGTTCACTTTTGTGTCATTCACGTTCTCCAGCAGCTATTAATTACATTCAGTTTTCCTGCTGTAGTGTATGGAAAAGCACCAAAGATATTGTCAATAAGAGTGAACCGACTTTCTTTAAAAAAAAAACTTAAAAAAAAACGGTTACAAACAATTTGCACATCGACTGAAGCTATAGGAGATGTCACAGTGGTACAAATGGTTCTAGTTATATAGAATTGGATTGAGTTAAAATAAAATAACTCATCTATATGGTTGAAAAAAATCAGATATTTATAAACCTTTGTAGCTATCCTGTAAATAGTGTATATGCAAAGTGTCAGTATTATTTTTTAAAGAAGGCAAGCTTTTCTTTTTTATTTATGTCACATGGACATTTCCTATCATATACAAAACCAATTTGCAGTGTCTCTTCGATTTCCTCATGTTCATATTGATTATAGAAAGTATAAATGCAATACCACTTACATTTACATTCTTATTTTATAAATGGTGCTGGTTTAAACAGAATTGTCTTATACAAATCTGTATAATTCGTGGGTATGGTCTATCATCTATCATGATAGTATACCTGACAACTGAACTGATAAAAATTCAAATATAGCATATAAGCTTTATGGGGGTATTTTGAACAAGTGAAGCTGGACTTACAAAGGCCATTATGTAGAACATATTGTGTAATATGTCCTTCATTACATCTGAAAAAAGGGTTGAGAGCTATTTATTTTAAAGGCGATTATCACAACCACAATGCATCTGACTGCAATAGCAAGATTTTTTATTATTTTCTGTTGTTTTCACAGCTCATCCATTCATACTCTCTCCTGTGTGTTGATGTCTAGTACTTGTATATAGGATTGAGGACTTAAAATATTTATTAAATGTCAATAGAATATTGTAATAAATCTGATCATTAGTAGCAGTGACTAAATATTTGCCATTTGCCATTTCTAGAAGGCCAGATCATTGTAACGGTTTTCTTTTAATTTAAATTGAATTCATAAACTAAAACTAAGAAACAAAACCTCTACTGTAGCTAGGAATCATTTCTAAATTGAAAAATCTCGACAATGTTTTCAACAAGCATTCTAGGAACGGAGTAGTTTACTAAAACAAACAAAAACTTGCCCACAGTTTGTGGGTGTTTGTCCCTGACAAAGCTGTTCATTACAGCAAAAGTAGCACTAAATTAACATTGAACAACACTGTTTTTATCACAGTGAAACATAGCACTAAGTGAAATTAGTTTTAGGAATTGTGTTAAACATTGAAACAAATAAATGTATGACTTCCCCTGGAAAACTGGGCTAGGTAACACTATAGAGCTAGATGTATATAGTGTGTGTAGTTATCTGTCAACTAACTGTGTTGAAGCACATAGTGCTATGCTACATGCATTTCTGTCCTTGTTTGTAATGTTACCTGTTGACTTGCTGCCTCTAAAGAATTGCTGCTAATTTATGCAAGGCTTTCATTGGTCAAAGAGAAGCTAGATTTTATATTGACAATCCCTGAGCCTCAAACAGATATAGAGAATGTTATTTATGTATCTCCAGTACTCCCCATGCATTAAAGTATGAAGGCTAAGAGCATTTCCTTTTTTTGTGTGTGCTTCTTTTTTCACCATTTAGATGTATTTTAAGTGTACACTACTGATGCTGTTTGTTGTATTGGGGAGCACATAGCAATAAAGAATAAACTTTCTTAGTCTATTATCATTGTTGTTGGTGATGTTATTGTTTTGATGTCTTCCCATCTCGTCTCTTTTTTGTGACACTTGTAACTCAATGAATGGGGCCTTGCGTAATGTCAATGGCGATGATCCTTTTCTGCTTATTTTCCAAAAGCCCAAGTCTTCACACAACAGCACGTCCTCTCTGGTGTTAGGTTACTGCAGGCTCCTGCTGCGGCTTTATTTCTTCCACTGAAAAGCTGTGAATGCTATCAATCTGAGCAGGTGTGAGAAACAGCCCAATCATTTTCTTTATCCCCTTGAATCATACCTCATCATTTCTGTGGCTGGATGTTAACAATGGAGGTTTTCTTTAACCTTGCTTTGCTGGGTGCCCCAAAAGTTTGGAATTGAAATTGACAAATAGAACTGATGAGGAGGTGGAGAACTGCCCATGGGGTTCTGCCTCTAATGGTATAACTTGGCTGGTGTCCTTTTACCAATTTGAAAACCAAGTCTAGAACATTGCTTCATTTCAAGTGGTAGCTACTTGTTAACCGCATCCAAGTATGAGTGAGATGTGAAAAACACAATATCATCAAGATTCTGCAGGAAATAAAAATACAATACTAAATCTAATTTTGACCTGTGTAAACCCTAATTCCCACACATTTAACCAGGTGATGAAGTTAGGTTTGGTCTCCATTAACTCTGCAATATCTTATCTCAACTATGGTGGCCATGAGTAATCAAATAAAGAAAAGTAAAAACAACAAAAAAACATTTTACATTTATTTACTATTGACATATGTGTTGTACCAAGGTAGACATATTACAGCATGGTTTTCAAAAGTTGCAAAACAGAAATTTGCTTGCAAAGATATTTTAGATGTACACCCTGTGTGGCAGGTCTATGTGAAAACAGCTGCCATCGCCAACAGTGAATGGTCCATCATTGATATCATCCACACTAATTTGGGCTGGGCTGGTTTGGTGTCTGGTGTTTATGGGCAGTGTAGTGGATGTGTGCAGGATTAGATCTATTCTTAGACAGTTCTTATCTGGGGTCTGATTTCCTAGCCCGAGTCGTCACCCTCAAAGACGTATTTGTGGACTCATCTTTGTTGAAAACCCACACAGTTTATGTCTCATGAGTTGGTTTTGGCTATGGACCATAGTGGACTACTACATTTGTGTTCACGTGTGTTGCATTCTGTTATTTGCACAAAGGACCTGTAGTAGCTGGCTGTCATTGGAAGTCCCTACAAGGGAGTGTTTCTGTTGTCCACAAAGCGGTTAATATCTGACACTACCTGTTATTTGTTATCAGGAGCAAAAACAGCTAATGAGTTTAAATCAAACGACCTCATTTTGGTAAATACATACACAAATTCATATACCTTCCAAATTGAGAAAGCTTTGAAGTTCTGTGTTTTACGATACAGGCCTTTTCTCACCAAAGTACGACAGATAACACGTCCATGCTGGAAGGCCCCCCCAACTGACATGGGCTGCCATGCCCCGTCTCCACAGAGACTAGCATCACATTCCAATTGAAGATTTATTTTGTTAAACACAGACATTCAAGGTACTTTATATATTCCATAGACCAGAGCAACAAACCCAAATACAAACTACATGCTGCTAACAGAAGTGTTACCCAGCTTCTTCCTCAGTTTCATAACAAACAATTAAAGGTAACTTAAAACTAACTTAATGACACTTAAGTAATTCTACCTCAGAACCAAAACATGAATAAGCCATGTTTAGTCTTAAAAGAAAGAGCATTAGCTAAAACAACCATTGGACTATTTGCATTTCAAATGCAATGCAAGATTAACATGAGTTCCAGTTCAGAGTCCTCCAGTGTTTCTTGCTTAAATATTGCTTAATCAACACACACAACTGAAGTGAATGAATCATTTTGCCGTATTCTTTCTGTCCAACTCATTCACTATTGACGTTCTTAGCACACCTTGTTGCTTCATAAATAATGATGTGAAAATGAAAGTAGTAGTCTGTTAGGCTGGTGGTTTATGTCACTTCATATGTCACGTAAACACTGACAAAAACACAACAATCAGTGTATTTTCAACTTGCAGTTACAACCCAGTTCAATCTCAATTTCATTTTCAAATTTTGTTTTGAAACTGGATACCACCGACTTTTTGCAAGTGGCAAATCAAATAAATGTCATCCCTTTGTAAGAGAATGTTTGATGGATGGCTAGGAGTAATGATATGGGCGGACAATACTAAAGCCTTTCTGTGATACTGGGTGGGAGGTTTTGATTAAACATCAGTGCTACAATACCGATTTCTACAATAAAATAACACATTCTTATTTATAAACATTTTGTCTGTATGAGTTACTTAGAAAGGTCAGTAATTTGCTAAAACAAATAAGTGGTGCTGGCTTGTTTACTTATACACTTCATTGCTCAACATAAAACTATCTAATCTACAATCAAACTTGTATGTTGATCCTGAACATGCATGTAATTGGATTTGTGAAAGCATACATCATTATCAATGTCAGAATTGATTCCTTCGACCCTTTGTCTTATGTCTGCTGACTAAATGTTGACACAAAGCAGAATTAATAAAGACATCAGGTAAACAGTTAAGTCCATGAATATTTGGACAGTGACACAATTGTCCTCATTTTGGCTCTGTACGCCACCACAATCGATTTGAATGGAAACAAGATGTGCTATAACCCTGCTCTGGTACCATGAAAAAAGTTAAGTTGACAGTACCATTGGGGTGGGGTCACAGAGACCCCATGGTACCACAGCAGGGTTAAGTGATGACTTGCATCTTTAATTTGAGGGTAGTTACATCCAAATGGGGTGAACAGTGTAGGAATTACACCCATTTTTATATGTGGTACCCCCAATTTTAGGGTCTCAAAAGTATTTGGACAAACTAACATAATCATGAATTAAATTGTGAGTTTCAATACTTGGTTGCAAATCCTTTGCACTCAATTACTGCCTGAAGTCTGGAACCCATAGATATCACCAGATACTGGGTTTCTTCCCTGGTGATGCTCTGCCAGGCCTGCACTGCAGCTGTCTTTAGTTCCTGCTTGTTCTTGGGGTGTTTTGCCTTCAGTTTTGCCTTAGAAATCAAAACAAACCAATCAGAGAGACAGCAAAAACATAAGGTGTGGCCAAATCAACTATTTGGTACATTCTTAAAAAGAAAGAACGCACTGGTGAGCTCAGGAACACCAAAAGGCCCGGAAGACCATGGAAAACAACTATGGTGGATGACAGAATAATTATTTCCCTGGTGAAGAAAAAACCCTTCACAACAGTTGGCCAGATCAAGAACACCCTCCAGGAGGTAGGCGTATCTGTGTTAGAGTCAACAATCAAGAAACTTCACCAGAGTAAATACAGAGGGTTTACCACAAGATGTAAATTATTGGTAAGCCCCAAAAACAGGAAGACCTGATTAGAGTTTGCCAAAAAAACATCTAAAGAACCCTATACAGTTCTGGAACAACATCCTATGGACAGATGAAACAAAGATCAACTTGTATCAGAATGATGGGAAGAGAAGAGTATGGAGAAGAGAAGATAAGGAACTGCTCATGATGCGAAGCATACCACCTCACCTGTGAAGCATGTTATGGCATATGCATGTATGGCTGCCAAGGGAACTGGTTCCCTTGTATTTGTTGATGATGTGACAGATGACAAAAGCAGCAGGATGATTTCTGAAGTGTTTAGGGCTATATTATCTGCTCAAATTCAGCCAAATGCTTAAAAACTAATTGGACGGCGCTTCACAGTGCAGATGGACAATGACCCGAAGCATACTGCGAAAGCAACCCAAGACTTTTTTAAGGTGAAGAAGTGGAATGTTCTACAATGGCCAAGTCAATCACCTGACCTGAATCCAATTGAGCAGCATTTCACTTGCTGAAGGCAAAACACCCCAAGAACAAGCAGGAACTAAAGACAGCTACAGTGCAGGCCTGGCAGAGCCAGGGAAGAAACCCAGCATCTGCTGATGTCTATGGGTTCCAGACTTCAGGAAGTCATTGACTGCAAAGGATTTGCAACCAAGTATTGGTGATTATGATTATGATTATGTTAGTTTCTACAATTACATTTGAGCACTTAAATTGGGGGGAACACATATAAAAATGGGTGTAATTCCTACACCATTCACACAGTTTGGATGTAACTACCCTCAAATTAAAGATGAAGTCTACACTTAAAACACATATATATTTGTAGATTACAGCCTACACGTTGGAAAGAAAACATCTCCTGTTCCTCTTTATACTGGACCCACTTTTAGTGATGCTTTACGGATCTTTCTGTGCCGGTCTACCCATCTTATAATGCCTTCAAGCACTTTGTAGCAACCGTGAAAAACCTGCTTCCTTCATTACTCAGCACTGAAACCGAGAACATTATTCCCTAGGCTTATGCCATTATTGATGTTCCAGTTAGATTAGCCAGGATGCAATTTCCTGACAGTTACAATGAACACAGTTAAAGGCTTTGTGGTGTAGGTTTAATTGCAATCTCATTAGCTAAATTCTGACAGTACTAAAGCATATTTTTGAGAATATATATTTATTTATATTTCCCCACATAAAATGCATGACATATGATTTTACGTCAGTGGTAACTCCATGAGAATAGATGTCTGCAAACCAAATCATCATTATCAGCCTTATTATTGTAATGCATGTCATAATTATAGTAAGGAATGTCTATATATCCCACTTCACAATACTAAAATCCATTCTTACTGCATTCAGTAGAATTTCATGAAATAAATAAAAACCTCAGGAGAAATTAAAATATCTTAAAATGTAATAATAATAACAAAACAACTAATCAAAAATAAGGGGAGTAAATGTTTCACAAAATATTGGCAGAACGGAGAGAAAGACAGCTGTTGCTGTGTGGATTCGGCAAAGAGGAGTTTTAAGTTAGAAAGTCTAAGAGGGATCAGGAACTAATAATATTGCTAATTCTGCAGTAGCTTTACAGTATGGAGATACTTTAATGTCATGGTAGTATAATACAGTAACAAGCCCAGTCCAATCTATTAGCTGCTACTGCTACTTTACAGGCAACACATTTTGATGCGATTGATTCGAGGTCAACCCCAGAGACCTGCCAAGTTCACAGAATAGAAAGCTGCACTCCACTTCCCTGGTATCTCCTCTGAGTGCGTCTCGTGTAAAAGTGTTTTCATTATCTTTTTTTTTTTCAGACATATACACACTGCTCTCAAACTTGCAAGCTCCTTTTCCCAAGTGTACTAGCTTATTCCTGCAAGTATAGCTGCTCTTTTTTTCCCTTCCAAAGAGATAAAATCTAGCGATACTGGACGATCATGTGATTTGCAACATTATTTATTGTTCTACAATTGTCACATATAGAAGCCCAGTGTAAAGAGAGCTAAAGCTGTTTTTATAATTAATTAGCAATATATATATATATATATATATATATATATATATATATGCTAATGCAATATAGAGAAACCAGAAATGGAGGTTTATCGCCTTCTCTAAATGGTTAAAGGCTGCCTTGAAGCAACTACTAATTTATTAGTCAAAAAGCAGTTGGGAGTCCAGAGCTGTCTCAAAACTATAAACTAGGAATATGGTATGTGTGATATTTTAACCAACAGCTGCTAAAAAGAAGGCAGTGAGATGTCACAGGAGATTCATGGAACCAGTCGAGATTTTCTACTTCTTCAGAACGAACTGAGCAAAAATAGACCGTAACCAGTCATTAACACCATCTAGACAAGATGTCAGGGTGGGTTCAGGATAGGGAAGCCAATGACAAATTAATTACAATAGTTACGAGTGGCATGACGATACTGATGTTCCTCAGTGGAACTGCTACAAACAATTGTCTATTAAAATTATGAAGCAGCCGAGATCTTACAACTGAGGGCACATATAAAATGGGATTGTGTTGAGCAGGATTTTCTGGTTTAAGGGTTTTTAAAATTAAGGTTAATTAAAACTAACCTGTATGTTTTAGGGGTATCTCACTCTATGAAGGGGTTTATTAAATCAAGTACAAATTCAGGGATCAAGATCAACCATTGAATCAGCAGTTTCGGTATAATATAAGCACCCAGTATAATCCAAATGAGTTTTGATCTTTTCCACTGAGTTAGTATTAATGATAGAGATCAAAACAGTTTTAAGGAGATTGATGCTTTCCCCCTTGAAATGCATTAGATTCTTCCATTCAAGGCAAATTCATGTATAGTAATGCCATTCTCCTCATGCAATGATTAGGGACATTATTACAGTAACAGATGGCAAAGTATAACCCAGTCTCTACAATTCTTTTGTTTTGCGTGTGAAATGTGATTGTAGGGGCCATATGGAGCTTCATTATGACACACTGTGCTTATTTTCCATTCAGCCATTAGCAGTTAAGGATTTATAAGAACAGCTTATTTACTTTACTTAAAGTTTCCATAAAAACCTAATAATGCAGCTCCAGAAACACAAAACTAAAATGATATTATTCTGGAAATTGAAGAAAACTGAAGACACTAATAAATAATATTAATATTAATAATGTAAATTAAGCTTACCAAGTAACATTATAAACCATTTGTTTGTACATACTGCAACTGACATTTTCTAAAATACATAAAGGAAACATCTAATGGGATTCTTAACTACTCTAATTTATTAATTGCATAATCTGATACATTTTTCAAAGGTATATAAACTGTAAAGAGTGCATAGCTGTGTGTACTTCCTTTAGGCAGAGTAATACCTAAAATGAGGGGAGAATCACATATAAAAGTGTGTACATTTTTTGGTAATAATACATTCTGTACCTGTCAATTCACACCAATGGAGGTGTTGCTATTCTTCTGGTTGTAATTTGTTATCTTTCTTGAAAACTACCACAAGGATAATTGCTTTAAATCAAAGTGGAACTAAAATGTAACAACCTCACCCTATTCTTTGAACACGGACCCCAAACGCCACATTACCATCAGTAATCTTGTTGGCTATTTCATAATTTCATAAATTATATCCATCAGTGGACATAATGTTTCTTGATGTTTTGTTAAGCATTTGAAAAATACATAAGACATTGATTAACATGAATTCTACATTATAATAATACATGCCTCACAGCATACAATATCAAAAGAATATTCAGACTAATCTTTTTGCAGACTCCAAAGGTGCTTCAGACTTAACTACACTCCAGAATGAAAGCAATTATTCAAGAGAAGGACTGAATCTTCTTTCAACATGATGCAAATGTCCTGTGTATTTGCAGTGTTTTTTTCTCTTTTCCTTTCCAATTTCAATGATAATCAAGTTTGGTTGGTGGTTTGGTTGTTTTCAACATCAGAAACAAACAAACAAAAACAAAAAAACACCCGAACCTCTTTCTACGATAATTAGCCATCATTTGCAAATACATAAATATCAATTTTGTGTGTTTGCATGCATTACATTCAAAGCACTTTGGATTTTCTTTGTATAAAATTAATAATTAATAATTCTGCGACTAATCTGTGTGTATAAACAACTACAACATTATTACTGGTTAATTTTGGACTTGGTTGCATTATTTCCTCCTCCTTGACAGCTAGCCTGTCACAGTGAAATTTTTTGAAAACAAAAAAGACACAACCAGAAGACAAAACACCAGGATGGAGACGTTTAGAAAATAATTCAATTGAGGCCTCTAGTGAGAAGGATGACAGTTTTTCTGGGTTATTTAAAAAAAAACGTGAATTGGAAACAATATCTGAGGAGAGAAGTGGATATGTTGTTCTTTTTATCCAAATCCAGTAAAGAATAACTTGTGAAATGATCTGTCAGTGGTAAAGAAGATGATTATCAAGATCAACACAGGGTGCTTTCGACTGCTAGCAAGGACATTTTTTTTTTTCCCAAATCGAAAAACCCAATTGTGAAATTGTAGCATCAACAATGGTTTCTGTGACTTGTCAATGCTTCCTGAGTATCCTGTGCAAATTCTGAGATAATGCTATGTTGTTTTTGCTTACACTTTTTTATGTACCTTTAAAATGTAGTTTGAAAGTGAAGTGCAACTTTCTCAAAGTTTCTTTAATTGCAGATTTCTGCTTTTTATTGTTTGGTGCAAAGGCCTTGACCAAATCAAAAATCGAACACATTAAATTATGTCTGATATCAATAATCTCCCTTGGTTAGATAAGTAATGGTACATCCCAGAATTTGTAACACAATCAATTGGACAAAGTTTTAAACTGGGGGGGACACCCACCTTCTAATCATAGTAGAGATGCAAAAGTGTTCTCTCATTCCCATATATTTGTAATCAAATATCACTTAGATTAACACATGCTCAGTATAAAACATTCTGCCTGATTGATAAGCTTTGGGGATCTCGACCAATACCAATTCTATGGATACCAATGGGAGAAAAGGCCTTTCAAGCTCCACCGCCCCCTTCTTTTTCTTTTTTTGAGATACTTCAGATTAAAAATGAAAATGGCTTGTTGCAGAAAAAAGTTAGAATATTGGTATAACCTCCAACTGAGTAAGTAGACCACTAAATCAGTGGTTCCCAAACCGGTCCTGGGGGACCCCCTAACCTGCAGGTTTTTGTTCCAACCGAGCTCTCAATTACTTTATTGAACCCTTAATTGAACTAATAATTTCCTAAATCAGAGACTTAATTATTTTAAACAGTAGGGGTTTTAAGTTAAGTAAAGAATAATATTAAAAAACGTATTGAAGAAAAAACTATTTTCTTACACAATTTAAAAAGTAAAATCTAAGCAGATTGTTACTTCAATTAAGGTTCAATTAAGTAATTGAGAGCTCGGTTGGAACAAAAACCAGCAGGGTAGGGACCGGTTTGGGAACCACTGCACTAAATACAAACATAAGTAGCCATAGAAATTATATTACATGGCAGTGCCACCGAACTCCGACTAAAATTCAGGCATATCTGTTTGTTTGGTTTTAAGTCAGTTTAATTTATTTTTTCATTTCCTGACAGTTTGTAGGGATTTATAAATGATCAATGCTCTGGGTATCCTTATAATTTAACAGAAAACGTACAAAATTGCAAATGTTTTCACTTAAAGGTAATGGGAACGTTTTGAGATTGCTGCCCTCATAGAATGCTTCTGAAAATTATGGAACAGATATAAAGTATATAAAGAATATATATATTCTATATATATATATATATATATATATATATATATATATATATATATATATATATATATAATACCATTGTTTCATTTCTGAAGTTCACAGAGAACAATGTTTTTAAAAGCCCAGGTAGCACCCACACCAAATAAATGTACAATAGCAGCATAACACAAGTTTTCAAGATATGATTGCTTTTGTCTCTCAGTAAGTTTTATCAGGTGACTTCACAAGGCTAGGTTGGCATTATTTAAAACAACTTATACTTTTATTCATTCAACCAAACTATAATACTTACCAATATATCCATATCATACTGTTCTAGTTCCTTATCAATTTAGGGTTAGTTTGGCTGTGTGTTTAGGGTCATTATTATGTTGAAAATACATACTAACACAATTTGTCTTCACTTTCCTGAGGGTACTGAAGGACTCTGCTGTTTTCTGACCAAAATAAATGACAGCCTGTGTCAGCATGGCCTGTGTAGTTATTTATGCTATTTGACTACCAAACCATTTTTACTCTTTTGAGGCTCCTTTCCTTTTTCCCTACATTAAAGACTGGGCGTGTTTAAAAGATATACACACAAGGCATTTGCAGTCACTATGTCATTGTTTTAACCTCAAATAAAATTATTTCATAACAACTATGTCTGACTCCATGTTGAGAGGTTGCCTCCAGTAACACCTTATATAAGGATGGCCAACAGTGCCTCAGGGATTAATGTTCACAGGTCATAGTCCTTAACTGCATTGAACCGTCAAACAATATTTTCTGACCTCAGGTATCTACTACATAAAAGGGAGTGGAAATACTAGGAAGGGAAGTAAACATCAAGTTTGTAGGAATATGCTGGAGAAAAGGGGAATGTAGGGAGAGTGATCATGAGGTACAACTATCAGCTTCCCTCCTATGCAATGAAAATCCCTCATCCCTTCCTACTTTCTTTGTTGCATCTGTAATGACTCCCTTGTTCTCTTTTATTTCTTTGCTTGAAAAGCCCACAAACAAAAAAACCAAAAAAGATACAATCTGAGTACTATTCAATTTTTGTCAACCTTTCTAGCCATTGTTTATGATGTCAAAGAATCCCAGAACAGAAGTTACTCTCAGTCAGTGAGTGGGTGTTTTTACAGTGGTAAAAGACCTTGGTGCCATCTCAGGCACACCTCTGAGGGACGTGGTGAGAATGGTTAATTTAATTTTTCTATTTGTTTCCATTGTGCACTTAGAGTGCTCTTGAAACTGGAGTGGTCCCAGGCCTCGAATTTATTGCTTCCCCGCTCCTCTCTTTTCAACTTCATTATAGTCTCCAGCCTATCTATATGTTTCAGCTACATCAAATACAAAACAGTAAAAATTCCAAATGTATTCATAAGCAAGAAACTCACTGTCTATTAAACTGAACGGGACTTAGAGGTCTATACCGTGGAATACAAGGCTGACTAACTTTTTCTGGCGCTCATCTGAAAATACCAAATCTTACTTGCAAATATGTTTCTAAGTACAATTTCTAATTATTTATGATCTTCTTATGATCAACTATTCCCAGTTTTGTCTTTAAATTTAAATTGTAATGAAATTCATGGTTTAATCGTTTTTTTTGCAAGGGAAAATAACAATGGACAAGTGGGAGAGATAACAGCCTTTAATTAGTTAATTTCTCTTTGGAAAATGGAACATCTCTACGTGGGAACTAATTTACACATTTCCATACACTCACTTCATGCAATTGAATATTTAGCCCACTTTCAGATTTTACCCACGATTTATCAATGCCAATCAAATTCTATTTTATGCTCTTGTTTTATATAATTAGGAGTTTGCACACCTATTGACCCACAAAGAGTAGAGAAACACATCACTCTTTCATGGAAGTATTGGAGCCATGAATAACATAAATAAACCCAACAAAAGTCAAAACAATCTGTGCTTTTCCTTCCCAGCTCCTAGGAAAGCCAAGGTTAAAAAATCTTATTTATTGACAAATGGAACACATTCCACAATATTAACTATAAATATTCTTGAATTGTTTAAGACATTGACTAATGCCACTATTAGTACTACTCCTACTACTATTATTGTTAATGATACAACTGATATAATGATAATAATGTTTTCAGTCTTTTTTTGTACTTTTTATGTAAATATACATTAAGGTTAGCATTACAGATTCCACCATTTAGGTCAGAAACACATGTGCATCATGGTTGTCCCAATGATGCTAATAAGATTTCAACTGCACTAGAATGAGCTCTCAATGACTAAACTGAACTGACCTAATCATTTGCAGAGATTTGCACTTTTTTATGTGCTTGGTTTACAAAATGTCGGAGAATAGCCTCATGTCTTGTTATATTGAACTTGAAAACTCCAACGGTTTCAAATAATTAAAAAACTCTGATTAGGCAAATTAGTAATTCAATTAAGTATGGTGTGAGTGTGGTGTGAACAAAAAACAGCAGGACAGTACGCCCTCTTGATCAGTGTTGAAAGGACAGCGCTACATGATTTCTTCTATAGGAATAAGTTAAAATATATAACAATAAGCCCTTTTATTATACCTTCAATTGGAAGTGAAACATTTCAAAAGGATATGAAGTGCCAGCAGAATGGGTTACCTAAAAAAATACATGTTGTGTTAACATTGGTTCCAGAGAGCAACAGTTCATTAGGTTTTAACTGTATCTTGTTATATAATCTAGGACTAATTAAAGCAACCAAGGGCTCAGTTGTGTAGTTGGGAGCTTGCTTGGAACGCGAACAATAAGAGCAGAAGCACTCTGGGATCAATGCTGGAGTTTTCTGATTTAGAACCACAGTGGGGATCGTGTCATGAAAATACAACAAGATGTTGCCAAGGGTTTCATTAGTTATGCCACAGTTCAGGTCATTAAAACAGAGCCCTTTCATTTGTTTGTAGTAAATACCTTGTCTCAAGTGCTTCATAGCAGAATATGTTCTTAAGCAAATTAGATGTACATGCTGTGCCTCACATGGGTTGAGTGATAATTACATTTTCTCCTAAGTTTCCGCACTAGTTGTCAGAACTTTCATGTTTAAAAGTACATACTGTACACACATCCAAAAACATTACTTCAAAAAAGGTTCATACAGTCTGAGAAATCCGAGCTTTCAGACTGATTAAACCCTCTTTGGCATTGATGTGTGAATGGCATTTGTAGTCTTCGTTGGGAGTTAAGGTTCTGGCCTAGGCTTCCAGTTGGAGAACAAGTTAAATGTCTGTGGTTGTCAATTATGTTGAAGGTCAAGCAGGAATTTCGAGGTTTCTGCTCCCCAGAAAGTCCCTTGACGCAGCTGGTGCATTGAAGAAGGCATTATCATACAGGGAAATGGTGCCTTAGGTACTTAGTAATCTCTTTCATATATCAACGCATGGGGAATTTTTAATTAGGCTCGCACTTTTACCATAGCATTCCCTTCCGGACTTCAGTGCCGCCTCAAAAATGAACCAACTGTTTCCGACTTATTATTCATCTAAAGCCCTTTGGCATGCGATCTTCTCTGGTGTAATTAATATGAAATTCAAATACAGTTTAAGAACTTATGATTCATGTGATCAAAATCCTTGTCTAGAGTTAATAATTCAACAATGATATCCCTTAATTTCCATTTATGTATGATACTTCAAGATATGTTCATTAACATGTAAGCCTGCCTCAATTCAAAAATAGGTTTTAAAAAGTAATCAAGTTTCCAAAGATATTTAAAAAGTACAGTCTGACACTAGTAGGATTGGCTTAAAGTTGCTTTTCTATCGTTTCCATTATTCATGGCTTTTTGAAATATATGTTTACCGATGGAAAACAACAAAACCGTATCGCATATGCATTTTAAATGACAAGGTTACAATTTACCTTAAAAATAAGGTTAAGAGCATATATTAGTATTAGTAGAAGTATTTACTGTCAAACCCTTATCCAGGGTGGTATGTTGGAATTGACATTTTCCAGCCAAACAAATGTGAAACAAATTAATACAAATACTGGAAGACAGATTATATGGAAGCTCACAAAATAAAATGTATTTAAATGAATGCATGGAAAGCAGTGAATGCATCTCTTCTAGCAGATGACCTTGCCACAGTACCAGCATATACTTCTCATTCCTATTATGCTTGACAATAACTGTTAAATATGCAAATGAATGATTCATTTTAATAACTTGCAAATCTTTCCTACAGCACAATTTCCCATTCATATATATATATATATATATACACACACACATATAAATGGAGATGAAGTGTTAAAAGGCTCAAGGACAATTACAACTGTGAATAATCTGTAGATCTCCATGTGTATGATCACTGCCGTGGCCACTCAAACCCCACTTCAAAACCTTTAACCAGCATTACCTTATCTCCCAAATGTAGCACAGATTCAATCAGTATGTAAACAAACCCAAAAGTAAACGTCTCTTTAGCCGAGATGGAAACAAAAATACAATGCAAGATCCACAGAAATCACATTTAAAAACAGCCTACTTGTATTAAGCTGGAAAAGTTGCGTTTAAAGTCTTTATTTAACAACCAAACAAACAAAAATAACAACCAAAAAGCCCACTTACCGTGAGACATGTTCTCCCTGCATCCCTCACCGACCTGATTGAGTCGCACCTGCGCCTCTGACGTCATCGCTGCCTGCCCTGCTGTCCGACTAGCTGTCCGATTAGCAGCTAATGCGCCAATTAGAGGCTGATGAAGGGAGCTGGACTCGGGGGAGCTCGGCTCAGCTCAGCTTGCTACGGTGACCCTGAAGTGCAAAACACAATTGCAAAACGAGAAACACAAAAACTAAAATATTGTTTTTATTACCGAATTGCGTCATCTAGAGTCCTACCAATAGAAAACGTGTCCGCCTCTTCATCCCTCGCCGCTGTTAGGGCAGCTGCACAGGACTGTAGCGCTGCTGGTCCGCATCTCTGCTCTCTGCATGAGAGAAACGCTGGATTTAAAGTACTGATGCAGACCTGGAAATCACACATCTCCTGGAGTTACCATTATTTTGAATGTTCAGCTAATAAAAGCATGATGTTCTTCATTAATGTGAAATCAGTCCTCTTAGGTCTGTGTTAACATCTGTGTAGTTGTTTCTGTTAACTCGCCAGCACACCATGTGCATGGCAATAGCTTTAAGACACACTTAAAGTAGGCAAACATCACTTTCTAACCTTTGTAATATAACCTGCATCAACACTTGGACTTGAAATCGAGCGCTTCTCTTGCACAGAGAGCAGAGAGCAGAGCAGAGATGCGGGCCAATAGCAGCGCTTCAGTCCTGTGTGGGCGTGTATCTGTCCAGAACAGCTAAACAACGGAAAATATATATTTTTGTTTTTGTGTTTCTCGTTTTGTTTTTGTGGTTTTTCTTTTTGCATTTGTGTTCTTCCTTTTGCTTTGCGTTCTGCTTTTTGTTTTTGTGTTTCTCTTTTTGCATTTGCGTTTTTGTGTGTGTGTGTGTGTGTGTTTTTCTTTTTGCCGTGTTTTTCACTTCAGGGCCACCGTAGCTTTCAACCCACAGACTCGCAGTCAGGGCCCCTAGTCCCTGTGGCCCCCGGCCTCTCTATGAGGATCCAGATCGAGTCGTAGGCGGGATCAGGTGTAGGATACAATAGCTCCCAGCCATACATCTTCCCACCCCCCTTTCCGGTTCCATCGCTTAGATTTCTACGCAATGCTGAGCATGCGCATTTTTAAACACAAAAACTCATATGAGCAAAATTCATTTCCCAGCGGAACTGCGCATTGTCCTCGAAAACTCCGGGAATACTTTTGATAATGCAAGTAAACTGCGCTTACATTTTAAAGTAGAATAATTATTTCCCAGCAATATGGTGGATGTTGATTATTAAATAAGATATTATACTATTAGTATTTGTAAAATTAATGCACATTGATGTTAGATTATTTATTTAACGGGTTTGTTTTTATACTCTAATTTAAAATTTAAAGTTATATGTGACGTGTATTTGATGTGTAAAAGAGTGATATTTGTTGAGGTTTTGTCACTGCAAATATGAATGTACGAATACAATGTGACCTTTAATATTAATAAATTAGAGAATCTACCCATACTTTCCACATGCCTGTCTGTAGCCATAATAATGAATTAATTAAATAACGCACCCCCTGCCTCCCTTTTATTTAATGAAGTACAGTAATACATACAATGACATAGAACATATTATTGTATTTAATACAATAATGGTGTGAACGTGTTTAATTCAATTCATCAAAATTATTTTCTCAATTTAAATGCATCACTATCGTTAATTTAATAGATTAAAGGTGGTTTTACATTGTCCACATTTCTATAAATTCTGATGCTGTATTATGTATTATGCTGAGACTGGCGCCACTGCGGTCAGACTGAAGAGCCGCCAGACCCGCAGCGCCACCGGGGGACAGTCGAGGAGCAGCGCGGGGCTGTGCTGTTCAATGGCTAGGTGGACTACAGGAATTATAAAGTCTTAATAATAATATCATAAAAAGTAAATAATATTACTGTAATCAAGAAACAACTAAATTAGTAGCCATTGCAACCAAAAAAGAGGCGCAACAGGATAATCGCTTCATTGTAAATATAAAGGTCTATAGTGATGCGTGCGGGAGGTCCGGGTTCGAGTCAGAAATTACAGTAATTTCACAACCGTCCATTTTAAGGGTATCTTTGCATTTTTTCTTATTTAAATATGTAATATTGTAGTACAAATGTGCACAACTCAACTGCTATGGCGGGCCACATATCCAAAATATTGATTTAACCATATGTTTAAATGGGCCACATACAGCTAAACAAATAAGTACATGATTCTTTGTAATCTGCAATACTCAACTTAATAAGAAACTTTCTTACTCAAGAAATAAGAAAATACAGCACACTTAAGGTATAGTAAGATGAAGCAAAATGGGCTTACTCAGAGGGACTACAAAATTGATCCATGTTTAAATACGTGTATTCATAAAAGGAAGCTTAAATACGAAACAAAACACTCACTCAGTAACGACTTTTGCGTAAATGATTCTTATTTGTAAGATTGTTTTTACTGTCTCAGTGGGACACTGTGGCTGCATGCTTAGTGTCAAAGTGTGACCCAGTTTTGTTTGACGTCTTGCACACTTGCAGGTAAGTCGAGGAAAGCTTGCCGTTTTCGTTGACGCAGAACAACTCTTCCCATTCTTACAACACGATGCTCTTTTGGGATGCTGCAGCTTTTCTTCTGCGGTGTTGTTTCCGTTTCACGTATCATTTTTCTTTTTAAGATAAACGTAACAAACTTTTGGACTACCATGTTAATTAAGATCAGAGTCGTTTTTATTTGCAGTGTAGAACAGAAGCGCCAAACTCGCAGCGCACAGCGTGTTGACGTTTCGTGCTAATGTGACATTTGTAGTTTCTCATTGTTGGTCCTGGTTTCCTGGCTCATTTATATTATATTATTTTGTATATCAGTGTATTTATTACAATACTTTTCAATACTATCTTTGTAATCTTATTTTAGTTTGCTTCATATTTTGCTGCATTCCCCCCCTTCTAAAATGCAAAATCTTGCGTGGGCTGCAATCATATGATAAATATGCTGTATTATTATGTTGAACTAATTAATATGTCTGATATAAATGGTTTATTCGCCTTTATAGCCAAGTTAACAGTAAATGATCCATCATAATATGATGTGATGAACATGTTGTGTACTGCTGCAGTAGTTTGTCCCTCTAGGTGACCCGTCACGCCTCGCATCCTGTTTTGGGGAGCTGGGAGCGTCAACGCTGAAGAGACGTAAGCTTACACGTTTTTGGCAGCTCTGGTTTAATGTGTGTGCTTATTTGTTGTATGCATAATAGTGTACTATACAACAGAGCACTGTTAAATCACTGTTAAATATTTAACCAATATAAAGATCAGTTAATAAGCAAAGAATACCTTCCTCGAATCTCTGACAAATTGTAGACTTCGTCGTGGACAGGTGGATTCACAGATCATATGGGAATAACTGAGATCAAGTCATAGATGAGGTACAGTATTATCCAAAATCTGATACCCTACAGTATAGCACTGGCATTGTATAATTGTCATTATATACATAAGTAACATCTGCACAATAGGAATTGAACTCACAACGCCGGCTCGCAGCGCTGTTTCTCAACAACTGTGCCGGCGCAGAAACGAGCCACAGCCGCCGCAAACGACTGTCCCGATTCGGTATGGGATTCAGTTATTGCAGTTACAGATTCAAATGAAGGCATCAATAATAATAAAAAAAAGTAACGCATGGTTATAAATGCTCGGAGAATGTATCAGGAAGTATGGCTGTACATAAATTGTATTAGAAACAATACAATACAATTTACATACATTAATATATAAAAATAGCTACAAAGCAGCAAATAGTTCTTATCAAGCAGAAAAGGTTATGGTATAATCAAAGACAAACTATTTCAATCTGCAAAGAATAATCACCATTTGATTAAATACATTGTCCCGAGTTCAGATGGAATTACATATCTGATAAGATTTTTAGAGGATTTCAGAACGTAGTACAAATGCATTGGGACACATTTTCATATGCATCTTTTTTTTGTAGTTAATTTGGCTCCAGCAATAGACAGTTCTTGTCTGTTCTTTATCATCTCTTTCCTAATTGGTTTTAGGCTGTGCATGGTTAAAAACAGAAGTCAAACAGAGGGCACATCCATCAATGACAATAACAGAATCTGCCAGTTACACGTTTTAACTCTCAGTAGTCGGTACCTTCTAGGCACTTTATACTCAAAAGAGGCCCAGTTCACATGACTCAATAATCAAGCTCATAGCTGAAAATGTTATTTCAGTACAGAATCTTTTACATGCACAGTAAAAAGAGGCCAATAATACATTTTGCAACATACATTCAGTTACTTTCGCAATAATCACAAAATTGCTCTGAAATTGACTATATATCTGTTCATAAAAAGAGCAATACATTATTAAATAAAAGTATTCGCTAAGCACATTTCCGAGTTACCCAATACATGGACTGACACCCAACCCAGGTTTTATTTCATTTTATTTGTTGGTTGGAAACAAATGCATTTTTTACTTAAATGATATAAATGGCACAAGAAAGGGGCTTGGCGACTTATTCCAGCAATATACAACAAATTACCAAAAGTGCTAGGACAGCAGACAGAGATACAGCTATTTATGATGTATTTAATAGAGTACAGATCCAGCCTCGGCCATAAGCACTGCAGTTCTCCTTTAGATAGATGGCCAGGGGGAGTTATGAGTTCTTCCTCCTGCAGTGCAGTCTCTATGACAGGGAGAGAAGGCGGTCTCTGCACTGATGCTCTGTTTAATCTCAGATTTGTTCTGTGGGATCAAGTTTAAGACTCAGCACAGCCAATGCATTGGTGTAGACGCCGATTTGCCTTAACCACTGTTACTCTCTCATCTTTGTGTGACATTTTGGCATATGTAGTAGACCATCTGTTTCAGTAAGACATTTATGAATGCTGGTAATACCCTTTTTAAAATCTGTGCTATAAAAAGCGAATCAATGATTAATAACTTATTTAGCATTTGCTTTTTTCCTAATATGCCCATGATGTTAAGTGAACTACTTACATTTGTTGCTTCAAAATTGGATGTGAATAATGCAGGCTTGCAAAGCATAAACTGATCTCTAGGAAAGTACACTAAGTACTACATCACTGCTATTGTAGAATTTATTTTCTGATATAGTGCAACAACCATACTCTGGAAATTATATATCTGGATTCACAAGTAAATTTAAGAGTCATGTTAATAATTGTTTTAGGTTCTGGTTCATTGTGAAATTAATGTTTGCCTTTTTTAAACAGCATTAAGAAAAAAAGAAAAAACTTAAAATTAGTCAGATTGGAGAAATACTGAATTTCTAAAAAGGAGAATCGTAAATGTAAATCAGCTCTCTACCCAGCAACCTTTATTCCATTCTGGTCCTGCCTCTTTGTCTGTGCCATTTCTGGTTGGAAGATGGTCCAATGTCAATTTTTTTTTCTGCTTTGTCTTTTTTTAATAGTGCAGTCTGTGTGTTCACAGTCAGGATAGGGGTATGAGCACAAACTGCAATGGTGAGGTCATGCAAGCAAGCGTCATCCTCAGTCTCATTCAAAAGGTTGTCTGCCTACAGATCTGGAATCCCCTCACCTTTCCTAAACAAACACATTGTAAAATGCAGATCTATAATACAATATGCTGAATTCAAGGCACTGACTGTACAAAAATAAATACAATAAAATAAAAATAAGTTTTCTTCTTCTTCCTTCTTCTTGATTTCCCTTCGATATTTAGGTTCTCAGAATTACCAAAAAATAAAAAAAATAGATTAAATTAGATGTAAGTCAAGGTGTAACTGTTGGAATATAATGTTTATAATATTGTAGCGATCCTGGCGGGTGTCTGTGTGTACACTGATCAGCCATAACATTATGACCACCTGCCTAATATTGTGTAGGTCCCCCTTTTGCCGCCAAAACAACCCTGACCCATCGAGGCATGGACTCCACTAGACCTCTGAAGGTGTGCTGTGGTATCTGGCACCAAGACATTAGCAGCAGATCCTTTAAGTCCTGTAAGTTGCGAGGTAGGGCCTCCATTGAATCGGACTTGTTTGTCCAGCACATCCCACAGATGCTCGATTGGATTGAGATCTGGGGAATTTGGAGTCCAAGTCAACACCTTGAACTCGTTGTTGTGTCCTCAAATCATTCCTGAACCATTTTTGCTTTGTGGCAGGGCGCATTATCCTGCTGAAAGATGCCAATGCCATCAGGGAATACCATGTCCATAAAAGGGTGTACATGGTCTGCAACAATGCTTAGGTAGGTGGTACGTGTCAAAGTAACATCCACATGAATGGCAGGACCCAAGGTTTCCCAGCAGAACATCGCCCAAAGCATCACACTGCCTCCGCCGGCTTGCCTTCTTCCCATAGTGCATCCTGGTGCCATGTGTTCTCCAGGTAAGCGACGTACACGCACCCGGCCATCCATGTGATGTAAAAGAAAACATGATTCATCCACGCTTTCGGCAGTGGACAGGGGTCAGCATGGGCATCCTTGACTGGTCTGCGGCTATGCAGCCCCATACGCAACAAACTGTGATGCACTGTGTGTTCTGACACCTTTCTATCAGAACCAGCATTAACTTTTTCAGCAATTTGAGCTACAGTAGCTCATCTGTTGGATCGGACCACACGGGCCAGCCTTCGCTCCCCACGTGCATCAATGAGCCTTGGCCGCCCATGACCCTGTCACCAGTTCACCACATTTCCTTCCTTGGACCACTTTTGATAGGTACTGACCACTGCAGACCAGGAACAGCCCACAAGAGCTGCAGTTTTGGAGATGCTCTGACCCAGTCGTCTAACCATCACAATTTGGCCCTTGTCAAAGTCGCTCAGATCCTTACGCTTGCCCATTTTTCCTGCTTCTAACACATCAACTTTGAGGACAAAATGTTCACTTGCTGCCTAATATATCCCACCCACTGACAGGTGCCATGATAATGAGATTATCAGTGTTATTCACTTCACCTGTCAGTGGTCATAATGTTATGGCTGATCAGTGTATATACAGACGTGCTCAAATTTGTTGGTACCCTTACAGCTCATTGAAATAATGCTTAATTCCTCCTGAAAAGTGATGAAAATAAAAGCTATTGCATCATGTATACTTGCATGCCTTTGGTATGTCATAGAATAAAGAAAAGAAGCTGTGAAAAGAGATTAATTATTGCTCATTCTACAAAGATATTCTAAAATGCCCTGGACACATTTGTTGGTACCTCTAAGTAAAGATAATAAATAATTGGATTATAGTGATATTCCAAACTAATTAGTTTCTTTAATTAGTATCACACATCTCCAATCTTGTAATCAGTCATTCATCCTATTTAAATGGAGGAAAGTAGTCACTGTGCTGTTTGGTATCATTGTGTGCACCACACTGAACATGGACCAGAGAAAGCAAAGAAGAGCGTTTGTCTGAGGAGATTGGAAAGAAAATAATAGACAAGCATGGTAAAGGTAAAGGCTACAAGACCATCTCCAAGCAGCTTGATGTTCCTGTGACAACAGTTGCAAATATTAAGAAGTTCAAGGTCCATGGAACTGTAGACGACCTCCCTGGGCGCGGCCACAAGAAGAAAATCAACCCCAGATTGAACAGAAGGATAGTGTGAATGGCAGAAAAAGAACCAAGGATAACTGTCAAAGAGGTACAAGCTGAACTACAAGGTGAAGGTATGTCAGTTTCTGATCACACCATCCATCGCTTTTTGAGCGAAAGCGGCCTCCATGGAAGAAGACTTAATGCCAGACTGGAATTTGCTAAAATGCATATTGAGAAGCCACAATCCTTCTGGGAGAATGTCCTTTGGACAGATAAGTCAAAACTGGAGCTTTTTGGAAAGTCACATCAGCTCTATGTTTGCAGATGAAAAATTGAAGCTTTCAAAGAAAAGAACACCATACCTACAGTGAAACATGGAGGAGGCTCGGTTATATTTTGGGGCTGCCTTGCTGTGCCTGGCACAGGGTGCCTTGAATCTGTGCAGGGCACAATGAAATCTCAAGACTATCAAGACATTCTGCAGCGAAACGTACTGCCCAGGGTCAGAAAGCTCTGTCTCAGTCTCACAGTCTCAGGTCATGCGTCCTCCAACAGGATAATGACCCAAAACACACAGCTAAAAGCACCCAATAATGGATAACAAAACATTGGACTGTTCTGAAGTGGCCTTGATCGGAATCCTATTGAACATCTATGGACAGAGCTGAAACTTGCAGTCTGGAGAAGACACCCATCAAACCTGAGACAGCTGGAGCAGTTTGCTCAGGAAGAGTGGGCCAAGCTACCTGTTAACAGGTGCAGAAGTCTCATTGAGAGCTACAGAAAACATTTGATTGCAGTAAAATATTAGGTTGAGGGTCCCATCACTTTTGTCCATGGCATTTTCATTTGTTTTATTATTTACAATATTATGTTGAAAAATAAAAGCAAAAGCAAAGTCTGATTTCTATTAAATATGGACAAACAATGGTGGATGCCAATTACTTTTGTCAGTTTCAAGTTATTTCAGAGGAAACTGTGCATTCTTTGCTTTTTGTGGAGGGGTACCAACAAATTTGAGCATGTCGGTGTGTGTATGCGTGTATATATATATACATACATACATACATATATATATATATATACATACATACATACATACATACATACATACATATATATATATATATACATATATATATATATATATACATATATATATATATATATATATATATATATATATATATATATACATACATACACACACACACACACACACACACACACTCACCTAAAAGATTGTTAGGAACACCTGTTCAATTTCTCATTAATGCAATTATCTAACCAACCAATCACATGGCAGTTGCTTCAATGCATTTAGGGGTGTGGTCTTGGTCAAGACAATCTCCTGAACTCCAAACTGAATGTCTGAATGGGAAAGAAAGGTGATTTAAGCAATTTTGAGCGTGGCATGGTTGTTGGTGCCAGACGGGCCGGTCTGAGTATTTCACAGTCTGCTCAGTTAATGGGATTTTCACGCACAACCATTTCTAGGGTTTACAAAGAATGGTGTGAAAAGGGAAAAACATCCAGTATGCGGCAGTCCTGTGGGCGAAAATGCCTTGTTGATACTACAGGTACAGGTCAGAGGAGAATGGGCCGACTGATTCAAGCTGATAGAAGAGCAACTTTGACTGAAATAACCACTCGTTACAACCGAGGTATGCAGCAAAGCATTTGTGAAGCCACAACACATACAACCTTGAGGCAGATGGGCTACAACAGCAGAAGACCCCACCGGGTACCACTCATCTCCACTACAAATAGGAAAAAGAGGCTACAATTTGCACAAGCTCACCAAAATTGGACAGTTGAAGACTGGAAAAATGTTGCCTGGTCTGATGAGTCTCGATTTCTGTTGAGACATTCAGATGGTAGAGTCAGAATTTGGCGTAAACAGAATGAGAACATGGATCCATCATGCCATCATGTTACCACTGTGCAGGCTGGTGGTGGTGGTGTAATGGTGTGGGGGATGTTTTCTTGGCACACTTTAGGCCCCTTAGTGCCAATTGGGCATGGTTTAAATGCCACGGCCTACCTGAGCATTGTTTCTGACCATGTCCATCCCTTTATGACCACCATGTACCCATCCTCTGATGGCTACTTCCAGCAGGATAATGCACCATGTCACAAAGGTCGAATCATTTCAAATTGGTTTCTTGAACATGACAATGAGTTCACTGTACTAAACTGGCCCCCACAGTCACCAGATCTCAACCCAATAGAGCATCTTTGGGATGTGGTGGAACGGGAGCTTCGTGCCCTGGATGTGCATCCCACCAATCTCCATCAACTGCAAGATGCTATCCTATCAATATGGGCCAACATTTCTAAAGAATGCTTTCAGCACCTTGTTGAATCAATGCCACGTAGAATTAAGGCAGTTCTGAAGGTGAAAGGGGGTCAAACACAGTATTAGTATGGTGTTCCTAATAATCCTTTAGGTGAGTGTATATATATGCACACACAAAGTACATTAAATTAGATATTTTAAGAAATATCCAACTATGCTATATAAGGGAGATTTTATCAAACGGTACTTCTCTACTTTGGTCAATAGAATAACACATTCAAGCCCTGCCACATCAGTAATTCCCTGCCCTCATGAGCATGCTACTGATTTTCAGCTTTGGTGAGACGTAATGCAACCTTCACATATAAGCTACTTCAAGGACTTTTTTAAAGGATTTTTAGCATTTCTTTTCAATTGTTTTATGAAAGTCCCATTGGATCTTTAATTCCAACAATGTAGGCATGACCTCAAACTCATTCAAAATAATGATTTTCACACTTGGATGCCTTTCAATCCAAGTCTCATCACAGTTCTCTTGTTTACTGCAGTGTATTTATACTGGTTTAAAGGAAAACTGCTGATTTCCTAAAATTTAGTTTTCTGCGTCTGTACGTGTTTGCTATAGTGTAGAAGTTAGATGTATAACACTTTTCCAGTTCGATTCTATCACTTGATACATTTTTAACATTTAAAAATGTAAAACTTGCCAAATAATGGAGAATGTCAAAAGTGGGTATGTATTGTCCTTCGGTGTTTCAGGATGCGTTTTGTCATAACTTCCTGGATAGTGGAAACCATGAGCAAACTACAAAAACACCTAATTTGTCTTCTAATTGTCTGGAAAGCAGGAAGTGTCTTTCAAAGTGTGGTTCAAGCAAGAAGAATGGAAGCTGATAGAATTGGGACCTGGTGATGTACCAATCATTGGCTGGCTTTTCCAAACTTTAGACTAATTATTATTTACTTTATTAGCTAGTCTGTTTAATTTGAAATGTAAAAAATGTACAACTATATGCTCAACATTAATTATAACATACTCCAATGCCCTCTGTCTGTATCTCTATCTCTCCCTTTATTCACAGATATCAAATTCAGACTCAGTCATCATCAATACACACATTTGCACTGTCTTCCTATATCAATGTTGATAATAAATCAAATTCTATAGCCTTTATTGATCCACTGCTGGATCCCAACTTGTTTCAATGTACAGCATCTCTTTCTCAGGTCACACTAGCAAATCATCTTCCCATTATTTTATGTGGTTTTCGTCTAGGTCTTTTTCATCCATTCTATAGCTTCTTTTGCCCATCTTTGGTCTGTTCTTCATGCACCATTTTCACTCTGTCAATGATGTAAAATACTTTTGTTTGTTCTCGGATCCATTTATTTGTTTTTCAGACTCATTTGGTACTCCAGGCATGCATCTTTTCATGTTTTTTTAATGCCATCTGCAGTTTTGGTTTCCAACAGGTTCCATCATATTTGCATTTAGTGAAAAGGTTTCACAGCCATAACAAAGCACTGGTAGTTGATCAAACCTTTTTCTTCAAGCAAATGGGTCAATTTCCTTTCAGCAGCATGCTGTTTCTTTCATATGTACTCCATCCCTTTTTCACTCTTCTTTATATTTTTTCCATAAGATTTCTATCTGTGTTGATTTGCTGTACAAGGCAGACATATGTTTTTAATTCTTTAATTATCTTTTGATCAATTATCTTATTTTTAAAGTTGTTGAACGTGCCTCTGATCTTGCTCTAGTTCATTTTGAGTCCCAGTTGTCCTGCTTGCAGTTGAGAGTTCTTGAATTTGAAGCTGCAGGTCTTCAGGTGTCTGCAAAAATGGCAATATCATCGACAAATTCTAGGTTGTTCAAGCGAACTCCATTTAACTTGATTTCTTTTTCCTCCCAGTACAAAGTCTTGAACACTTCATGAAGTGTTTTGGAGAGATTAAATCTGCTTGATGCACTCCTTTACAGATATATATATATATATATATAATGTCAGAGAAATGTTCTTGGGCAGACAGCAAGGCTTTAGAATTGGCAATTACAAATAACAAGAGAAAATATGTTTTACATGACCATACCTTCTGAATTAGCATACAGAGCCTGAGCCCAAGGCACCTGCCTTACATTCTGAAATAAATAGTTTCTGAGGCTTGGGGCGGATGCTGGAACATGCCATGCCTGATCCAGGACCACCTTGCCGCATTTCTTTCTAATCCAGCTCTAGCCTGGATAAAAGTATACAGACTCAAGAGATCCATTTAGTCCATGTTGATGTTTACCACCTGGTCCTGTTGGACTGCAAATGTATCACCATGTTGCACTTTTACTTTTCTTTTTTACCTACCCCTGCTCCAAAACCTTATACATTAAACACTGGTCATTTAACATTAAGTTATTCATTTATCATTAATCACTCCTTTTTGAAAATGTCATGCTATGCTACATGCGTCCAGAAACATCCAAATAGAAGACTGTCAAAAGACTTAATTATTTATTTAACTCTTTCATGTTTCCTTACGTTTTCACAAAGCCTATTTAGAATGTTTCACAAACAATGTTGTTGAGGAATCTGTATAGGAACAAAATAACATAAGAAAGGCTATGAATATCAAAAACGCATTATTTACTGCATAACTAATTGTTGTCACACTGATGGCAGTTTGGCTCCGTATAGATGCTGAAAATTAGGGCTTCAGTTTCCCAAATTGCATTTGTACATGAAATATAATGATGCTTGAAATATATATTTTTTCTTCTCTGCTAAAATATGAGGTACATCAAATACATTTTGTAGCTCATTTAATGTTCACTGAAATCAAGCTACACCTTCAAAAATACCACACAGGGTGCCATGACACATTGATAGATTTTTTTAAATTATTCTGCACTCATCCAAAATAATGAGCAGTGGGTACTGACTGCATAATTCAACTTAACTTTTTCTATTGGTCAGCAACTTTCACAATGGTAGGGCCAGAGAATAATTTTCATGCCTATAATGTGGGCGATCTTATAGTGTCTACAAAAAACAGTGAAAGCAGAGTGCAAGATGAGGCAGTACTGGTGCAAATAGAACTATGTATTGCATCCAAAACTAAATGCAAAAGCAAATAACAAAAATATCAACAAACATAAATAATCAAACAAAGTCCAGAATAAACACTTATAAATTGCAGCGTCCCTCATCTTTCCATTCAGAGTATGAGTGTACATCTATATACACAAACATTCTAGTCTTATACAGACCACTAGCTGCAGTGTGAGACAGACTCACCTAGCTCCCCTCCCTTTTGTTTATCCCATGCCCCACTTTATAGCCTCCTCCTAATTTGCTCCACCTATGGACTATTCCAACCTCAATGTGGGGGGTAGTACCAAATATGAAATTAACTATAACAAAAACGATATGAACAAAACTATGAACTGTAAACAATCAGTTCATAATAAAAGCATTAGCCCTGATACAAATAAATCCCCTATACGGTTTCACTACTCAGTTAATACATTTCTAGCCACCATTCACCACCAGCAACCTAATCCTTCCCACCCCTTTGGCATTAGAGGACCCATGGCACAAATATAAAGTCTACCATGCCTGCACGCTTGCACAGACTAGCGGACTTTGCTGCATCGCGTACAAGTCGCACACAACAAAAGGCATCCCTACAAACCAAAGACAGTTTAAATTTAAACAATCTGCACAAAACCTCTGTCGGGAGGTGCACCTATTTCCTGACATCGAACACCTAACAACAACAGAAGTCAACACACTTGCAAAAGTAAAAACAAAAATACACAAAAACACCCACAGTGTCCCGCGTCATAGTCCCCCCTCGTACAGGTTTCTTCCCAGCAACATAGGCATGTATTAAGGCGATCTGCATTTCTTATGCATGGAATAACTGTTATCTTAAATTTTATTATTCAAAGTTAATAGATCTGTGCAATCGTGATGACCTGCTCAATCTCATTAAAGTGCACTTCATCACAATGCCATTATTGATTTTAAATGTGTTGTATATTTAAACATTGTAGCGACCTAACCTTTTAATGGTCGCTGTTGAAACACAGATCAGTCTTTCCCATTTACTCCAACTCGGTGCAGAACCACCACCTTGCCTCGTGGGGGGAGGCGAACCCGGTACACCACCTCTCCCAACCGCTCCAGCATCAGACAGGGGCCCGCCCACTTGCTGTCTGGCTTCGGACCGCGTCCCTTCACTCTCTTCGGGGTGAAGACCCACACCAGTTCCCCGGTGCTGAAGTGTGGTCCCTTGCAGTGGAGGTCGTACCCCCGCTTCTGTCGCACCCCTGCAGTTTCTAATTGCTTGTTGGCGAATTGCTGGCTGTCTCCAGCCGGTCTTGTAGCTTCCAGGCGTACTCGGGTCCGGCATCAGCCGTCGGCGCCGTGGGGGTCCGCAGCTCCCATCCCAGCATGAGGAGTGCAGGCCAGGAGGACCAGGGGTATATGGAGGTCACTCACTCTGGGGGTGCAGTGGGGTGGTTCTGGTCTTCTGGCGGTTGCACAGTTCTCTGAACACCTGGGACTCGAAGTTTCTTCCCTGGTCCGAATGGAGCTGCGTGGGGACTCAATCTGCTAAAGAACCCCTTCCACCAGGGCGTCGGCCACTGTCTCGGTCTCCTGGTCCGGAAGGATGTAAGCCTGAGGCCATTTAGTGAAGTAGTCGAGGGCCACCAGCACATATCTGTTGCCCCAGGTGGAGCATGGAAATGGGCCCAGCACATCCACCGCCACCCGGTCCATGGGTGCTCCGACCATGTGCTGTTGGAGAGGGGCACGTGACTGATCCTGGGGGCCCTTGCGGGCGGTGCAGGCATCGCACCAGCGGCAATAATTGGTGACATCTCGCCAGCACTGTCCCCAGTAAAAGGCCTGTTGCAGGCAGTGGAGTGTCTTAGTCACTCCAAAGTAGTCGGCACCTTGGGTGCCATGGAAGGCCACAAGCACCTCCTCCCGGAAGGCCTCTGGGACCACATCCTGCCACCGTTCCTCCACCCACCGGCGTTGCAGCACTCCCTCATGCAGACCCAATCCCAGCCACTTAGACCACAGGCTCTGTAGGCCAACCGACCCTGCGACGACCTCTTCCCAGCCAGGTCTGCAAGCATTGGCCACCCACCGACAGTGGGTCAGTGGGACAGTCTCTGAGCTCAGGGTCCTGTTCTTGGCGGGCCTGCCAATCAGGCTGTCGGCGTTCAGATGAGCCGTTCCCTTCCGTTGCTGGATAGCGTATTGGAAGGTCTGTAGTTACTCAATCCAGCGCGCCACCTGCCCCTCCGGCTTCCTGAAAGACATAAGACAGCGTAGCGCTGCGTGGTCTGTCCTAATGGTGAAGGGCAACCCACACAGATAGTGGCAGAAGTGACGGGTTGTCTCCACCACAGCGAGCAGCTCCCAGCAGGTGATGCAGGCACTCTGTCGATGGCACCCCTGACAACACCTTCTCCATCAGATGACGCAGAACTGCCACGGCCCCTGTCCGGTGGAGAAAGCAGTCTCGGCCCACGCTTCCGGAGTCAGGGCCACTTGCCAAGAACCTCTCCGCAAGTCGAGAGAAGAGAATCAGGTGGAGCCAGCAATTAAATCCAGTGACTCGTCAATCCGGGGCAGTGGATAGGAATCTTTGACCGTCACCTCATTAAACTGCTGGTAATCCACACAGAACCTCCGGGTCCCATCTTTAATTGGAACCAGGACCACGGGGGAGGTCCAGGGACTGTCCATGGGCTCGATGATGCTGGCAGCCTCCATCTCCTCTAAAGCCTGGTCCGCGGCAGCTTGATGGGCGACTGGGATCCGGCGGGGCATTTGTTTAATGGGGCGGGCATCGCCGGGGTCAATGTGATACTGCACAACATGAGTCCTGCCAGTATGTGCAGGGGACGCAGCAAAACTGTGGCGGAACTCGAATAAGAGGGCCCACAGCTGCTCACCTTGTCCCTCTTGCAGGCCTTCCTGGTTTGCGGCCCACACCTGCCTGGCGACTGCGGTAGCAGTAGTTTCGTCAGCAAGGGGGGGGGGCTCGGAAAACATCGTGCAGAAAGGTCCGGCCCCCGATATCCAAATGCATCCAGGCCCATCCATGCATGGTGGCCTGTTCACCACTCGTCTTGGTGAGGGCAGCCTGAGCCAGCTGCAATTGTTTGCCCTCCCTCAAAAGACCAGGATTTATAAAGGTGAGGGTTGAGCCGGTGTCCAGTAGGGCGCAGCAAGGGACACCGTTGACACAGATCATCACGTAACAGTCATTGCTCCCAGGGACTCACCCGGCGACTGTGCACCAATGTCCAACAATATCTGCAATGCCTCCCCTTCTAATGCGGCCAAGAGCTGGGTGGCTTTTTGTTCAGCATTCCAGGAATTGGCCCGAGCCACCATCTCAAACTTGGCCTTTTAGGCCTCCCAGGAGGCCTTTCCATCATTACGCCCCGCCTTCAGCTCCTTCCGGCCGGCCATCAGCACAGGGCATCCCGGGGATGAGGTCTGTGTTGAAGGCCGTGGTTCCAGGGCCTGGGCGGCGCCTTGTGCAATCGGGGCCCAGACAGTCTCATACCCTATTTCCCCGCCGTTATCAGGCTTATCTACCCTCCCCACTAACACATGCACACATTGTTGTACAGTTTCAGTACTTACAGGCTCTTTTTCTATTAGCAGCTGTATCAGCAAGGACTCGGTGGGGCTCAGTTTCTTGATCAGCTGTAAAAGCTGTGTATCGGCAGTCCACGTGTCTTGTCCCGGCTTGGTTTTAGGGTGTTCTTCTGTAAGCTTATCGAGTGCCGCGTCTTCCACATGGGCCGCATGGTCCTGCAGTCCAAGATGGCCACTCTTCTGGTGTTGTATTTATGCCTGTGGCAATGTGGTCAGTCTGGTCCCGTCCTGCGCCTCCTGGCTGATCTCCTCTCTCCACCGTTGCACCTCTCCACCTCTCACAGTATTTCTTCTAATATTTTCCTTGCACTCTCTCCTTCTGGGTGCCTCCTTGGCGTGGCTCCCAGTAGTTGTTTCTTCTTTGTCGAAGGCACAGCCATTCATCTTTTCCTCTGCATGTGTAGTTCGTATCTCTTAGTCTGACACCAAATGTAGTGACCTAACCATTTAATGGTTGCTGTTGAAATAAAAGCAAAAGAAGCAGAAGTCTTCCAAAACAAAACTGGTGTTTATTGATCTTTTCAAAGAGGTACATCCACTTTCCCCCTTTCGCTCTAAGATTCGCATACACTCCACACAGATCGGCCTTTCCCATTAACTCCAAATTGACTCAGCTCCCAGCACGTCACCACGCCCTTATATATCCCCTTATCTGGTGTCTCCCTCCCGCCCAATCACTGCAACAGGGGAAGCCACACAGACACAAACACCCACAAAACATCCCTCCTTAACCCAACACAACACCCCACATGTAACACACATTCACACTCATGCATACACACAGACAGAGAGACAGGGTCCCCGAAGTGACCCACCCACCCTGCATACACACTTTTACATCCTCCCCCCACCTTTGGGCTGCCCTACTAGTACATACACCGATCAACCATAACATTATGACCACTGACAGGTGAAGTGAACAACACTGATAATCTCGTAATCATGGCACTTGTCAGTGGGTGGGATAGATTAGGCAGCAAGTGAACATTTTGTTCTCAAAGTTGATGTTTAGAAGCAGGAAAAAGTGGCAAGCATAAGGATCTGAGTGACTTTGACGAGGGACAAATTGTGATGGCTAGCATCTCCAAAACTGCAGCTCTTGTGGGGTGTTCCCGGTGTGCAGTAGTCAGTACCTATCAAAAGTGGTCAAAGGAAGGAAAAGCGGTGAACCCGCGACAGGGTCATGGGCGGCCAAGGCTCTTTGATGCACGTGGGAGCGAAGGCTGGCTCGTGTGGTCCGATCCAACAGACAAGCTACTGTAGCTCTAATTGCTGAAAAAGTTAATGCTGGTTCTGATAGAAAGGTGTCAGAACACACAGTGCATCGCAGTTTGTTGCGTATGGGGCTGCGTAGCCGCAGACCAGTCAGGGTGCCCATGCTGACCCCTGTCCACTGCCGAAAGCGCCTACAATGGGCACGTGAGCATCAGAACTGGACCACAGAGCAATGGAAGAAGGTGGCCTGGTCTGATGAATCATGTTTTCTTTTACATCATGTGGATGGCCGGGTGCGTGTGCGTCGCTTTCCAAATTCCCCAGATCATAATCTAATCGAGCATCTGTGGGATGTGCTGGACAAACAAGTCCGATTCAATGGAGGCCCCACCTCGCAACTTACAGGACTTAAAGGATCTGCTGCTAATGTCTTGGTGCCAGATACCACAGCACACCTTCAGAGGTCTAGTGGAGTCCATGCCTCGACGTGTCAGGGTTGTTTTGGCGGCAAAAGGGGGACCTACACAATATTAGGCAGGTGGTCATAATGTTATATTTGATCAGAGTGTGTGTGTGTGTGTGTGTGTGTGTGTGAATATATATATATATATATATATATATATATATATATATATATATATATATATATATACATACACTCACCTAAAGGATTATTAGGAACACCATACTAATACTGTGTTTGACCCCCTTTTGCCTTCAGAACTGCCTTAATTCTACGTGGCATTGATTCAACAAGGTGCTGAAAGCATTCTTTAGAAATGTTGGCCCATATTGATAGGATAGCATCTTGCAGTTGATGGAGATTTGTGGGATGCACATCCAGGGCACGAAGCTCCCGTTCCACCACATCCCAAAGATGCTCTATTGGGTGGAGATCTGGTGACTGTGGGGGCCAGTTTAGTACAGTGAACTCATTGTCATGTTCAAGAAACCAATTTGATATGATTCGACCTTTGTGATATGGTGCATTATCCTGCTGGAAGTAGCCATCAGAGGATGGGTACATGGTGGTCATAAAGGGATGGACATGGTCAGAAACAATGCTCAGGTAGGCCGTGGCATTTAAACGATGCCCAATTGGCACTAAGGGGCCTAAAGTGTGCCAAGAAAACATCCCCCACACCATTACACCACCACCACCAGCCTGCACAGTGGTAACAAGGCATGATGGATCCATGTTCTCATTCTGTTTACGCCAAATTCTGACTCTACCATCTGAATGTCTCAACAGAAATCGAGACTCATCAGACCAGGCAACATTTTTCCAGTCTTCAACTGTCCAATTTTGGTGAGCTTGTGCAAATTGTAGCCTCTTTTTCCTATTTGTAGTGGAGATGAGTGGTACCCGGTGGGGTCTTCTGCTGTTGTAGCCCATCCGCCTCAAGGTTGTACGTGTTGTGGCTTCACAAATGCTTTGCTGCATACCTCAGTTGTAACGAGTGGTTATTTCAGTCAAAGTTGCTCTTCTATCAGCTTGAATCAGTCGGCCCATTCTCCTCTGACCTCTAGCGTCAACAAGGCATTTTCGCCCACAGGACTGCCGCATACTGGATGTTTTTTCCTTTTCACACCATTCTTTGTAAACCCTAGAAATGGTTGTGCGTGAAAATCCCAGTAACTGAGCAGATTGTGAAATACTCAGACCGGCCCGTCTGGCACCAACAACCATGCCACGCTCAAAATTGCTTAAATCACCTTTCTTTCCCATTCAGACATTCAGTTTGGAGTTCAGGAGATTGTCTTGACCAGGACCACACCCCTAAATGCATTGAAGTAACTGCCATTTGATTGGTTGGTTAGATAATTGCATTAATGAGAAATTGAACAGGTGTTCCTAATAATCCTTTAGGTGAGTGTATATATGCAGGTGTGAAAAAATGCTGTAAAGTAAGAATGCTTTCAAAACTAGACATGTTCATAGATTATATTTTTCAATTAACTAAATGAAAAGTGAGTGAACAGAAGAAATCTCTAAATCAAATCCATATTTGGTGTGACTACACTTTGCCTTCAAAACAGCATCGATTATTCTAGGTACACTTGCACAAAGTCAGGGATTTGTAGTCATATAGTCAGGTGTATGATTAAACAATTATACCAAACAGGTGCTAATGATCATCAATTCAATATGTATGTTGAAACACAATCATTAGCTGAAACAGAAACAGCTGTGTAGGAGGAATAAAACTGGGTGAGGAACAGCCAACCTCAGCTAACAAGGTGAGGTTGCTGAAGACAGTTTACTGTCAAAAGTCCTACACCATGGCAAGACGGAGCACAGCAACAAGATACAAGGTAGTTGCATGAAGATACTGCATCAGCAAGGTCTGTCCTGCAGTGGTCGGTCAAGGAAACTGCAGCAGATGAAAGACACATCATGCTTACTTCCCTTCGCAATCGGAAGATATCCAGCAGTGCCATCAGCTCAGAATTGGCAGAAAACAGTGGGACCCTGGTACACCCATCTACTGCCCGGAGAAGTCTGCTCAGATGTGGCCTTCATGGATGACTTGTGGTCGAAAAGCCATACCTCCGACGTAGCAAGGCCAAGCGACTCAACTATGCACGAAAACACAGGAATTGGGATGCAGAAAAATTGCAGCAGGTGCTCTGGACTGGTTAATCAAAATTTGAAATATCTGGCTGTAGCAGTTTGTTCACCGAAGGGCTGGAGAGCGGTACAAGAATGAGTGTCTGCAGAAAACAGTGAAGCATGGTGGAGGTTCCTTCCAAGTTCGGGGCTGCATTTCTGCAAACGGAGTTGGGGATTTGGTCAGAATTAATGGTCTCCTCAATGCTGAGAAGTACAGGCAAATACTTATCCATCATGTAATACCATCAGGGAGGCATCTGATTATTCTGCAGCATGACAACGACCCCAAACATACAGCGACAGTCATTAAGAACTATGTTCAGCGTAAAGAAGAACAAGGAGTCCTGGAAGTGATGGTATGTCGCCCACAGAGCCCTGATCTCAACATCATCGAGTCTGTCTGGGATTACAGAGAGAGAAGCAACTGAGGCTGCCTAAATCCACAGAAGAACTGTGGTTGGTTCTCCAAGATGTTTTGGCCAACCTACCTGCCGAGTTCCTTCAAAATCTGTGTGCAAGTGTACCTAGAAGAATTTATGCTGTTTTGAAGGCAAAGGGTGGTCACACCAAATATGGATTTGATTTAGATTTTTCTTCTATCCACTCACTTTGCATTTAGTTAATTGATAAATATAATCTATTAAAGTGTCTATTTTTAAAAACATTCTTACTGTACATCATTTTTTCACACCTGCCTAAAACTTTTGCCTGTACTGTGTATGTATACTCAATTAATTTTTATATATATATATATATATATATATATATATATATATATATAATAAATAAATAAATTGAGTATTTGAAAGTTTTCGTATTAATGGTAGGATCTAGCTGAACTGATCTAGTTGATCTGTTGTCATATGTTGTCAGTCTGTGCTATGACTGTGGGGGAAAGTCAAATTTATTGATCTGTCAAGCAAAAAAATAATCAAACACCTGTGAAACTCAACAGACTCCCAACTCCTTAATCTAACAGCAGTGCATGGTAAGGTAGCAAATATTTCCATAGAAGGGTGAAGGAATAGATTGGAGCTTGTTACACTTGAGAAGAGATCTTGATCTCAGAGATACTTTGTGGGTTTTATCTGGGTGATTTGCCAGGTCATAACTGACGTTTGATGTCCCAACCCTCTTTACATCAAGCACAGTCTCAGGTACACTTCTGAGTGAATGATCCGTACAGCCTCAACAGAGCAACAGACTCAGTACCATGTCCTACTAGTGGGAGTTGCAATGCTCTACCAAGCCTAGAGGGAAAGATGTCACCATATCTGGCTCATTTAATACATTATGAGTCCTGTTACACACAAACACACACTTGTATATCTTTCCCCTTAGTGATTCTCAAAGTCTTAGTTTTCATTTCCATGCAAGATTTGGGAGATTTCTGCTAAATCTCCTCAAAGTCTGTTCTGCTCTGGCCGCTGAAACATTTATATCCACTAATCTATACCATAGCTTTAATTCCTAGGATTTGTTTCTTCCTAAATCTCCCTTAAATTTGACATTGTAAGTAGCAGCCTCTAACGAGGGAAATGTTGGGTTGAATCAGTTAAAGCTACAAGATCACATCTGAACTGGTCACATCCAGGAAAACCTAGGGAGTTAGTGAGAGGTGAATTGCAAGACTAGGGCTGGGATTAAATCAAAATTTTGACCCACCCGCTAATAGAAAACTACAGAACTGTACTCAGTTGGGGCTTCATTTTTACTAAGATGCCACTTTCTTCTAATCATAAATGTAACCGCTATGATGTACAGGTTTGCAGTTTTCTATTAGCAGGTGAATACAAGTTTTGATTTAATACAGCCCTAGGACTGCTGGTCTTATCAACACAATATTTGTGGCAGTCCCAGTGAAGTGCATGTGGTTAACATTTGTAGGATCCTAACTTTAATTCTAAAAGTCACAAGAATATCAAGTTGCCCTGTTTATATGTATATATTTCCCCTTGTATACCTGTGTATATACAATATAAATATCTTATCTGAATATTACAAAGGCCATTTAAACACCCACCTCCTCTGGTTGTATAGCTAAATAAGTAGGCATGAAAAAGTTTAAAAGTATGAGAAATTTGTATTCAGAGACTGTACTTAGAAACTGTGGTGCATTAAAAATACCATTAACTTTTGTTAAAACAAAGTTACGGAGCCCAGGAAGGGACATGTGAGTTAAAAACATTTCCTGGGAGTGATTTAGTAACTTGTGCGCACAGATATCTTGTGGGGACAATTTAGTATCTCATGCACATGATTTAATGGTCTCGTGGGGATCTAGATTTTGTAGCTCTTCCTTAATTGCAGCATAGTGCCCATGTGTAGAAAATACTAAACCATTTCCATGAGTTAACTAAATCATGCACTCAAGATAAATTGATTCCACAAGATATATAGTTCCCATGATTTAGGTACATTGTATGCATGAGATACTATATCTTCCCCACAAGACATTTATTTGTTCTCTCATGTCCCCTCCCAAGCTCCATACAAAGTCAACATTTAATATGTATGTTCAAACAATATGATAGACGATTCATTGTTCATATTGGGGGGTTGACATTTATTCTACATTAAATTTAGAAACTTTTTGTCTTTAAACAAAATTATTATTTTGCTGAATTCTCTATAAAACTGACACTGAGTTGTGTAGACAGCATTCAAATATGCAGTGCTTTGCATAATATAGATTATAATAAATAGAATCCACGGTTAAGATCACAGCAGCATCTTCAAACTCTTTAACCTCAGAACTGCATAGTCTCTGTTACTCTCCTTCATTATATCATTACTCACTGAAATCCAAGCTTAAAAGATTTTATTTTTGAATATAGAAATGCAAATTCATTAAATGATTGACACCCTATTAGCTACCTTGGAATGGTGGAGAGAATAGAACTACGAACAAATTAAATGGCTAATTTATGAGGTGTATTTCTGAATATAAAGCAACTGAAAACAGTAATTAACAACACGCAAGTCACCTGAGAACACACTGATTAATATGAGATTCGGAGGAAACCTGTGATTAAAAATAAATAAATAATTCAGTCATTAAGTGGTAATTATAAATATTTTTTGGTATTATACAGACAATGGAAATAATTAAATCAAACGTTTGAACCACACACTAATAGAAAACCACAAACCTGTATTCACTAGGTTCATTATTTTGTTAAATGATTTTTTTTTTTTTTTTTTTGTACTTATACATGTAACCACTATCAAGTTCAGCTCTATGGTTATCTCTTTGATTTAATCTGGCCAAATCATAATGTTACATTATAATGCCATAATTATACATTAATCATAATTTATAGTTATATGGTGTGGATTGTATTTTTTATTTATATTTCTATATTTAACTTTAAACTGACACGTCTGATACTGTTAGTTCTGAGGATCACAGTTTAAGACTAGATATATGCAGTCTTTGATTTATTTTAAGATAAAGTTAATAAGAAATGCCTAAACACAATATTGCTACAGATAACAATCATAACTAAGAAGCAGTATTTTCTTTGGTCTAAGATGTACTAAGAAAAAATGTTGCTCTAGGGTGTGAACTTTCTGTGACTGGGCCTTTGGAGACACATGAAGCAGCTCAAATTCAGATGAGGAAAAATGCAATAATATATATTTACATGTGTGTGTGGGCATGTGGACAATTTTCTGAAACATTTATGCAACAGCCATTTAAATGTATAAATTGTTTATAGTATTACAATTCTAATAATTTGATTCACGTAAATGTTTAATGTCACTTATTCTTAAATGTAAATCAGATGCATTTCACCTTGATATTCTGCCTCTACGAGAGTAATCATCAGTTAAATGTATGTTCACAGAGGGGAAAGATGACTGGGCTGTGTTATTAAGGAAGAACCCACCAGGCAATCAACTCAATTCACCTCTTGACACCTTACAAGCACTGTGAATATAAAATGTAAATAGCTGACCTTGTAGGGAAGACAAATGAAGATTTAACTAACGACACTACAGGTCTACAAATGCTTGGTCACGGTTTCATGGCAAGTCTAGGAAATCAGGTCTAACTCGACAGTGCTCATTAACGTGTGCACTGCTCTTTTGGGAGTGAAGATCATAGCCAGACATTTCTCTTTCAGTCCTGTAACGGCTGCCGCCATAGATTCCTCATGTAATCTGTAGGTTTTCAGGATGAAGCTGCTGCCATTAAGAAGCACATTTTATCATTCCCTTATTTCACCTGATCAGTTGACAGATCATATAATTCACATCTCCACAATTTGTGTATAGGCCTACACTGAAAATACATTAAATTTGATTATAAACACATATTGCAGGGCAGACCTATTCTGTTAGTGTGACGGCTTGTTCTCCCGTGATTTGATTGATCATATTTTCTTGTGTCTACAAGTTGCATTCATCAAGATGCTTTCTCCACAGCAGTATTATGTTTCTTCTTTGAGTAAATGCCAATATAATAAGGATTTGAAACAAAATTGTGTTTTGGCAGAGAGTTTGCATTGTAGAGCCTCAGATTAATTTTAATTACAAAATAAAGAACGACTAAACAATGTGTAACAAAAAATACGGAGATGCCATTTAATGCTGCTACTATTTATTCGTTCAAATACACAATGTCCTATGCTTGCATGCCAACCTCATTTTAAAGGAGCACGCAAAAAAAATAACTTCACAGTCATAATGGTTATTCAGACTTGCGGTTGTCAACACACCATTGGTTATGAATTAAAACTGGAATAGATTTTTAGATAAGTGTTAAATGGCCAGGGAAACCTAACAATGCAAATCCCTTCCTGTCTGGACTGGAGGCTTGTTATAAGGTAAATCTAGAGGGAAACCCCACTGATTCAGTCACTACAAAGAATCTCTCATATAATCATTCAATGAAAGAAAATTCATACTGACAAGAAGGTGCTTTAAAAGGTTTCAGGTTCCAAATAAAATGAAAATTCAAAAATAAAATACCCTTGACAATCTGAAGCTTAGTTTAAAAATATTGAAAAGACAGGTCATAATCATGGCTTTTCACATATAATAATTTGTTCACATTTCTGTCTTATTACTCAAAACTAAGTAGATTGAGGGCCAACAGTTTTAATGCTTCCTTTTAATGGGACTGATTGACATTGTGCTAACTCATGATTTCTTTAACATTTACTTTGAAAGCACACTTATTTTAGTTGACTCACTTTACATTGACTATCCAAGAGTTATTATGAGGTTTTTATTATAAAGCTTCACATTATGCCAGGGAAAAAAAAAGTAACAGATTAAATATGTTACAATTTATTTTGGACATTTTAAGTATTTTGTAAATGTCAAAGATTCTTGTTCAGTTCTTGAATGTATAAAGGCATTGTAATGAGTATTTGCCAAGAACTTGATTGTGCTTTTACAGTTCAAACAGAACCCCCATTGTAGTAATTTAAGACAACACACTGTATCAAATAACAGTATTTGACTTTTTAATTAAAATATAAAAAGGGGACATCTTAAGCATTGGATTTCAATGGTACCACAACAAATAGTTTACTGCCAATGTCAGAGGTAAATTAAAGTATAAAACTCTTTACCATGCAGACAGAATAAGGATAACTATTTTCTGAGTGGGAATCTGCCTGTAAAAGAAAGCCATACATTTCCCAGGCCTATCATTTTATAGGGTAGTCAATCTTGATTTTAATGTCTGTTTATACTCTGTGAAATGTCACCAAACTGCCATCAGTAAAAATGTCATGTAAAAGCAGCAAGCAGAAGTCAGACAATATGAAGGAATCCTGTACTTAAATCGGCTACTGACATACAGGCACAAATGTAAAGGTCTGCTGAGAAAATTACCAAAGGGAAGAAAAGAAAAGGTTAAACAATACAGAGAACAATTGATACACTGTGTTTGAGGTTTCTTAAATGTTCAGTTGAACCATATGTAAAATGCTAGGATGGAGATTAATAAAAAATGGTGTCTATATAGATCTGGGTGAAATGTGACATACAATACCACACTTTTAATTTCCTGAGGTGATAAATATTGAATTTAGGTTTTAAATTAAACAAGGATCTTAATCAGTTAGTGGCATCGAGAGGAACAAACAAGGGCAAAATCTGATTTACTTCTCAATGCTGTATTTTAGCAAAAATCCTTGCTCGCAGCATACTGTATAATTTGTGTCTTAACTCCGGTTTATCAATCTCAAGATCAGCCTATTCGTTCTGGATGAAACACAGTTTAACTGCCAACCTCTGATCATATAATACCCATTTTATTGCCAACAAGTTAAAAAGCATCATCCCCAAGCCCATTTGTCACCTTGCTGCAGTGTATATCCTCCCTGTACACAATTCTTCACCATCAGATATTTTTTTAATGGAATGCATTCCTGATTAAAGCATTTTCTAAGTGCTTTCTAACACTTTTCCACCCCTGATTCTGTTAATGAAAATTGTAATTTTATGTTTTGTCATCTTAAGAATGAGACTGTTGTTGATTTATTCAGGGAGACTGCTCATACTTTGAAAAATATATTACAAATATTTGTCATACAGATTGTTAGTAATACTTTATAATAATAATAATTTTTCTACTGGTTAGGGTGCTTGTTCTTCAAATTGACAGAAGGAGTTTAATGATGAGAGTTACAGTGCTGCCAGGAAGCAGATAAAATATGCTTTTTTCCTTCCCTCTTTGCTCTGCAGTTCTTTAAAGCTAACCCAACAACTGCAGACATTTTTGTCTGTTTTTCCATTTTTCCTAATGAAGCTTCTGCTCTCCTTTCCAAAAAGATAAAAAAACTGAATGGATGGAAATTGAATAAAACTCACCAACACTTCCAGTTTCATTACAGTCTGTGATGTAACAGCTGGCTTAAAACAAACCCGTTTACATACAAACCAACAACATAACTGACGATTACAGAGAGGCTGGCAGTATTGAACAACCTGTGTAATTGATTGTATTATATGACTTGCGCAGGGACTCGAGTCGAGTCATTGAAAATTGCAACTCAAGTCATTACAATTCTAGGTCTCTATGAGTTTTACCAAATGCCCTTCAAAATACCATGCTTGCACACTATCCATCCAAAAGAGACATACAAATCCCACGTCAGAATTGGATTATTGTAATGTTTAGCTGTCAGCAGTTATCAATATAACTGAATTTCAACCAGACAAAAATCTAGGAGTTCATACATCAAAGATGGGGTTAAAAAACAGTAGGTTTACCACTATAAATCCATGACAGCCTGATACTGGACATGTTTTTAAGCTTAAAACTCAAAGGAAGGAATAAACCAACTGAGCATCGATCTCCTGTTAAATTGACACTGATGTTCAAACACAGTGAGGTCGCATCACTTGTTTTTATGCTTTAATCAAAAGCTGTTAAAGATTTAATGTACTTATCAGACCATGTGAACAGCTTGGTAACAGGTTCACGGTGATATGTTAATAAAAAGAAGATGGGTAGCAAGTTTCTAATCTGGCAAGTTTCTAAATGGCAAAGAACAATAAGGATAAAAAGAACATTGAAAAAAATACCTTTGTTATATAGAGTATGCATGTGTGTGTACAGTCAATATTGCATAAAGGTCCCTTGCCAGTATTAGATTGTACCCGAGGTAATTTCCGAAGCAGAGTTGTTTGGGTGGCGGAGTTCCACAATGGTTACTATGATCACAAGTATATATTTTAATTTCTAGAAAACAGTATACAGCCTGCATTAATGGAATCTTATAGTCCGGACCCATTCATCTACCAAGAACAATATAAAATCACATGACGGGTCCGGTAGTGTAATAAACAGCAGCATTCTTCAATGCTTGGGAATCTGATGTAAAGGAAGTACAAAACCAGAGCAGCTGTTTGATTTGACAGTCAGAACAAGCATCCCTGCCTGTTTTGAGAGCTGAAACAGCTTTATTATTATTATTCTTTTTTTAAATATATTTAGATATATCTGATATGAATCAGATCTGAAAATCGCTTATTTTCTCAAACGTAAAGATCAAAACTGTAAAAAGCAAAGAAAGGAAAATAAATGAATTTTCTGTGTTGCGCACTGTGTGGTTTATTATGCAGTTTAATCTTCAAGTGGTTCACAGACATGTGAGCACAAACGCAATAAAGTATTGTGATATGGCCTTGACATTATAGGTAACAGGTAAGAAAATATACTACAGTTTGAAATTTAATTTAAAATGACTTGCAGTGTGAGGAAGGCTTTACAGAGGCTTAAAATCATGTTAATCGATGTAATCTCAACTGATATGAAAAATTGATACTCATCCATTTCCTTTCTGTGTTTGCAAAATCAATAAGCAGATGAATTTTGTTATTTAATTTTGGTTATGTGCATTCTCCTTAGATTCTTTTTTTTTTCAAACTTGTTCTCAATCTTTTGTTTCATAGCAGTTTCCTCACCATTTTTCTAAATAGCATTTTATTTGCAATGCTAAGAATTTTCTTTGAATCAGTTTCTACAATGATTGTGAACTCTGACATCTTTTTCAACCTGTAACAATGGTAAAAATAGGCGAAACCGCTGCTTTTAATTAGTTTCAAAGAACATGCTGCTTTCCATATTTACAACTCCGCAGATGCAGAGATTGTGGTTCTGTTGCTTTTGAATGAGATTAAATTTCATTCTTAATTAACTGAATACAATAACATTAAATTAATGCAAAATTAAATAAGCACAAATAATTACAATTAGCTTTATAAAGTACCCATTATCAGGACTCTTTAGTTAAATTACCCCAATGAGCAGATGTGTTTGCTGAATGTAAGCAATTATTATTATTTATTAGCAGATTCCTTATCCAGGGCAATTTACAGTTATATCACATTAGTTTTACATACTGTGATGGAGCAAGACCCATTCCTGTATTAGATATGTATTTTTGATTTAACATGTTTAGTATCATCATTCTAGGTATTATAATATTGCCATTATAGACCATATATAGACCGACAAAAGGGTATATAAGGGCGATCAAGGAAGTTAGTAGGGAGAGCTGGGTTGAAGATGAACACCCTCACCTTTTTGATCCTGTTACGAGGATAAGGTAATTTTTTTATTTTGTTCGCTTTAAAAAAAAAAAAAAAAAAAAAAACTGGTGCTGGCAGTGACATTATCAACCAGTTTGTTCCTGATTTTGACTGTTTGTGCCAAAAGTAAAAATAAGTTGTTTTTTTGACAATTCTTTCCTTTGTTCTTAAATGTCTGACAAATGGTCCACCACACATATAATTACTCAGCTGTTTTTTTTTACTGGAGCAATATAGGTGCAGTACATTCCTCAAGGGTATATCAGCAGTGTCCCCCACCTGGGACTGAACCCACAAACCCTCCACTCAGGAGTCCAGAGCCCTGACCACTGCTGCCCTACTGGAGCCACACAAATGTAGAATAAGGCTGGGATTAAATCAAAAAATGACCCATCCGCTAATAGAAAACTACAGAACTGTACTCAGTTGCAGCTTCATTTTTAGTAAGATGCCACTTTCTTCTATTCAGAAATGTAACCGCTATGATGTACAGCTTTGTAGTTTGCTATTAGCGGGTGGGTCAAAGTTTGGATTTAACCGGCCCTAAGTATAATTAAAAGTTTTTTTAGACAGCTATAGGGAATACACCAATTATTTATCTATGTGAATTTATCTAGATAACGACGCACCTTCAGAAGAGTAATTTCGAAAACATGGACTTACTGCTGAAAACAATTATCTAAAAAAAAAAAAAAAGGTAATTAAGAAAATGGTTAGAGTAATGGATCTATTACCTTAAGAGCTGCAAAACATCCTGAAGCCTGACTTTGAAAAATAGAGTTGCATGCAGCTAGTACCTCATATACAAATGTATCAGAGTTTCTTACAAACATAATTTCCTGCTCAGACACTTTTTTGCCAAGTTTACTTTTTTTTTTAAAAGGGAAAACACTTTTAATATGACAAAATCAGAAAATTTGTAATTGTCTGTAGGGGTGCTTAAATTAGCCTCCTAAAAGATTTATGTGCTATTTACCATTTCCTTTGATTTCTTCCTAATAAGACAACAGCACAGACTCAACAGCCTGGCCATACATTTATATTTATAATTTATAAATAAGGCCCTCTCTGTATACTTCCAAATATATGCTTTTTGTGGATTTCCCACTCTAGTAGGTTGCACAGCATGAACAACAGAGCATGAACACCGGCCATGATGTTAAGCAGTACATCAGATACCATTACTTGATATAAGTAATACCATAAGTCAAGACAACAACTAATAGCAACAGACTAAGAACGCTCTTTTTAAGGATCAGCCTAAGAATCATGGTATTTTCATGTGGAAGCCTTGCCTTCAAACTGAGAACCAGTTTGTTAATATAAAACAATGTCTGAAACTGAGATGACAGTGCAAGTTGCAATTCCTATAAATCTGGCAGAGTGTAGAAGAATGGAATCCCTTCTCCATAAAATAGACCAGCTGTACAGGAAAGCAGTAAGGGATACCATTATAAATCATCATAAGCATATTAAAACAAGTCAGCTAATTTAACATAGCTATAGTTAAATCTCTTTGTTGGAGAATAATACTGAGTTCTCCTAAATCAGTCTGTATGTAATACCAAAGCAACCTACTTCTCCCCTGGCCAACAAAGACATGGAATATCTTTGGCATTAACTGAACTGCTTAGGTTTAGGGAGTTAAGAGCTATCTGTAGGAATATATTCCTTTCATATAGAATTCCTTATGGAATATTAAATATTTGATCAAAGAAGAATACATATTTGTGTAGAAATCATGTAGAATATTTTATCCAGAAATAAACAGATATGGACAACATCCAAAAAACCAAAACCAAAAAATAAACCCTGCTACACTAGGTTACTGAAGAACTGCATTTCTTTCCCTGTGTGTCTGTGTGAACAAGGTCACTGTCTCACTGTGCTATAGTTCAGCCCTGATACCTAGAAGAACAGGGTCTGATAAGAACCGGTTTTCACCAGCAATTTGGGCTTGATACATCGTACAAACCCCCCTTATATTAAACATTATGTATGCCTTAATTCTCCCTGGTTTGATGATATATGGGTCTTCCTGAGCAGTTGTCAGGCAGAGACTGAACTTCCACTCATCACAGGACAGACGTGTGGGCCTGTTATCCGTCTCTCCTGTCTGGTCTGCATAAAAGTGCCTATAGTTTGTAACTTCTCCAAGACTGTTCTTGAGATCGCCTCTTGAACTTCTTCCTTGCATTGGAGGTGCATCTCTTGCTGGATTTCTGCAACTCTTCAGTTACAATTACATATTAATTGACAAATTCCTTCCTTGTGTGGTAAACCTTTGTATTTTAGTCTTAACACCATGAGTCTATAGTGCAAGCAGCAGGGCTATGACAACCTATGAAAGACTGGTGAAGCTGTAACTGATAAACCTGTAGGAACACAATAAGCCAAGGTCATGATGACCTTTGACCAGTCACCCCAGCAGAATCACAGTTACAATCCCGAGGAGCCCTGTGCCATCCTCATTTGTTTCCAGTTTATTCCAAACGGCCAATAGCAAGCTGAAGAATACAGTTGCTAATTTTATTCCTTTAATCATTTCAAGAGATTCTTACCACATTCCACAGAGCTCTCTTTTGAGACCTACTCCAATGTGTGAATACAGCTTATGGTAATCTTTCTTACTTCAGACTTCTCCTTGGCACTTGGTCCTGCAAGTTGATTCATGAAAAATATATGGATGCTATTAATCTTGGCTATTTGTGTAATGTGTTCAGCAGCATTAATCTGGATATTATGGTAGCTTTCTTTTTCTGTATAATAAAGATCTACTCTAGCCCTTGGGTGATGGACAACAGCACCCTGATGGCTCTGAAATATGTTTAATTCAGTTTACAAATCGCTTCTCAGCATGTCCTGAGAAATAGTCCACTACTGAAACTAACAGCTTAGCAACCACGGTGGGACATAGGAATCAGGTTCCTTACTATACGTGCACTGGGTAACTGTTTGTGGGTCAGTGATGAATAAGGATTTAAAAATGGTAAAAAAAAAAGTTTAAAATACAAATTAAAGCTCTTTCTACCTTCATTAGAATGGTATGCATATATTTCAAAATGTTTTATTTTTTGTCAGCATACAGTGGGTTATAAGTATTCATAGTTTGATCTCAACAAACATTCAGCCCAGAAAAAAATCTCACAAATTTGGGCTTTTCTATCGACACCGGCACTTTTTTTTTGTAATTTAGTCACCCGAAACATAACACGGAATAGTGAAAATGCGGGGGAATGTCTGAAAATACTTTCTAGTAAAAATTATATGATTATTTTTGTATCCTTAACTCAAGGACACTGACTTATGTAATAATAATCTGTGTTGTCCTACCTGACTGATATTGTTACTCTGAATGACATACTGTGAGATTTCATATGGGATGATCTCTAAAGATAGTCTCAGCAACAAAGATGTACTGAAACACTCATTCTGTATTTAACGGAGAGTGAGAGTCACTGAATGTGAGCAAGTTGCTCCAGATAACGAGTGACTTGTTGGATAACAGAAAGTGATTGTTTGAATTCGATCTGACTTTTTAAAATGGAGGAACTACACATACTCTATTTAGTTTGTCACTGTCAAACACGGATACCGCCGGTATTTAAAGATAGGCAAAAGCCTTTAGAGGTTTTTGGTGAGGAAGGTGTATGAAAGCTGTATAGATTAACACCATGTACTCCTCACAGACATGATTGATCCTGTAGTGGGACCAAGTGCAGTCATGTCTTACACGTCTGAAGCTGTGTTTAGCATTGAGCTTTTCTGCAACCGGCAGCTTTCAGCAAATAGTAAGTAGCATTATCGGTGTAGACAAATCTGGTTAAGCACAGACAAGCAACAAAAATGTGAATTCACATTATTTACAAAGATTTTCACTTTCAAATAAACAGAACCTTGCATTCTGCTTTTGTGTCTTTATGGTGAGGTGTAGTTTTTGTGCGATTAGGTTTTTATTGATTTTACATCACTGTAAAAAATTATGTAAAAGCTCCTTATATCTTTAGCAACTCTGTTGCAAACTCAAAACGACAGGTGACGGGTGTTTGAAAAAAAAAAAATCTTGATTTGCTACTGCTGTATTGCCTGTTTTATCTTTTTGCTGTGTCTGTTCTGAATGCTTGATTTGCAGAGCTCTGGGTATGAGAAGAGCACGTTATAAATACAATTTATTATTATTATTGTTGTAGTTGAGGAGGTCAAGAAATGGTGCCATAGCTTACATGACACACAAACGGCAATGGCTGTGTACTGTGCGGTTTTAACGGATCCAATGTACAATGTCCTCGACGGACAACTTTTCAGATGACAGACTACAAATGATGTGAAGGATTCAGTGTGCAATGGCCTAAGCAGACTGATATTTACATACATTGGGAAATGGAGTGAACAATTAAGATAGTTTCACTAATAAACTTTTCAACAATATAGCACAGTATAGTTTTCTTTATAATTTGTATAGGTTTATTATTCACTCTTTCATTGAGGCTTCCCTGGTGGCATTGAAGTGGTAGACATTCAAATAGCCGCACCAGTTAAGGACAATACGGTTTCTGAAAATAGGAAAGTCCTTAGTTACCTCCCTAGTCAAAAAATTGCTTAAAAATTGGATCAAACAATCAGATCAGTGTAGCCTGATCTTGATCTTCTTACAGTGTCTTTTCATGACCTGGATCCTGTTTTTTGTTAGTACAACCGGCCCAAGATGTTAACAGAAACATTAAGTAAATAACATGTATACAAGGGGTTTGGTTAATATTTCCAACTTTAATATATATATAGAAGATATACAGATATGCACTACAAAAATTACTGGAAGAATATATGGAAGAATTTGAATTAATATTAGAAGCCACATTTTTCCTCTAATTAGATGAAAACAAGTCCGGTATCTTATCTGTCAATCAACTGGAGCAAGGAGCAGTCTGTGTAATCTTACAGACAAAAGTGCATTAAGAGAAAGAAGTGTAATCTAACTACAAGAATGTTTTTTTTTTTTTAATACAAAAAATACAAGTTATTAATGAAGTTAAATAAAGTTAATAAAGTACAACTAAAGCACTGGCGACTTGTGGTTCAGTGTTTACACACAAAATATGTTACTAAACAAGTGCTTGATACACTTTTACTGCAGAGAATATTTTTCACACGTTTTTGTTGCATTTTGTTGTTACTTGGGATATCAGAGACTGAAAGTTAATACCCTTGCCATTCCATATTGGTTTTAAATTTAAAAAATAAGAAAAAAAGGGTTATTTTTTTCCTGGAGGAAGCAGCAGAAATACTATGAGATGTACAACAATTACAAGTCTAAAAATAAATAAATATACATTTTACAAAAATAATGAAAAAGGATTTGTATAGGTTTCCGTTAGCAGTAGCAATACACTAACATAGAATCATGCAATAAATTAGTTATTAATTTAAATTGTAAAATAATTCATTAAAGAAAGATATTTCAGAAATCATAAATAGATTTGCAATTACCTCTGAATAAGAGCAATACGATAAGAAACATCATTAACACCACATAGTAAGCATATAAGGATAAGAGTATCTTCCAATAGATAAATATTATTATTAATACTAACTTAATTGATTAAATCATATTAACATTAACTAGGCAGTTTGCTCCATTTAATCACAAGCCCTGTGTCATTTGAAAGGGCCCCTTTTCTTAGTTCTGCAATTAGTTGCCAATAATTTCCATTCATCTCCTCTGGTCCTAGTCTCTGTTCACTTTGAAATGATGGTCTTTGATGGACATTTGATTCCCTTCAAAACACTTCTTCTTTGTCCCAGAAGCAGAAGTTGTGTTATCAAAGTGATTCATGAATAATTCTTAAGCCTACCAATGGGGAAAGTAAAGATTGATTAATGCCACCCAGATGTAACACACATTAATGAAGTACTTAAACAAAATAAAAGTGAAGCTTATTGCCACTAGACCACTGGGGAATTAAATGCCTTGATATAGTTTTCTGAGTGAGTTTAAAATTGATTGCCATTGAGATCATAAGAAACTGTGGGCACTGTGATAAGACATTACTAAAATAATAGTATCAATGAATACAAAATATGAACACCTGACACTGAATTCAAGTGAAAGATGCTACAGAAGTGATAACCGAGGTAATAGAAACCATAGCAGTTCTTCTGATGGCAAAGATGACCATCTCTCTGATCACATTTTCAAAGCAACATTGTGGCAACTAACTTACTCAGCTTTTGAGGTTGAAGCAGCACATATGGAGACATTTTCCTCCATGCCAAGAGATCTACATTTGTGTGAGAAACAAGCCAAAAGAAACTGTTGCCAAAAACATGTATAACACAAAAGGAAAAATAATCTGGATTTCATGCTGCAAAAGTCCATCATGGCTTGTGCGCAGATGCAGCAGATTCTTGCCATTTACGGTTCACAATGCCCACAAGCAGTTGAATGTGTATGTCCAGCACAACTACCTGTCACATGAAGGCATAACAAGAAAGACTACATAATACAATACCACATTTGATGAATGACATCTGAAGGACATCTTACCACACATAAGCAAATTTCTCCATATGTGCAACTTGGCACAAAAGGCAGTTATGCTGCTGAACAATGAATACCTCAATTTGGAAACCTTCAATATCTACAAAGGCTGTATCACAAACATTGAGACAACATGTACAAATAAAAGCTAAACAGCTACTATATAAAAACATTAAACGGAAAGAATATTTTGGATGGGTTTACTGCTGCATAGGTAGAAGCTCAATCTTACTGCATCAATTCAATCAAGATATTGTGGCCGGTCTTCATTTGTTTCCATGGCTTTTCACACACTGCTCCCACTGTGAAATCTGACAAAGATGTTCAGGGAATAGCAAAGGCAGGAAAATGCAACCCTTTGAGTTGCAGTAAGGTTCTGGTATTAAAACATATTTTCTATTCTATACACTATGATAATGTCCCCACTACTGGTAGAGGTAATTAATTCAGAAAGTCTAAAATTCAAGTGCTTTGATGCTTTATGCTATGCCTTCTTGCCCATTAAATAGCACAATCAAATAAAGAACACCAAAAAGAAGATAAACCATTATCCAGTCTGGGTCCTTTCAGAAAATTACAGGGAGAAATCCAGTCCCTTCACCTTTTCAAATTTAATGAAAGTGCTGGCTAATATATAAACTTGTTTTCTTCACTCTTCAAATAAAATAAGCACATTGGCAAATGCTTGCTTGCAAGTCTGATTATCCCAAAATCTCACATCAAATTAGATGTTCCTATTCTCCTATTCTTAGATTATTCCTAAACACCTTAATCTCAGGATCATAGCATTTTTTCATAATATAATTTACCTCACAGGTAGCACGTTTTATTCAGATCTACTTCCAGTTGAACACATGCATTAAATAAATCCCCAAGAGGATATTTTTCCAGCTCATTAGAACCAAAATTATTTCTCTGAGTTATTAGCGTGGAAGCAAATCGCAGCATTGTCAAATCTGAGATGCATATCTTGACTTATTAATGAGCAATCGGAAGAAAACATGCATCATGCTCACAAGCCATCCAAAAAGCAATTTAGCCCAGATGTGCCAGTGATGCATAAGGTGAAAATAGGTGCTTTTAAAAGAACACTTAGTGCATGCTGTTTTGGATGAGGGTATAAAACATAAGAAGTGGAAGTCTCAGGTACAGGCAATTTTACGGGCACATGTACAGACATGGCCGAAAGTATTGGTACCTTTCCACTTCATAAAAAAAAAAAAAAGTAGTACTTGACAAAAGTATTAGGTATCCACAATTCTTTATTTCACATTCAATAGAACAGAAACTTTGCTTTTCATTTATGACGTAACATTTTACTTTAAATATTAAAACAAATAAATGGCACGGACAAAAATATTGGGACCCTTTACCTAATATTTAATTGCACAGCCTTTAGAGACAATAACTGCAATCAGGCACTGTCTGCAGCTCTGAATGAGATTTCTACACTACTCAACTCTTCTTGAGCAAACCACTCCAGTTCTCTCAGCTTTGATGGTTGCCTTTTCCCAACTGCGAGTTACAGCTCTTTCCACAGATATTCAATGGGATTTAGATCAGGACTCAAAGAAGACCACTTTGGAACGGTCCTATGTTTTCTTCTCATCCATTGTTGGTTGCTTTTTGAGGTATGTTTCGTGTCATTATCCTGCTGCAGGACCCATGACCTGCAACTGAGACACAGCGCCGTACGTTTTGCTCCAAAGTGTTTTGAATAGTGCCCTGCACAGATTCAAGGCACCCAGTGCCAGAGGCAGCAAAGCAACCCCAAAACATCACTGAGCCTCCTCCATGTTTCATGGTTGTGATGGTTGTGATTTACCAAAAAGCTCTACTTTTGTTGCGTCTGTCCAAAGGACATTCTCCCAGAAGGACTGTGGCTTGTCCACATGCATTTTGGCAAACTCCAGTCGGGCTCCTTTGTGTTTCTCTCTTAGAGAGAAGTCTTCTACCATGGAGCACATTTTCATTCAGACAGTGACGGATGGTGCGACTTGAAACTGTTGCACCTTGAGCTTGAACGTCGGCTTGAATCTCTTGAGGTTTTCCTTGGTTCTTTCTCCACCTTTCGAACAATCCTTCTCTTCATTTTTGGGTCAATTTTCCTCTTGCGTCCAGGGATGTTGGCTACAGTCCCATGGGCCTTAAACTTCTTAATATTGGCAGCAGTGCTTACAGGGACATCAGGCTCTTTAGAGATGGTCTTGTAGGACCATGCTTGGCTATCACTTTCTTTCTAACCTCCTCAGAAAACTCTCTGGTTTTCCTTCTCTTTTCCATGTTCAGTGTGATGTACACAGTGACACAGAACAGCAGAGTGAGTACTTTTCTCCATTGAAACTGGCCGAATGAGTGATACTGCGATTGAAGACACTTGTGATACTAATTAAAAGAGAGTGGTCTGCTTGAGGTATCTACAATACAATGATTACATATAACTTCTAAAGGGTATCAATAATATTGTCCAGGCCATTTTAGAATGTCTTTATAGAATAAGCAAGAATTCAGTTCTTTTCACAGTTTTTTGTTTTGTTCCACTGCAAACCAAAGACATGCATGTATGGATGCCGAAAGATCTTAATTTCAACACTTTTCAGGGCGAATGGTGCATTATTTGAATAAAATGCATGGGTATCAATGCTTTCGGCAACGTCTGTAGTGACCAACGGGAGGTAGAGTTTTTGTGCGGAGCATTGGAAGGTTGTGCTAGGTGGGAAATACTGTTAGAGCCCGCAGACGCGGCAACAATCCACTAGATCCTCTCAATTTTAGACCACTTGTACAAAGACAGTGTTTCTAAGGTGGGATTATGAGCAGAATTCTTTAAAAGCAGACAGGGCAGTGGGGAGACAGTGGGGGGCCTTTACTCATTGACTGTGTGAAATCGTTTACAGGTGGCGGCGGGGAGAGCCCACTGGGTCAGTACGAGAAGAGATAACACTGAGGGATCAGTTAATCTCAGACTAAGTTTAGCTGTTCACAAAGTATGTATGTATGTATACATGATTGAATGGGTTTTTTCTGGGGACCAACATTAAAGGACTGAAAGAGCTATATGATATTTCTATGTTTTACTGTGATTCTGAAAACAAGTAGTTACACTGGAGGGCATAGTGACACGTACTGCAAAGAACGAAGCTGATTATCTGCCCAGAGTAAAACCACTCCACTCGCTCTGATGTGAACCCACAACTGTGACTCTTTCTTGTTTGTTGTCATTAAGGGATGAAGGCTTATTCTGTCGTGATCAAAATTGTACATAAGCCAGCCATTATGATACAGGATTGGTAGATGGGCCAAAGGTCAAATGTCATCGACAGTGTGTATTTACATTTCACTTGTTTTATTTTTTCTCTAATTGCAGTTCTTGCACTTCAAATTGTGTGACCTTTGCTTACTTATTCATTTTATTGTACTTTTTCTGGTTCCCAATTAGTGTTGACATCTGTGTTCCCAGTATAAAAACTCTAAAGACGGCAAGGTGCCCAAACTCAGGCCCCAGCTGTGATTTCATATAATTCATATTTGAATGAACAGATTTCCCAGACTTCATCTCTGATCACCTGTGCAATTTTTTAATTAGTTCTGCTTACCTTGAAATTACAAATTTAATAGTTGTTTCTTAAAGTGCTGGTAATAAAATAAAAGTTATACATTTTGTAACTTCGTAAAGTTTATTTTCTATGGAAATTTAGGGAATCTAGGGAATTTAGTAAAATTGTAGGCCAGCTTTTTGTATGAAGGTAATTTACAGCACACAGGTTGCCATAGCAGCATAGTTTGAGGCAGCTCTTAAAACAACTATTTAAACTCTTGTTTCTGCAATAGATGCCAATAAATCAGTCTCCTTAGTCACATATAATTATAATTATGTTTTCACTACCTATTCAAATATGTATTTCTCTTACTTGTGTATAATAGGTGATGTAGATTTAACCAATTAAACACAAAATACATTGTCATATTCACTCATGTTTAAGAAAAAAAAGTTTCCTGGTTCAAGTTTGCGATGCATTTTAATGCAAACTCTCAGCTTTGAGTAGCCATTTTATTCATCAGCTTATTTTCTATTATTTCTAGGGGTATTAAAATCGAACAGTCAGGGATGATTTCATGGCTACTCCTCTCTGACACATCTTTCTTCTTAAGGTGATTCGTATGATTCTGAATGCCAGCCATACAGCACTGTGATGTGGATGTGGGAGAGTGTGCGTGAATTGTGACTGGGATAATAGTGGTAGCACAACTTGGATTGAGAAGCAGTGAGAGTCTTAGCATAAGACAAGAGGTCGCCTGGAGGTGGAATTCTTTATTGTTTTATTTTTTTATGTTAGTTGCAACAATGAGGTGGAACCCTAGGGTAGGGGTAGTCAATTATTTTGTGTCAGGATCCACATTTTTTGGTCAAGGTATAGTCAAGGTCCAGACATAAGAGGGGGGGAAATCACACCTTCAAATGACACTTTCCAACACACACACACAATTCTGTGAATTCGTAATATACCTATTTGCTTAAATTTAGTACGTTAATTTGACAAAGTACAAAAATAAAATGTTTAAATAAAATGTAAATATTAGTATGAAAATGGTTTCAGACTGCTTTTCATTTTAATTTGTTAAAGATTATTGTAGGCATATAGATAAACATAATATAGAATTTCCAGCATTTTGTGTCTTATTAGATTCAAGTCTTTACCATTTCCCTTTGTCCCACTGTGCAGTGCACAAGATTAATGTTGAAAAATTAGGGCAAAGACGATTGAGTTATTCAGGGCAGGGGGTCTGGGGGTCCCCCAGAAGATTTTGACAATTGGAGACCTGAAATGCACGATTCGGAGTCATTTTGAAGTCGAAAAACATAGTTCAAATTCTCCATGAAATCAGGTAGATTTGGACTCAAACATATCTTTGCTTCACAACCACATATCACCAGCGAAAAATCACATATCAACCGAGATTATGCAGGCAAACTATTACAGATCAATTTCGGTGGGTCTCTGTAATTGAAACTGGTGAGGATGCACAATTCTCAATTGGTGAGCCTGCTAGAAATACGCTTCTTCATTGGAAATAAGCCGTTTCTGCCGCTGATGTAGGAGTTTCTAGGTGAATACAAGCTATGGCACCGTGCCCCCAACCCCCCCCGGGGCGTGTGTATGCACTTTTATATTTTGGAGGTGAGGTTGAAATATGTCCACACGACAAATGATCTGCAGTTTAGCTGTTTATTTATAGAAATCAGGAAAACAAAACTAATACCTTTTTTTTTTGTCGAGTACAAAGTCACACTCTTGCCCCAGTCCAGAATATATACACAGACACCCGAACTGGGAATCTGCGAGCAATCAACTAACTGACTAACTGAACAGGAGCTCTATATAGGACATCCCATATTAATACGGCACATCTTATTGGCTAATAACCAGGAAGTGCTGCTACTGGGTTCCACACAATAACAACCATTGAGTGCAACAAACCTCCATAACATTACTTAAGAAAAATTTAAAAAATCATGATAAGTTAATTAACATTATTCTCGTGGTCCAGTCAAAAGCGTCTGGTGGTTCAGATTTGGCCCACGGTCCACCTATTGACTACCCCTGCCCTAGGCGATGAGTGAATTCAGCCAAACTAGAGTTGCGAGGATTAACTGGAATCCCTGAACATATACAGAAACTCAGCTCAGCACCATAATGGATGCTTTCCCCCTCTAGGTAACATTGGTATGCTTAGCAAGAACCTGGTGTTAAAAGAAGCAGCTCCTTGAAATAATGGTTTTAAAGGACATACTCTACACATTGAAGATGATAATTCATGGTGTACTTTTCTAACAATAACTTCAAACATCACCTCCTGGATCACCAAGAAACAATGCTCAACTACTGACTGTCAAACAGTACAATGTTCACAGTCTATCATTATCTTGCAAGCAACATGATCATACAGTAATGTGTCCAATTTGCCATGAAACCTAGAATGAAATGTCTACTTAAAAAAAATAACAACCTTGAGAACTTGGTCACAACTGGTTTGTTTCTTTTTTTTTCATAAATAGACTGCAGGATCAAGACAGTTCACAGTTGTCACTACAGAGTACTGACATTTTCTCAAGCAGTATTTCAATCTGAAATAAGTTTTCATGGTAAACTACCGACTCGTCAAATATCTCTCAATATTCAGGATGTACTTGAGAACAGCTTTCATTTACAATTATCACCATCCACAGAGAATTGCATAGCATGACTGAACCCTACTTTTCCCACATAGTGGTTCAGGCTTCTTAGAAATCTGCTTTTAATTATGATAGCCCCATAAGTACCTTTTTGCCCCTCACTGTAGAAACATTTTATTTCTCCCATTCATATATGCATTATACATGCACCACCTTTGATTCTTTAGTAGAATAACATATGAAATCAATATCATAGCTGGAAACTAGTTTTCATCAAGCTGCAGAGCAGTTTGGAGCGAGAAAAAACATGTACAAAACCCAATGGTGGACGGCACAAGTCCTTGATGATTTTGAATAAATAACAAATTATTATTTGCTAAAATTGGAAACTGGAAATTTGCTCACTAGGGTATGCATTGAACACATTGCAAGTCTTCATATAAACATATGTTGCCAGAAAGAAAAAAAAGACAGGAATTGGTTGAAAATGTGGTCAAAGTGCTCCTATTGTCTCAAGAGCAAACAAAGATAAATATTTACACAGACTATTTACACAGCTTTTAACATTTGAAACCAGACACATTATTGCAGACACAAAATTGCATCTCATATGGCTCTAAGAAAAACACAATTGAAAATGTAATATGACATTTACTACATTTTAATATAACATTGTACAATTACACTAAACAATCATATCTTATTTTGTACAGGGGCCTATTTTAATTTGATTAGAGACTATCTCTTAGAAGCAACCACTTCACCTTACTCAGACTAGAGGTTATTCTTGACATGTTTCACTTTAAATATGAATTGACACTTTCATTTATATATATAAATATACACACACACACACACACACACACACACACACACACACACACAGGTGACAAATTAAAGGCAAAAACAACAGTGTCTAAGTAAGGTGTTGGCCACCACCTTGTCACAGATTCTGCGAGTCTCTGGACTCTACTGGAGGGATGAACAGCATTCTTCCAAAATATATTCCCTCATTTGGTGTTTTGATGATGGTGGTGGAGAGCGCTGTCTAACAAGGTGTTCAACTGGGTTGAGATCTGGTGACTGCGAAGGCCATAGCATATAATTCACATCATTTTCATACTCATCAAACCATTCAGTGAGCCCTCGTGCCCTGTGGACCAAACCATGCCAGGAAAATGCCCCGCACATCATAACAGAGCCTCTGGACCCGCCACACATGCACTCGCCCACTCGAATATGCTGGGGATTCACATGGACTTGGAATGTGTGCTTTCTTCTAAAATAATGTCGCATTCAACCTCACATCAGTTACTCCCATCGGTGGTTACAACTGTTATAATACCGGTCATGCCATGAAATGGATTGTCATGCCTTGTGCACAGACTACAAGAAAGTCCAAAGCAAAACTCGTCTCTGCAAACACACCATGACTTAAACATAAAATTGAAAACACCCCAGTACCCCAATACATTTAGAGATATGATCCTCAAACCACATCCAAGATATTTAGGATCTTGAGTGGAATGAATGGAGAGAAAATGGATTTAGAAAATAAAAGAAAATAATAAGAAAGAAAAGAATACTTCCTGAATCTGCTTACTTTCAGTTGGTTGAAGTATTAACTATGCATTGCAAATACAGTACAATCCCAAAGGAACCATGCATCGCACCTGTTCCAGACCTTAATATGGAAAAAGGTTGCTATAGGAACACAGCCCATATACATTACAAAAATAAAAAAAGTGAAAACTGAGACATGAGAAAAAAAAAAAAAAAACACAGTTGCAGTCTGCATTCTCCCTTGATTAGTGGAAGTAACGACAGAGCTCTGCCAAGCACCGGTTGTTTACTTTGTTTTCTTTATTTAATTGTATTTTTACTGCACCTATATTTGCAAGGGCCGCTACTGTTTTTTAGTTACTTACTTAGCGCAGTTTGAACTATTCACCGATCAGCCAAAAATATTATGACCACTGACATAATCATATATCATATCATGGCACCTGTCAGTGGGTGGGATATATTAGGCAGCAAGTGAACATTTTGTCCTCAAAGTTTATGTGTTAGAAGCAGGAAAAATGGGCAAGCGTAAGGATCTGAGCGACTTTGACAAGGGCCAAATTGTGATGGCTAGACGACTGGGTCAGAGCATCTCCAAAACTGCAGCTCTTGTGGGCTGTTCCTGGTCTGCAGTGGTCAGTACCCATCAAAAGTGGTCCAAGGAAGGAAAAGCGGTGAACCGGTGACAGGGTCATTGGCGGCCAAGGTCATTGATGCACGTGGGGAGCGAAGGCTGGCCTGTGTGGTCCAATCCAACAGACGAGCTACTGTAGCTCAAATTGCTGAAAAAGTGAATGCTGGTTCCGATAGAAAGGTGTCAGAACACACAGTGCATCGCAGTTTGTTGCGTATGGGGCTGCGTAGCCACAGACCAGTCAGGGTGCCAATGCTGACCCTTGTCCACTACAATGGGCAAAGTGAGCATCAGAACTGGAGAGATTGTACAGTGTTTTCGTGCACTTAGCTTGGCCTTTTCTGCAATCAGAACGGTAGTTACGTAGAGTTTAGCACTCCAGACATTCCAAGCACTCGGCCAATGCTGTACTAGGGCGTGACTTTCGGGATCTGGACAGAGCAGTGTAATCCAACGCAATTCAGGTGTGCTCTCTGCTAATTAGTTATAGGTCGGCTATTTAACAGCCGCCCAGGTCCTCCATGCCAGCAGTCAGCGCCAGCAGCCTCAGTGCCCCCCTTCTGAAGGGCCATGCTTACAAAGGACTCTAGCTGCGGGACTCCAGCAAGGAGAATACTGCGAGGAGACGCCACACAGCAACACCAGACAGCCATGACAATCTCTCCGATTCCAGTCCTGCGCTCTCCTTCCTCTTAGCATGCACCTGCTGGCCATTGCCTCCCTAATCCATCTAACCTCATCTCCCTGCCCCTTCTCCTCCCTCCCCTCTATTCCCCTCTCTGGAGGCCTGTGGAACTGCCACTCAGCTTCCAACAAGGCTGTTTTTGCCTCCCACCACTCTCTGGATTTTCTCGCTCTCACGGAGACATGAATCTGCCCAGAGAACTCAACCACCCCTGCCGCCCTATCCTCTCTGATTGTCCTGTCCCACTCCCCTCGACTCTTGGAGGAACAGGGCTCCTGCTTTCTCCTTCTCTCCTCTTCTCTGTCCCACCCTTTCTCTCCTCTATCATGACTAACAGCTTTGAATTCCACACAGTGGAACTCACCTCTCCCTCTCACATCTTCCTTCTAATTCTCTACCGTCCTCCCAGTTCATGTGCCTCCTTCCTGGATGACCTTGACTTCCTTCTCTCACCTCACGGTCCTCACCTACCATCCTGCTGGGAGAATTCAATATCCACCTCTCCAACGCTTCCCACTCTGCTGGATTTCTTCCCCTCCTCCACTCTTAACTTCTCTCTCCCCACTCACAGGGCAGGTCACCAGCTAGATCTCATCTTGTCTAGAGGCTGCTTCCCTTCGTCACTCTCCATGACACCCCTGGACATCTCAGACCACCACTTCATCTCCTCATCACTCACCTCAGCCAAGAAATCTTACTTCCAATTACTCTTTGAATCCTCTGTCAACAACCCCTGCAAACTCTACTCCATCTTCTCCTCCCTCTTCCTCCCTCATCTCACACTGCTGATGATTGTGCCTCCTTCTTCTTCTCCATGATCACAGACATCCACCAGCTCTTCAACCGTTCCCCCTCCTCTCCCATCCTGCCCAAACCTCCCACCAACCAAGCTTCCTTTTCTTAATTCTCGCCTCTTTCGGCCTCTGAACTTTCCTCTCTCCTCCAACGTCACAAACCTACGTGTTCCGTGGACCCTCTCTCCACTCGCCTCCTCCAAGCAACTGCTCCTGATCTACTCCCCATCAACTCCTCACTACTCACTGGCTGTTTCCCCTCTGCATTTAAACAAGCTGCTGTCATCCCACTCCTCAAGAAACCAACCCTTGACCCCACCTCTCCTCAGAACTAACGCTGTCTCCCTACTCCCCTTCCTCCCAAAGACCCTAGAGCGGGCAGTCCACCGGCAGCTCTCTGCATTTCTTTCCCATCACTCACTTCTTGATCCTCTGCAATTTGGCTTCTGCACAGCTCACCCCACTGAGACTGCTCTCCTGGCAGTCACTGACTCCCTCAGCTGTGCTCAGGCGGCCTCCCTCTCCTCCTCTACAGCATTTGACACCGTTGATCACTCATCTTCCTCTCCTGCCTCACTGACCTTGGAATCTCTGGGACTGCTCTCACCTGGTTCTCCTCCTACCTCAGCGACCGGACCTACCAAGTGACATGGCAAGGTTCCTCATCCACCCCCCAACCTCTCCTCCAAAGGCTCCGTCCTGGGCCCCCTTCCTGTTCTCTCTCTACACTCACTCCCTGGGCCCCCTTATCGCATCCCATGGTTTCTCTCACCACTTCTACGCAGATGATGCCCAGATCTTCCTGTCTTTTCCCTCTTCTGACCCTCTCATCCCCTCTCGCATCTCTTCCTGTTTGTCTGCTATCTCTGTCCGGATGCATTCGCACCAACTCAAGCTCAACCTCTCCAAGTCTGATCTCTTTTTTTTTCCCCCCCTCTTCCTCACCTTCTGCTGATCTCTCAATCTCAATCCCCTTGGAATCTATGACACTCTCTCCCTCTTCTTCCACTAAGAACCTAGGAGTCACCTCACTAGCTACTCAACTCAGCTCCTCGTCCAGTCCATGGTCCTCTCCTGCGTAGACTACTGCAACTCCCTCCTGGCCGGCCTGCCACTACCACCCGCCCGCTCCAGCTCATCCAGAACTCTGTGGCTCGTCCGGTATGCTCTCTGCCCCGATTCACACACGCTACTTCACTGCTCTGCTCCCTCCATTGGCTCCTGATACCAGCACATTTCAGTTCAAGACATTGACCCTCACCTACCGCTGTCTCGAACAGATGCACTGAGTTACCTACAGACACTCATCTCTCCATACATCCCCTCCAGACCACTGCGGTCTTCCGTTGCCAGAAGACTAACTCTGCCTCCTCTACACTCTCCTTTCTCCAGAGCCGCGCCTTTTCATCTCTGGCCCCTAAGTGGTGGAACGACCTGCCCACTGAAGTCAAAACAGCAGAGTCCCTGACCTCCTTCTGGTGCTTACTCAAAACACATCTTTTCAGACAGTACTTGTAATTTAGTCATTTATTCTCTTGTAAGATTACACTTAAACAACGTTTTGTCATACGCTTACCTTTGCATTACTTGCACTTGTATTGTTTATTTTTATATCCCCTACGCTCCCTTTCCCTCAGCTCTTAACTTTGACTTAACATCTTGTCTGCACTTATCAGCTTTTTTATTCTAGGATATAACACCTTATATATTGTTCACTGTACATCTCATATACACTTGTGTAAACTGTGAATTTGTAAAATGTATTCTGCCGTGAATTGCACTGTATTATTGCACTTTGTATTGCGCTTATATTTTGTAAGTCGCCCTGGAGAAGGGTGTCTGCTAATAAATAAATAATAATAATAATAGAAGAGAAAATAGCAAGGAGGTAGTATATCTCCGAGACACACTTGCAATGCTCGGCAGGGTGCCTTGTACAGCAGCACGACACATAATGTGTTCTTATACAGCCTTCCAAAATAAACCAAGTTCAAAAGCATACTTTTATGAATATATATTAGACTCCCTTTCCCCACATAATCCATGTCAAAATAACAGGCTAGTTTCTTTTTTTCTTCTCTTAATAACATGGTTAGTAAGCAGCATTCATTTTATTCTTACCCAGTCAACACTGCTTGATGCCAGCTTGACAAAATATTCCAGTAGAAGAATCCTGAGCTGTCTGTCCCTGATATTTCTAATCTCCTTAAAATAAAATTATAGGTATGTGTTTAAGACACTGCAAAGAGTTTACAAACATGTTTTTGATGCACAGTAATCAAATAGTCTTTAAACTCTGAATCAAGTGTTCCTTTTTTATTGTATTTTCTCTGCACTTGTCACCTCATTGTACTAGCACATCTGCTTGTTGTAGTTTGTACTGATTGTACTACAGCATTTTTGTAATGCATTAAAATGCTTCGTGTAAATTGATAAGGGTGTCTGCTAATAAATATATACATAAGCAAAATTGTCATGAATATACTGCATTCAAATAGGAGTGTAACATTTTAATGGGCAATCATAGTACAGAGTAATCATAATAACTGCTTAAGGTTCAAATAACTCAACTCCCACAGGTTGTATGCACTTGAGAATGTGTGGTATAATGAGATGGGAAGTTTTAAAGTGCGTGTGCGTGTATATTGTATAGTGTATTTATGGATGTCTAAACTTTCTACTGTAGGAATGTATTTGTCTCGAAATCAGGTTCATTTCTGAAATTGTACTTTACAGTTTAAGGCTTCGCATATCCAATATAATTCATACATTAGCCTTGAATGCACCAGTTCCAAGTGGTCAAAGCTTTTTCTCTCAGTTTAAAGGGCTTGGTGAAAGAACTAATATTCTGATCTTAAAACATTTATTTTAACTGTGTGAATTAAACTGCAAAAGGAGGGAGTTGGCATACCAAGTTATATAAAAACACAATGAACTACAATCTATAAGCAATGTCACTAAGTGAAAGTACATGTTACTTTTTGTTATTTTATATATTATATATATATGAATGAGAGCAAAAACAAACACAAACAGTATGGTAAAAATAAATGGGAGTATGTGACAATGTATTCACTTTAGCCTTTCTGATGAATATAAAAAAGAAAAAGAAAACAGCTAGTCATGGATATTTTAAGAACTGTTGTTTTTATTGGTTTCATACAATTCAATTCAAATGCTTTATTGAATATATTGAAGAGTGCTTCAGACATGGACACTAATGCCTCGGTTCCAGTGGCTTAAGCATCCGTGCCGTGCCTTGCCGTAAAACCAGGCCGTTGTGAAGTCCGTCTATAGGCTCAAATTAGCACCATAAGTATCGCATTCAAAAAAATATATATATTGTAAACCAAAAAAAAAAAAAACGCATTTCAAAAAATCGAATGCAAAATGTATAGAATTGTAAACCAAAAAAAGCAAAGCAAAAAACAAAAAAAACTTGAAAGCAAAAAAATGTTAAAAATCGAGAGCAAAACTCACCTGCAGCCCGTCTTTGCTTGCGATGCTGCGATCTTTTTGGTTTACAATATATTTTTTTGAATGCGATACTTATAGTGCTAATTTGAGCCCATAGCACAGCGTGACTCCCTTAACTTATTACTCTTTCTGCAGATTTGTAACTACAAACGATAATTTTTGCGAAATTATTTATAATTTACTTAAGAGACGTCCTTAACCAGGGCAAGTTACAGAAACAAAATACACACGTTTCACGATTAATCATCCAGATACAATATACAATGGACTTATGGACGCATTTATTAAACCAGTCCTTAATGTTTTAGAGGGAAACCCAGATCTGCTGTATATATTTATTCATTCATTTAACTTGTAAATAGCCACACATTAACTGAATCGTGTTCCTTCACACTGACTGTCTCTGCGGATTGTCCTGCACACCATTCACAAAATGCAGCCTGAAACACCGTCCAGTTATTCATAAAATATTAATAAAATCGGCTGCTACGATCCGATTATTATCCTTCAGTTTATTTTTAACTAGTCAGGGCACTGCACTGGTCCTGTGTTAATACACTCGGATATTAACTGTAAGCAGTCATTGTTTCTGTATGTGGATTTCACTCCATGCTGCTAATAAAACTGTAATTTCTTCATGATCGCACACGGCACTTGAGATTATATCTTCCGACACAATGCATCTGATCTCTTCCCTGTCTGTCTACAAGTCAATCACACCTCCGCTGCTGAAAGCGAATCATGTCCTCAGTGGGTGACGGACGCTTACAGACACGTCTGGCACCAGATAGTTAACCGGCCCCAAAACACGGACGTGTCCGAAGGCTTACCAGTGGAAACGGGGCATAACACAGTAGGAAAGATTTTGCTACCTTAAAAATTACAGTTCTAATGTAGACTTTATAGGAAGGAAGAATGCAAGCGAGATGAAGCAATCAAGCCCCTCAATTTAGTTAGTTACTTGTGACTAGTTGTTTATCTAATCAACTCATCAAGCGGTCTCATGGAGAAACCCAGTGAATCATCTACTGCAATGTCAGAGGACGATTGAGACTCTAAACCCTGTGAAGGAAACTGAATAGCACTTACTGCTATCAATGAATTGATCCCCAGATGTGTGTAACGAAGGGAGACCTTTGTTTTTGACTTAACTATTCCCAAGAGTATATCTGAAGTAGCATTTTAATTGATGGCTAGTGCTGTGTTACACCTTATAAAAAAGGACTTTTAAAGAGAGACAGACAAGGAAGACATACAGGATGGGTGGGAAAGATTGAAAACCTTTAAATCACCATCAAAGGAGACTCATCTGAGATCATATCAGGGGTGACTGCAGTGGATTCTTACCATAAGACTCCCCTGGTTATTTGCCCTTCCAATCGCAATCTCAGATTTTAAATTCCCTTTAAGCAAGGGGAGCACAGTTCATTTTTATTGTTAAAATCACAAATTGTTTGCACTGTGGGTGGTCTCTGCCAGGACTACCAAATCCTAACTATCATTTGCATTGTATACAGGGTTAGGCCTTGAATATGAGTTCCAAGCCATTCTGATCTTAAACAAAACAAATGTACTTAATTTTGGAAACTGATTCCCCAAGGTTGGGAAGCAACTCATAAATCTATGTACCTTAGAGGTAGATTAATGGAACATCACTTTCCAATCCTAATATTGTAGGAAGGTCATGCAGAAAGCACAATTTTATCATGATGCTATTCCTTTTTAACAATCTTTCCCTACCTGTAATGCAGCACCATATCAGACAAAATGAGCAGATGTAATAAGTATTTATATATATATATATATATATATATATATATATATATATATATATATATATATATACACACACACACACACACACACACACACACACACACACACCTCTCTCACATACAGTGGGGTAAAAAAGTATTTGATCCCCTGCTGATTTTGTATGTTTGCCCACTGACAAAGAAATGATCAGTCTATAATTTTAATGGTAGGTGTATTTTAACAGTGAGAGACAGAATAACAACAAAAAAATCCAGAAGAATGCATTTCAAAAAAGTTATAAATTGATTTGCATGTTAATGAGGGAAATAAGTATTTGACCCCTTCGACTTAGTACTTGGCGGCAAAACCCTTGTTGGCAATCACAGAGGTCAGACGTTTCTTGTAGTTGGCCACCAGGTTTGCACACATCTCAGGAGGGATTTTGTCCCACTCCTCTTTGCAGATCCTCTCCAAGTCATTAAGGTTTCGTCGCTGACGTTTGGCAACTCGAACCTTCAGCTCCCTCCACAGATTGTCTATGGGATTAAGGTCTGGAGACTGGCTAGGCCACTCCAGGACCTTAATGTGCTTCTTCTTGAGCCACTCCTTTGTTGCCTTGGCTGTGTGTTTTGGGTCATTGTCATGTTGGAATACCCATCCACGACCCATTTTCAATGCCCTGGCTGAGGGAAGGAGGTTCTCACCCAAGATTTGATGGTACATGGCCCCATCCATCGTCCCTTTGATGCGGTGCAGTTGTCCTCTGTCCCCTTAGCAGAAAAACACCCCCAAAGCATAATGTTTCCACCTCCATGTTTGACGGTGGGGATGGTGTTCTTGGGGTCATTCCTCCTCCTCCAAACACGGCGAGAGCTCGATTTTGGTCTCATCTGACCACAACACTTTCACCCAGTTCTCCTCTGAATCATTCAGATGTTCATTGGCAAACTTCAGACGGGCCTGTACATGTGCTTTCTTGAGCAGGGGGACCTTGCGGACGCTGCAGGATTTCAGTCCTTCACGGCGTAGTGTGTTACCAGTTGTTTTCTTGGTGACTATGGTCCCAGCTGCCTTGAGATCATTAACAAGATCCTCCCGTGTAGTTCTGGGCTGATTCCTCACCGTTCTCATGATCAGTGAAACTCCACGAGGTGAGATCTTGCATGGAGCTCCAGACCGAGGGAGACTGACAGTTATTTTGTGTTTCTTCCATTTGCGAAAAATCGCACCAACTGTTGTCACCTTTTCACCAAGCTGCTTGGCGATGGTCTTGTAGCCCATTCCAGCCTTGTGTAGGTCTACAGTCTTGTCCCTGACATCCTTGGACAGCTCTTTGGTCTTGGCCATGGTGGAGAGTTTGGAATCTGATTGATTGATTGCTTCTGTGGACAGGTGTCTTTTATACAGGTAACGAGCTGAGATTAGGAGCACTCCCTTTAAGAGAGTGCTCCTAATCTCAGCTCGTTACCTGTATAAAAGACACCAGGGAGCCAGAAATCTTGCTGATTGATAGGGGATCAAATACTTATTTCCCTCATTAACATGCAAATCAATTTATAACTTTTTTGAAATGCGTTTTTCTGGATTTTTTTGCTGTTATTCTGTCTCTCATTGTTAAAATACACCTACCATTAACATTATAGACTGATCATTTCTTTGTCAGTGGGCAAACGTACAAAATCAGCAGGGGATCAAATACTTTTTCCCTCACTGTACATACAGTCAGGTCCATAAATATCTGGACAGTGAAAATTGTCATAATTTTGGCTCTGTACATCACCACAATGGATTTGAAAGGAAACGAAGATGTGCTTTAAGTGTAGACTTTTCTCTTTAATTTGAAGGTATTTACATCCAAACCAGGTGAACGGTGTAGGAATTACACCCATTTTTACACCCATGTGGTCCCCCCAATTTTAGGAGCTCAAAAGTATTTGGCCAAACTAACACAATCATGAATTACATTGTGATTTTCAATATTTGGTTGCAAATTCTTTGCAGTCAATGACTTACGGAAGCCGAGGAGTGCAAAAGCAAAACAAACTTGTTAACAGGACGTTGCAGCAACCACAGGAGAGAAAGGGGTGCTAACATTTGAAACAAGTCAGCAGCATTCGGAAAAAGGCTTTGCTGCAACCAGTAGAGAGAGGGGGTGGTAACTTTGAAAAAACGTCAGCAACCAGTGGAGAGAAAGGGGTGGAAACATCTGAAACATGATAGCGGCATTGAAAACAACACCGACACATCCCAGAGAAACAGCAGCGACATTTAGAAAAGGCTTGGCAGAAACAGGGTCCGTGGTCTTCCAGGCCTTTTGGTATTCCTGAGATCCTGAGATTGTTTCCTTTCAAATCTATTGTGGTGGCGTACGGAGCCAAAATGATGACAATTGTGTCACTGTGCAAATATTTATGGACCTAACTGTACTTATGTCATACCTGTAGCTTTTCTTGTTCAGACAGCTAGATTTGTAATATTAGGTCATTGAAGTAATTAAAAACAAAACAATACAAACAACACTATGACAGAGCCACAGAAGGCCAAAAAAACAATCAAAAGTTCAATCTAGACAGAATATTAACTTGTCATGTCAATATATTATTTCCTAAAGTTATAGTGGGAAATCTTTCCATCTATGCAGATCCTCACCGATTTCCCTGCTGATGTTTATTAACATAGCCTATTTAATCTTTTTGGATTTTAACCATAACAACATTTAATGCCCTCTGGCTCTCTTTAAAATGCAACATGACCTCTGTGGTAGCCTGCATTTAGTATACTTAATGTTTTAATGGTTTCACTAGAGAGTTATTACCACAGTTGTCTTTCGAACTGAGAATTTCTCAGATAACTGGTTGTAACCTATCGATATCACCAACATATTCTTCTGTATATGAGGCATATTAATTTGTGACAAAATGCTAATTAAAAATAATCTTTATATGATCATAATTAAGCATATTAGGGTACTATGAATAATACAAACAGTGGTGAGAGGAAGCTATTATGTTGTGGCAAAGAGTCCATTCATGTTTATTGTAGCTTTTGTAGTGTGACTTTTTTGCATGAGTATACATTATAGAATTAGCATAATATCTGCTCTCTGCTTGTGCTTGACACATTGCATTTGATTAAAGAATTTACATTTTGGTATTAGTGGATCGAATACATATAACAGTATTAGCAGGTATATTCCCTTTTGTACTTCACCATAAAAACTCCCTCATAAAAAAGAATACATTTTACAAATGTATGGTTTAAACCAGGTCATAGTAAGCAATACCTTGTTTATGTTCTGGACTTTTATATATAATCACAATTTGAGGTGCATTTAAGAAAAAACTGAGTTACAAACCGTTACAATTATGTGCTTACATATACCGTTAATCATTTTTACACATTAAGTACATTGTAATACTGCATTATTACACTACTTCTGTGTAACTACAAATCTAGTGTACTCATTGTAAAGTGATACCGATACATGTTTAAAGAACACGCTAAAATCTGTTCTGACAGGTTGAGGGTCTTACAGTTTGAATTCAGATCTGCTTCACAGATTACAATCACATTTTTTCTACATTTCACAGACCAAGATTTCAGCAAACCAATTTGAGTCTAACTTCTAATTTTCTCAAAATTACCCCCTTATGCAATAAACAGCAGTCTTCTTGATTTCCTTAAATCTAAACTACCTACACCTACCTACCCACCTAACAACCTACTACCTAAAATGATGTAGCCATCATGCTTTGCCAGCCATGATTATTTAGAGAGTCACGCTGAAAGCATGAGGCATCTTGCATTGGATACATTTTCAAAATCTATTTAGATTCTATAAAATAACCATCAAGCGAGCATAACAAATTAAATCAGATACCAACCATTAAAAGCACTCGTTATTTTTATCGAGTTAATCTTTTAACAATGGAGATGCAGACCTAAATTGAAACTAATAAGGCAACACTTTACTGTATGCGTCTCTTACATAAGACAAATCTGTTAATTGAAAATGCTGTTAAATTTTAATCTTCTCACATAAGTCTTAAGAAGTAATCCTATTACCTGTGATTAATATGTTTGCTTTAGATTAAGACAACTCTTAAAGCTTTACTATTGGAAGCAGGTTGACATTTTGCTTTTGGCTAACACTGCACAGTTGTTATTGGTAGCACCTTCTAATAACATAATATAAAATCTATATACTAATAAAAGTTGATGAATATCAACTTGTGAAGGCATTTTTAATGCAGTTATTAACCACTAATCATAACCTTATTATAAACTGTCGGTTATAATAGGGTAACCCGTTGCAGTCCAATTATTATGCAGCTGTCAGGCTGCTCAGGTCCAATTTAATTTTGTGAAGAAAATAACATTTCAGACCATGTGTTGTTCAAGTTGAAGGAAAAAAAACAATGCAAATAGCAGTATTATTCCAAAGGACACCCTCAAATTTGAAAATAGTGCAAACATTTTGAAACAAAAAGCCTGTTATTATTCATTTGTTTACTATTATTCCAGGCGCAAATGAATAACAAAAGTACAAGACTGTTAAAAACAAAAGGTTTTCTGGAAATAAATTAACTTTAGTAAAGCTACAAAGCTTTTTACAGCACATCACATACCTCTACCAAAAGTAACCAGCAAAAATAAAAAGTTTTACATCAATATTTACACATGTGGTGAGGTTTGAAAACAAAGAACAAAATATGTTAAATGCACAAAAATATGCAATAACAAACAATCACCTAAAAACTACATGCAATGTGTTGCAATGCTCAATGGTCTATCGGTTTTTGCGGTGTATGATACTTCTTGAAGCATTCATCTGGGCTTTCTGCTGCAGGTTTTGCATAAGAATATAGTCTCATTTCTGCCTCCATCTAAATAACTATTTACTTCACTGTCTGCTTATTCTAACATCTGTAACAGTTGTGCTGCTGTTTTCTGACTGTGATGACGATGTCTCGCAGGGGAGCTTAGCCCTAAGTTTAGAGTGTTTTCCAACTTATCACGATGTTTCAAAGGCTGCTGAAGGCTGTGCTCATATTTTTCCATATTTTTCAATGCAAAAGACTGCTTAACAATAGAAGCACGGAGCCGGTCAATTTGACCGATTTGGTTATTAAAATTTGAATTACTCCGTGTTCCTACATTCACTGCGCATACCCGTTTTTGTCTTTTGCAAACTATATGTATTAAACGTGACTACAGCATTTTAGCTGCATAAACGTTAAAATAAATAAGTTTTAAAACACATTTACCTAGAATAGCCAAAATCGGGTTATTTTGACTGGTCATTTAAATACTAAATCAAAAATAAAGCATTATCCTGCCTGCCCTTTACAATACAGTCAGTCTGGTGCTTGTCGCAATCTCTACCTGTCTACAGTTTTTCATGTGCTTGAAAAACACGCATTGGCATTACAGGTGTTTTCTTACAACTGTAGTCAGATTGAGCTGATACAGTGATTACCCGCAAATACACATGGATTGAAAATGGAGACTGGAGAGAGCTCGTTTTGGACATGCCGTGTATATGAACATGACTGATTCAGGGGCATCAGTGATACTGGCAATGACAGATCAGTCGTGGGTTTGTGCCAGTGCTGTGGAAACATTGCGAGTGAAACGCAGGTCCAAAGTCACCGAGTGCTTTTACTCCACTGATCAATACGCGATGCTACTGCAGTACAGAGAGCAATAACACAGCACATCCACCAAAATAATGATTCACGGACATTATCAGCAGAGGAGCATTTCTTGCGATGCTATATATTCGTGGAGTAAAAGTGTCACCTGGAGAGGCTGTCATACTGCAGTGTGAGGTAGGAGCTCATGCAGGGAAAGTGGAGAAACTGTCCTGTGTGACTGTAGGAGCTGTCATAAATATATAGTAAATAGTTTATTGAAATACAAAGCTACAGTGAATACAAGCACAGTATGTTGAAAACAAGGTGTTGAAATGGTTCACTTTAGTATACAATTATGTTTTGATAAAATATTAAAATATAAAATATTGATTTTGAGCATTATTCCAATATTTATGTTTACACTTGTTTCATTCCCTTATTGTATTTGTGAGCTTTTTGCTTATTGTAGGATATATAGTTATTTATGTTTTGACTGCAGTGTGCACATTTAGATGCACATTTGTTGTGATGTTATTTATAGCAATAATATTAAAGTTTTATGATCATATTTCAATTTAAATATTCCATTTGTGCTATGTAAATGTTGGATTTGATGTTCATGAATAAAACGTTTTATACGATGATTTGCCTTTGATTATCATATCGCAGCTGTTAAAGAACTATCGGTTACAATGACCGGCTTTGGCGATTGTAGGTATTTCGAAATGTCTGCTCTTCTAGTGTTAAATGAGATGTAGGACCCCGCAACCTTTACAATGTCGGATCCAGTCCGACATAGGACTGCAAAGGGTTAATGCTGTATGTATTCTCTGGGGAACACATGGTCAACATGTCAGCTTTGTTGTCCGATGACAAACATGTCATTGTAACGGAAACAATTAATTAAACTGCTTGTTATGTTCAATGTTCTTTACTGATCATACACTTCTGGGAAAGAAAAGCAAATTCACAAAGATTTATAACTAAATTAACAATGCTCACATAGGTTGTTATTCATAATCTATTAATAGGATATAGACTATTTATTGACTGCTATTCATGTTACAATAGTATTCAGTGCTTCCAAACAATATTAGCCAAATTAGAAACATATGAAGCATGTGTCAGGACCCACACATCATCACAATCATACACTAGATCTAGTCATTACCCGTGGGGTAGAGATTCACAACCTAATATCACCCCAAAACCAGACGATTTCCAACCACTGTAGAATCAGACACACAGGAGAGGAGCATAGAAACTCGCTGCCTAAATCCCACTGCTATTCATAAATTCACTACTCTGTTGCCAAATGCTAGCTTTATGAAAACAGGATCTGCAGATGAATTATTAAATAATTTCAACAATACACTTTAGATACAGTAGCCCCATTAAGGACACAACAAATTAAACCAACAAAACACTGACCATGCTTTAACAAACACACTCGCTCACTGAAAACAGAATGCCGTAGATGTGAACGTAAATGGAGAGAAACAACACTAGAGGTCTTCCACATGGCATGGAATGACAGTATAATAAGATACAAGCAGGCCCTGTCCTCTGCTAGGTCTGTCTACTACTCCAATTTAATAGAGACGCATAAGAATAACACCCGTTTTCTTTTTAATACAATAGCGACACTTACTAACCAGCAGGTAAAGCCTCCAGAGGTCATCCCCCCCAATTTCATCTGCAGTGACTTCATGGATCATTTCAATAGCAAAGTTAACAGCATTAGACAACATAGAACAGGAAACATACACAGATACTATAGTCGCCACATGCCTTCCTTCACAGCCCCTGCCTACCTTGGACTCAATAATCACCAGGAATTGGTCTCCTTAATTACTAAAATGAAAACTACAACCTGTGCACTAGACCCTATACCCACTAAACTACTAAAACAATCTCTGCCATTAATTATTCACAGAATACACAATATTATTAATGTTTCTTTATCCTCAGAATCTGTTCCTGAATCGTTTAAAATAGCTGTAATTAAACCACTTCTTATGAAATCAAGTGCTGACCCAAACCTACTAAAACACTATCGACCTCAAACCTTCCCTTCCTTTCTAAGGTTCTAGAGAAAGTAATTGCAAACCAATTGCAAGCTTTTTTAACCGATAATCATCTTTATTAAAAATTTCAATCAGGCTTCCATTCCGGCCATAGTACAGAAACGGCCCTGTTAAAAGTATTGAATGACGTGTTTCAGTCCTCTGACTTAGGGCACGCCAGTGTTATTATTTTATTAGACTGAAGTGCGACTTTTGACACAATCAACCACAAAATCTTGATACACTGCTTAGAAAACCATATTGGCCTGTCTCAAATGTGCTGTCATGGTTTAAATCATATGTCAAACAGACTCCAATATATACAGATTAATGAGAACCACTCAAATTTAACTGAGGTTAAGTACGGAGTCCCACATGGCTCAATCCTCAGACCTATACTTTTTTCATTGTACATGCTCCCTTTAGGTGATATAATTCGATTACATAATATTAACTTTCATAGTTACGCAGACGACACACCTAGAAAAACTAATCTGCTGTCTGTCTGAGATTAAAACATGGATGACAAAAAAATGGCACCTCCCTACTTAAAAGATCTCCTTAAAGAATACACTCCAAGTCGGCCACTGAGATCACAGGAAGCCGGTTACATAGTGCTCCCTAAAATACACAAGAAAATCGCAGGTGGTAGAGCATTCAGTTATAGGGCCCCGAAGCTGTGGAACGACTGAAGACTCATCTGTTTAGTCTCTGTTTTTCTAGCCCATAGTGCTGCCAGTGTGCCATGGACATGCAATTGCACAACTGTCTTTGGAAATGTCCTGCACTGCATGACCAGTATCTGAGCACAACTGCCTTCTTGTCTTCCAGCAACAGCCCCCTCTGAGGGTCCAACGAGGCACCTCGTCCCCCACCATGGAAGTCTGATGAGGCACAACACACCCCAGAGGCACCTTACCACGGAGGGTCAACGGGGCATCCACACCCAAGGTCTGACGAGCCATTGCAACCCAAAGTCTGTTGATGGTCCAACCCCCCCACCTCCGATGGCCAGTGAGAGGCATCCTCCAGAGGGAAGAGCACAGCCAGCAGCACCGATAAAGAACTTTCTGATCTCCTTGATGCTGTAGTAACTATACTGCCTGGAGGGGAGGCAACCATTAGGCCTAGGCCCTAAACCTTGGACCCCCAGAGATTAATTTTCTCCTACATGCCATCCATAGGAGTTTTTTTTTGTTTTTCTCTCCTCCATGCCTAAATGGTTTATTTACTTAAATGTTCACTTACTTTATTCTAGATCATGTAAAATGTTTACAGGTCTATATTTTATTGCATTTATGTATTATTTTTATTTTGCTGTACGTTTGTTGTATGTTTACCAGTCTGTAAAGCGCTCTGTGGCTACCCTGCGAAGGGCGCTATACAAATGAAAATTGATTGATTGATTGATGAAGCACCAACATCAGTGTCAGAGACTCTGGAAGTCTCAGATACACCATAAAGTATTGTATTCTCACTGCTGTTTATTAAGTAATGACACTGCAAGTATCTTCTTTCTAGCAACAGAGTAAATAAATATGCTTACATCACATTGAGGGTAGAAAAGGTTCAAAGTTCTTGTGTGTGTGTTTAGAAGGTTGGTTCTGTACATGTTGAGCTACAAGTGTTACAGTGACAAGTAATACCTAGTAAATGTAACCAGATTGCTTAAGCTCAGAACAATACTCGACAAACTGGAGGGATGATAGACCATTAAATAAGATCATTCAACAGACCCAAGAAGAGTGTAGCTTTAACGAAGGACTGCCATGGCGGGGAACCCAGGTGCGGATTGAGAGGTGGTCAGGAACAGGCTGGAGTCAATGCCAGCAAACAGTAATGTCCAGGGAAATCCAGAAGTTGTGGTCAATAAGGCAAGCAGGCTGGTAGGGAGAATCTGGGAAACACATGGAGGTCATAAACAGGCAATCAAGCACAAAGGGAATACTTAGAAATGCAACAGGAATGAAGACAAGACTTAATAGAGAATGGAAGTCACAGAGGGGTTTGTGTGTAGCAGAGGGAACCAGAGGGCAGTAAAGGAGAGTGCTGGTCCAATGGGAGTTTGAGGATGATAGAGCAAGTGCACATGGTGCAGAGGAATGTTAAGTGGCTGATTGCTGAAGAATGTGAGGGTTTAGTATTCCAGTGATAATGACCTCTGGTGGTGAGCTTGTGAATTGCGAGATGTGTGGGATACAACATTGACAGTAGCCCTGTTAATTGACAGATTTCTTATATATTACTCATCATGCTAAAAAAGGGAATACAAATGAACTAGGTAACTATACTCACTATTACTTCTATTACATGTAAAGTTAGAGAAACTTACATTCTATGTAAATAAGAATTATCTTAATAGCACAGAATCAGTATTCTAAGTCAGAATATGTGTATCAAATCAACAAATGTGTTTGATTGTTTTGAACAATCAAGGCATTAATTTACATAAAACATGTACTTGACTATAGTGGTAACTTGTGACATTTGCATAAGACAGAAGTTAGATAACAGTGTTGCAGCAGCACAGGGAATATTTAATTTTAAACTTAAATTATGCAATGGCATCCTAAGGCTGGGGATCCATTTATCACCTGCAGAGCTGACAGGCCATTTGTCCATCACTAGCCAGCATTCCTTAGGTTAGAAAATAAAGGACAATACACAGATATCTTTGACTCCAGCTGCTTTAGGGAAAAAAGGAAGTCCTACTTTTTTGTCTTTATACTGATACCTATTACAGGTATGTTAAGTAAAGTCTGCATGAGTATTAGTGAATTAATATAAGCAAAATGTAAACCAGGAGTTTCTTCTGCTTGTACAGAATAAACGCATAGTAGCATATGCAATTTGTACTCAGTTAAAGCACGAATAAGGACATTGATATCCAAATTTGCCATTACAAATATTACAAAAAATGATCATATACTACAGCTTTGCCAGAATTTAGATGTTGACAGTTTAGGATTTGTTTTTGTTCCTCATCTGATTTTCATGTCTAACCCATTAATTGTGACCCAGTTCATCCAGATGGTCTTCAACAGAAGTCAAGGTGTGTTCATTTTAGCATTTTAATCAGTGCACATGTATTCCTGTTGATGTTCACTGCTCTGTGAAAAACATTCACTCCCTCATAACATGATTAGTGATGGTCTTGTAAAATATATTTAATACTTTATAAAATATATGAATACTTACAAAGTGTAACAATACACGCACTGTAGTTTCAGTAACACATAACCTATTGTATTTGGAGAAATTAAAATAAAACATGATATTATAACAATGTAATATTCAAGAGCTCTTAAAAACATGTACTTGTGATGTTTTACACATTAGATAATGTTGAGTAGTGTGTTTTGCATTAACAAATCTGTATACATTATAAATGTTGAAATGCTTATTATAATTCTTGTATATATAAGTCAGATTTCAAACATAACTCTAAATACTCCATGTTCATTGAATCATTATTGAAATGGTAAATAGTAAAATATAATTCATAAGGAGTTATGCATACCCAGCTGAGCCATGCTTGTATCCAAAATCAGCTTTATAAGCATTCATTCTAAATAGGGTTTACAAATTTCAAGTCTGCAAATATCAATGATGCATCAAGTTGCTCTGTAGAATTAATTGTTTAATTCAGCCACATTCAAGCATTGTTTTATGGCCTGCACCTGTTACATTCATAATTATAATTATATATAATACCCAACCATAAGTCATACAGGTTGTTGATTAAAGGACTTTTCTCAAGTATTGCAGGGTGATTTTTTTTTTTTAAGCCATCAAATGATCAAAATGAGTTCTCACATCTATTCTGATCAGTGAAGGGGAAGGTTGTAAACGCACTATAAACACAAATATTGAAATTACAAAACCCTTCTTATTGTGAAATCTGTATTTCCATTTCTCAGCCAATGTGGAATAAGCAATCTTTAAAATCAATTGGCACAGGAGGGATGAGCACAACATGCATGCAACCTCAATGTGCAGGCCATCCTATTCTTGTCATGCTAAGATATCACAGTGAAAACATCTGGGCTACAATGCAGCTCTCACCAAAACTTAGAATGCTTCCAGTGTTGCCCTTGGGCTACAAGTCAAAGACGCCTTAGTTTTCTTGAAGCTCACACAACCCTTTATGGTTCAGATAACTATGTCACTGACTGGATATTCCCAATCACAGCCTACATTCACACCACCACTGTCTGGACTACACAACCCATTCTACTCTCCAAGTGGCAGCTCATATCAGTTGAACCACTCAAGTGACCCAAACACATATACTTTGACAGGTTATCACTTGCTTTTACAACCCTCATTATACTTCATAATTCCTATATCACAATGGATTGTATTGCTAATAATTTGCTGGATCAGAACATAAAGGATAATTATCTGTGAATTAGTAAAACTTATCTTTAAAGAGCCTATTACGTGCATAATGAAGACACAAATTGTTTGCAATTTTTTCCTCACAAATGTGTTTAAATATGGCGAAAGTGAGCATCAGAGAAGTGTTTGGAATAGCAATGACATTTAGCACAGTGCGCAGAACAGCTCTGAGTCATGAAACATTTCAATAGGGTAATGGGATATTGTATTGTTTATATGAAATCTATTTATTTGAGATTACATGATTGAATGTCAAGGTTATGTTAAGAAGAACATATTGCTAATTAACGTACCATACTGAAATAACAGCAAAAAACAGCTTGGTAGCCGATTTGATCTCAGTCTCATTGTCATCCCCGCCATGAGCTAGGAAATGCAATGCTGTTATTAAACTGAAAATCTAAAACCCAGTTGCACAGTTCCTAGAATAATGACCAATGATATGTGCAATTGTGGGAACTGATCCCTCTTTAAATGTCTCTTATAAACATACTTAATACAAAATATACAATTAAGGTTCCAGTACTTAAGTATTGGGCTCTCAGATTGTTTTCATATCTTGTAATATTTCCAGATTCCGGATTGTGATCTGTAAATATGAATAAACATGCAAATCTGTCTATTTCAATAGCCTGCATTACAAAGATGCTTTGTAGCACTGTCCTACAGGTGTGATGTATGTTGATCACGGTTATATGACATATAAGCAGGGCTCGATCTTAGCGCTAGTAGTCTGAGACTAGCTAAAAGCCCCTCGGACTGGCTGATCTGTCAACCACCTAATCCAGCTGGGCCAGCTGAGATAAATAAGGCTGGTATTTTCTGTGCTCAGCATGATAAATAACACCTGCCTGCTAAATCACGTCATCTGCCATCTTAGATTTCAAGGCTGATTTATACCTCTGCATCAAGCTACTTGCTTGCAAAGCTTTAAAATTGACCAGACTCAGTTTTGTTCATTTTACCTGTCAAAGCTCCCTCCCAAACTGATTTCAACAAAAGTTATAACCTTTAGCAATTTTTGAATTTTCATTGATTTGGTGCTAAAATCATTGTTATCAAAATATATCAGTTTGATTCCTTCCAAGACTTGGGACTGGCAAGTGCATGTAACTGTCTTTGAACAAAAATGTGAAAGTTTATGCAAAATTTCAAATTCCATCATCAATGTGCAGAAGAATAAAAAAGACAAGCTTAATAAAAACTAAAAGGCCCCGAGAAAAATTTGCATTTAACTGTTAGCTATTAAATGCATATTGGTGGGTTAAGCTTGGGTAAGAAGGTACAGCAGGGCTTGGGTGCTACGTGCAGGACTTGAGTGCCACTACAAATCTACAGGCAGTGCATACAGCGTAACTTCCGGACACCTACAACAAAGAATATGCAGATAACTGCATTGAGCACACACATTAATATACATGTTACAAGGCTCAAGAAGCAATTACCAGTAACATTTTATTTTCAATAAATTCACCATTTATTTACAAATGCAATATGGACTAGCTGAAACTTGGCTCAGCTAGTCCTGCTGACCAGCTGAAAAAAAAAAATTAAGATCAATCCCTGCTAAATCACAATTTTCTCACCAAACTTCCTCTCTTCTGTCAATATGGGATTATGGGAGGGATAGAACTAGATGAAGTAATGTATGAGAAAAACCTAGGAGTCTATGTGGACTCCTCACTTTCTCCATCCAAACAATGTGGGGAAGCAATAAAAAAGACAAACAGGATGTTAGGGTATATTGTCAAAAGTGTAGAATTGAGATCAAGGGCAGTGATGTTCAGACTGTACAATGCACTAGTTAGAGCTCATCTGGATACTGTGTACAGTCCTGGGCTCCACACTTCAAGAAAGATATCGCTGCTCTAGAGGCAGTTCAGAGGAGAGCAACCAGACATATTCCAGGTCTGAAGGGAAAGTCCTACTGAGAGACTGATGAACTGAGCCTTTTCACTCTGGAACAGAGGAGACTACGTGGGGACTTGATCCAAGTCTTCAAAATCATGAAAGGCATCGGCCACATCAAACCAGAGGAGCTTTTCCAGATCAGCAGGGACACACGCACCCGGGGACACAAATGGAAATTGGGCTTCAAGGCATTCAAGACAGAAAACAGGAGACACTTCTTCACAAAGAGAGTTGTCACAATCTGGAACAAACTCCCCAGCGATGTGATTGAAGCTGAAAGTTTGGGAACATTTAAAAATAGACTGGATAGGATCCTTGGATCACTCAGATATTAATGGACACCAAACGAGCACGATGGTTCGAATGGCCTCCTCTCGTTTGTAAACTTTTTTATGTTCTTATGTTCTTAATAATAACGATAGAAATATTATTTATAATTAGGTCTGGGCGATATGGCCAAAAATGTTATCATGATAAAACATTTAATATAACAAGTTAACAAGATGATCGTTGCTCCTCAGTGAAAGTTGAAGAAACCAAACGGTTAATTGTGGTTTTAAACTATTCTTTATGGTCAGAACATGACCAACACTTGCCAAAGAGTGGATCATTTCACAAATTTGAGGTATATCATTTAAAACAATTATTATGATAAAATATTTTTTCAACATAAAAATATGCATGAGTAAAATTAAGTAAAATCCCTTTTCAGTGCTTTTTCCTCAACAAAATAAATATCTGCAGTCTGCAGTCTGCAGCCCCGCAGAGACAATCAGTATGAAGGCGAACACGATTTAGTTAACGTGTGTCCATTCAAAGTTAAATGAATGAATGAATGAATAAATAAATAAATACAGCAGATCTGAGGTTCCCTCTAAAATATTAAGGACTGGTTTATAAATGCGTCCATAAAAGCCATGCCTGAAACGTGCACACTTTAGTTCAATTATAACCTGCTATATTGTAGCTGGATGATTAATCGTTAAATGTGTATTTTGTTTGAACTGTAACTTAACTGTAACAAGGGCGTCTGCTAAGTAAATTAAACATAATACGGCATAAAATGTCGTTTGCAGTTACAAATCTGTAGTAAGAGTAATAAGGGAGTCAAGTTGTGCCAATTAAAATACATATCTACTAGCACATATCTTGATGATGATTACAATAATAACAATAATAAATAGCACATTTTATTGTTGCACATTGAAAAGTTCTTACAGTAACGTAATGCGTGTCTGAATATAACGTTGTCTATACACGTTTAGCTCTTCCTAATAATTAACACACAAGTCCTTTTCACATCAGGCTGTATCGCTCGTAGTGTTGTTTTCGGTCTTCGGTTTTTAAAACCAAACCCACAATCGCTCTGCTCTTACCACAATAAATGAACTTTTACAGACAGCTCTGGGGCGCCGCAGACGCTTCAGCCAGGGGTCCGAGGCGCGAGTGTGTTTTAGTGTTCCAGTCACTCCTCCGCACGTTCCTGCTGCGTCACAGTGGTGAACTGGACTGCTGTACCGAATGGTTCTATATCGACATTATCGAAAATTAATATAAACGTCTTTATATCGTTATCGAGGGAAGTAATTACCTTGATAATTATTGATATCGATTTATCGCCCAGCCCTATTTATAATAAGTGATAAAAAATGGAATGTAATATTAATCGTTTTTGTGACTTGTTAGTTTATTCATGCCTATTCAGTAACAGCAGAGAGTGAAGAGGAAATAATGCTATCAACAGCAGGCCAATAGAACAATATTATTAAGGATGAAGATTAATATTATAAATGCATGCATGTATAAGAAATATTTTCATTTCAATGCAAATGCTCAAAATGAAATAGAATAGTTATCTACTGCCCAACAAGAATAGGATCGATAGGGTTGATTTTATCTTAATTTAAAATAAATGATCAATAACTAATTAAAAAAAGTATCACATTCCTCTTTATTAAACTACTATTCTTATTTAATCCTTGCTGGTGTTTTGGGAACAAGATAAACAATGTTCCCTATGTCCAACAAGAAGAATAATCAATGTACCCGTCCTAATCGATGGTGATGCACAAGGTAGCTCCAGACCCTGGCTGATGAATGATTCACACTAGATTAGACTCAAGGCTCTGTAGGCTTCATAATGAACTGTTGATCAAATCTTTTTGTGTGTCGATCTCATCTTGGGGATTACAAGATGTTATTTTTTTTAGCATTGCATCAAGAGTTCAAAACATTCTTTTAAAACAGGAGTCAAGGAGAACTTTCAAACATTATAATGGGAATCATTCAAATGATATGAATAGTGTATTTTATCATTTTGCAGCTGTTTTTCCTGTCTTAATCTGGCATTATGGGGATGCCTGCAACATTGACTGAAATCCTGCTAAGGAAAAAAGACAACTCAACTCAGAACTTTGCCAGGAGAGATGAGAAGTGAAGTGAGGGCAAAATGATGGTGATTATGTGATTTCATAAATAAATTAACAATGTTTCATTTGTTATTTCCATGGCATATCCTTAATAAGATTCTTCTTGCCTAAGAATTTGCAACTAAGGAGACGGCTAAAACGTTGAATTGATCTTTTCATTTTTATGGACACGGCAAGTGTAAATTAATTCAGTGTACTTTACAGTGACCTTTTCATTATTTTGTGAAGTTTGAGACAAGAGGAATATGATTCTAATTAGGAAAGCAATTTTCTCTGCAGCTGACACTCTGACACTGTTAGTTATTTTACACCAAAAGCTAATCAAAATCAAATTCAGGATATATATATATATATATATATATATATATATATATATATATATATATATGTATTTTGGTTGTTTCTTTGATTCTGTCGATATGGGGTCTGAATACAAATACAAGACCAATGACAAGACTGGAGTTGTCTGGGCTTGGAAAGATGTATGACAAACAGAAATGAAAAATGATTGATAATGATCAGAGTTACCTCCTACTGACATAAATAAGGATAAAACTTATTTTCAGCTAGTTCAAAACATCCATCAAAGCAAATCACCAAAAGGACAGAAAAACAATTTTCAAGCCTGACTTTAGCAGGATTTTAGTTTTGCCTCAAAGTGTCATTCGCAAAAATTAGGAAATGAAATGTCAGAAATGTTGCTGAAACTGATTGAAATTATGAAAACGAGAGACTCAAGCTTTTTCAAATGCCCAATTTAAAATCAATAATTCTGAACAGAAGGTGAAAGTTCAGCCGGGCCAGCTTTAGTCACTCCTTGCGGTTCACACAGGATTATTTTTCTAATTTAGGAGGCTCTATAGCCAGTGCAGATGGGTAACATGTACAGTGAGGGAAAAAAGTATTTGATCCCCTGTTGATTTTGTACATTTGCCCACTGACAAATAAAAGTCTATAATTTTAATGGTAGGTATATTTTAACAGTGAGAGACAGAATAACAACAAACAAATCCAGAAAAACTAATTTCAAAAAAGTTATAAATTGATTTGCATGTTAATGAGGGAAATAAGTATTTGACCCCTTCGACTTAGTACTTCGTGGCAAAACTCTTGTTGGCAATCACAGAGGTCAGACGTTTCTTGTAGTTGGCCACCAGGTTTGCACACATCTCAGGAGGGATTTTGTCCCACTCCTCTTTGCAGATCCTCTCCAAGTCATTAAGGTTTCGGCGCTGATGTTTGGCAACTTGAACCTTCAGCTCCCTCCACAGATTGTCTATGGGATTAAGGTCTGGAGACTTGCTAGGCCACTCCAGGACCTTAATGTGCTTCTTCTTGAGCCACTCCTTTGATGCCTTGGCTGTGTGTTTTGGGTCATTGTCATGCTGGAATACCCATCCACGACCCATTTTCAATGCCCTGGCTGAGGGAAGGAGGTTCTCACCCAAGATTTGACGGTACATGGCCCCGTCCATCGTCCCTTTGATGCAGTGCAGTTGTCCTGTCCCCTTAGCAGAAAAACACCCCCAAAGCATAATGTTTCCACCTCCATGTTTGACGGTGGGGATGGTGTTCTTGGGGTCATTCCTCCTCCTCCAAACACGGCGAGTTGGGTTGATGCCAAAGAGCTCGATTTTGGTCTCATCTGACCACAACACTTTCACCCAGTTCTCCTCTGAATCATTCAGATGTTCATTGGCAAACTTCAGACGGGCCTGTACATGTCCTTCCTTGAGCAGGGGGACCTTGCGGGCGCTGCATGATTTCAGTCCTTCACGGCGTAGTGTGTTACCAATTGTTTTCTTGGTGACTATGGTCCCAGCTGCCTTGAGATCATTAACAAGATCCTCCCGTGTAGTTCTTGGCTGATTCCTCACCGTTCTCATGATCATTGAAACTCCACGAGGTGAGATCTTGCATGGAGCCCCAGACCGAGGGAGACTGACAGTTATTTTGTGTTTCTTCCATTTGCGAATAATCGCACCAACTGTTGTCACCTTCTCACCAAGCTGCTTGGCGATGGTCTTGTAGCCCATTCCAGCCTTGTGTAGGTCTACAATCTTGTCCCTGACGTCCTTGGACAGCTCTTTGGTCTTGGCCATGGTGGAGAGTTTAGAATCTGATTGATTGATTGCTTCCTTGGACAGGTGTCTTTTATACAGGTAACGAGCTGAGATTAGGAGCACTCCCTTTAAGACACCTGAGAGCCAGAAATCTTGCTGATTGATAGGAGATCAAATACTTATTTCCCTCATTAACATGCAAATCAATTTATAACTTTTTTGAAATGCATATTTCTGGAATTGTTTGTTGTTATTCTGTCTCTCACTGTTAAAATACACCTACCATTAAAATTATAGACTGATCATTTCTTTGTCAGTGGGCAAATGTACAAAATCAGCAGGGGATCAGATACTTTTATCCCTCACTGTATAACCTATACTTGTTTACATGAATTGTGTTGTTGCCATTTTTCTCATGTTATTTGGTATTGTAAGTATCAGTGGCACAGAATATACACTTCGGTCAAAAGTTTTAAAACACCGACATATTTCCAGTTTTTATTAAAATTTTAGCAGTTCAAGTACAGTGAATAAGCTGAAATGGTACAAAGGTACAGTGTCCAGTTTTGCGATCAGCCCTCAGTAAGTTTAGCGTTCAGCCCTCAGTTATCACTCATATTTGATTTCACCCATTGGGTGTCAGTCTTATTTGGCTTCAAGCATCATGCTTATTTTATGTCAGTTCTCACACATCACTCAATTTTAATATCAGGTGTCACTCGAGTTTAATATCAGGTATCACTCATATTTCATATCAGGTGTCACTCGAATTTTGTGTCAGGTATCAGGAGTCACTCGAAATCGGTGTCAGGTATCAGTGTGTCTTTTTCTGGGACTTAATTTAATAGCCAATCAAATGGCTGAACTCAGAATGTCTTTACTATTATTTAATTGGTTACAGTAATTTAAATAAAGTAATTGTACATTCTGTTTCTTTTTCTTTTTTTTAAGTACAGTGATGGTGTTATTTAATTATTTTTGTGTGTATCGATACAAACATAGTTGCCTAATTAGGGAGTCTCCTGTGAAAAAATACGTAAGGAATACAGAGTATAAAGCTTTTACGTGCAATTATCAACATTTAATACATTTTTCTATTGTATAAGAGTAAAAATATGAATTAGCTTTCATGAATATTTGAAGGAAATCGGTGTTGGGTGTCAGTGTGTTTTGAGTGATCCCTGATACAAAGCACGATTGACTTCTGATCGAGTGACTCCTAATATTAAAATCGAGTGACACCTGATACCTAATATTACATTTGAGTGACACCTGATATTAACATGAGTGATGCATGAGAACTGACATAAAATAAGCGTGATGCTTGATGCCAAATAAGACTGACACCCGAAGGGTGATATCAAATATGATAACTGAGTGCTGATTGTAAAACAATGAGATGCGTGACAACTGACTGAGGAGTGAGGATGTCCTATATGGACACTTTACAAAGGTAAGCGGTAAACTGCCAGAGGTTAAAAAAAAAAAACGTTTAGGTACCAAAAATTTTAAAATAATGTACATTTTCAGAGTTATATACTGTGTTACTAGGGTTGTAGAGCAAAAATACCGATACTTCGATACTACCACTAGACCGAATTTCAGAAACGATGATGAGCTGTGCATTCGGTAATATCGAAGTATCGGAGCACTGTACTTGTATAACGAACATTGTGTGATTGCGTCTTTCACTTAACAAAAAAAAAGCCTTTTTGTCTGCGCAGTGACACCTTACACCTCAGATGGAAACAAAGAAGAGAGAGACTAACCATTGGACCATATCAAAGAGTATAGAAGCACAAGAGACAAAGCTCTGGTGCTTTTTTGACAACTGCCGCTAGATGGCGCAGCGGTAGCGCTGCCGCCATTTTGGACTGTGGGAAAACAGTTACAGCACACGACCTGTACCGACACCATGAGCTCGAAAGCGAAGTGGAAAAACAACAGAAAGTTATGTTCATCAATGAACTGCCTTGTCTTGACAGGTAATTATTCACAAAAATGTGAAAGTATTTTCAAGTGTGAGCGATGCTAGCGCAGCTACTACACCTGCTGACATCACGTTTCTTTTTCCTTCTTACTGCAGTCTTCCTTTTAGAAACTGCAGGTCCTACAGTAGCCATAAAACATCATATTCATTTTGATTTATATGGATATGCCTCTAAGTAAGAATGGGGTTATTAAATGAAATACAGTGGCCAAATTCAATTAATTGATAACCTAGTATTGTCTGTAAGACATGCTATGGTGGGAGGACACCACTTTGTTATATAAGATGGTAAAGAATGATAACGTACACTACCCAACCCAAACGTACAGGAAGGGCGCTGTTTATCAGTTGTGTGGAGATTGTGAGTGAGTGCAGGGGAGTGGTGTGTGACAGGAGAAGTGCAAAAAGTCACTTATCTACATGGTTAGACTGTATATATGGATCAGAATTCATCACATTTTATGCAGCCAAAATCTCAGAGCCAAATCAGAAGCGCAATAGAACATTTCTCAAAATAAGTAATCAGTAAATCATGTCAAGTTTGTCATTTTTGTTCAGAAATTCAGAATGAATGGTTTACACATTTTTGCCTTGATTCTTTAACAAATTTAATAAGCAAGTAAATAATTTGTATGAATAGTTATATAGTAATATATCTCTTTATCTATCTCTCTCTCTCTCTCTCTCTATATATATATATATATATATATATATATATATATATATATATATATATATACACTCACCTAAAGGATTATTAGGAACACCATACTAATACTGTGTTTGACCCCCTTTCGCCTTCAGAACTGCCTTAATTCTACGTGGCATTGATTCAACAAGGTGCTGAAAGCATTCTTTAGAAATGTTGGCCCATATTGATAGGATAGCATCTTGCAGTTGATGGAGATTTGTGGGATGCACATCCAGGGCACGATGCTCCCGTTCCACCACATCCCAAAGATGCTCTATTGGGTTGAGATCTGGTGACTGTGGGGGCCAGTTTAGTACAGTGAACTCATTGTCATGATCAAGAAACCAATTTGAAATGATTGGACCTTTGTGACATGGTGCATTATCCTGCTGGAAGTAGCCATCAGAGGATAGGTACATGGTGGTCATAAAGGGATGGACATGGTCAGAAACAATGCTCAGGTAGGCCGTGGCATTTAAACGATGCCCAATTGGCACTAAGGGGCCTAAAGTGTGCCAAGAAAACATCCTCCACACCATTACACCACCACCACCAGCCTGCACAGTGGTAACAAGGCATGATGGATCCATGTTCTCATTCTTTCTACGCCAAATTCTGACTCTACCATCTGAATGTCTCAACAGAAATCGAGACTCATCAGACCAGGCAACATTTTTCCAGTCTTCAACTGTCCAATTTTGGTCAGCTTGTGCAAATTGTAGCCTCTTTTTCCTATTTGTAGTGGAGATGAGTGGTACCCGGTGGGGTCTTCTGCTGTTGTAGCCCATCCGCCTCAAGGTTGTACGTGTTGTGGCTTCACAAATGCTTTGCTGCATACCTCGGTTGTAACGAGTGGTTATTTCAGGCAAAGTTGCTCTTCTATCAGCTTGAATCAGTCGGCCCATTCTCCTCTGACCTCTAGCATCAACAAGGCATTTTCGCCCACAGGACTGCCGCATACTGGATGTTTTTCCCTTTTCACACCATTCTTTGTAAACCCTAGAAATGGTTGTGCGTGAAAATCCCAGTAACTGAGCAGATTGTGAAATACTCAGACCGGCCCGTCTGGCACCAACAACCATGCCATGCTCAAAATTGCTTAAATCACCTTTCTTTCCCATTCAGACATTCAGTTTGGAGTTCAGGAGATTGTCTTGACCAGGACCACACCCCTAAATGCATTGAAGCAACTGCCATGTGATTGGTTGGTTAGATAATTGCATTACTGAGAAATTGAACAGGTGTTCCTAATAATCCTTTAGGTGAGTGTATATATATATATATATATATATATATATCATTGTTTAACACATTCTATTTCGGTAGAGGCATTATTGATAATTTTGTTTGTACTTTTATATGACAATTTGTTGGAAGGACATTTTACTGGATTCACAGTCCAAAATGCTGTGCGCAGTATTGCAATGGAGGCCTGTCAGCCTCGACTCTTGTACTGCTGTACTCTTTCATTAGCCTCGACTCTTGTGCTGCTGTACTCTTTCATTAGCCTCGACTCTTGTACTGCTGTACTCTTTCATTAGCCTCGACTCTTGTGCTTCTATACTCTTTCATTAGCCTCGACTCTTGTGCTACTGTACTCTTTCATTAGCCTCGGCTCTTGTGCTGCTGTACTCTTTCATTAGCCTCGGCTCTTGTGCTGCTGTACTCTTTCATTAGCCTCGGCTCTTGTGCTTCTATACTCTTTCATTAGCCTCGACTCTTGTGCTTCTATACTCTTTCATTAGCCTCGACTCTTGTGCTTCTATACTCTTTCATTAGCCTCGACTCTTGTGCTGCTGTACTCTTTCATTAGCCTCGGCTCTTGTGCTGCTGTACTCTTTCATTAGCCTCGGCTCTTGTGCTGCTATACTCTTTCATTAGCCTCGACTCTTGTGCTTCTATACTCTTTCATTAGCCTCGACTCTTGTGCTTCTATACTCTTTCATTAGCCTCGACTCTTGTGCTTCTATACTCTTTCATTAGCCTCGACTCTTGTGCTGCTGTACTCTTTCATTAGCCTCGACTCTTGTGCTGCTGTACTCTTTCATTAGCCTCGACTCTTGTGCTTCTATACTCTTTCATTAGCCTCGACTCTTGTGCTTCTATACTCTTTCATTAGCCTCGACTCTTGTGCTGCTATACTCTTTGACCATATTCTCGGTCCCAGCGAAAACGAGGCTCTGAAAGCATCAGTTCCGGAAATGCAACTGTGAAAGCCGGACACAAATAACGGGGAGTGAGAGAGGGGGTGCGTCCCAAATCGCACACTCACTCCCTCTTTCCCTTCCCTTGCAGGGCAGAAGTACTATGGTGGCCATCTTAAGGGCTGTCCCAAACCCTGAGGGTGCAAGTGAAGGAGCCTAATCGAGCCGTTTGTGCCCTTCAATGCTCCCTTCGATGAAGTGTACAAAAGAGCACACTTATGCAGAAGTGTTTTACCACTGAAGTCCCAGAACTCCTTGCGTTAAAGGCAGAGACACGTCAGTTAGTAAAATATGGCAGTGGCGGGTGTATATAAATGTCATATAATGCTAGCTAGACAGTTGTAGAAATTGTTAAATTATGTATCAAGGAAATTATAATACATAGATAATATAAAATTATTATATAATCATGATTTAAATATGATTAGAAAGTTCAGCCAAAAAACATTTCGGCACATATCAATTAATTAATTACTGAAGTAGTAGCCTATAACACTAGGCGGTGATATTAACGAGCAATGTATTTAACAATTAATATTTTGATTAAATACAGAGACAGATGACAAGAAAAGACTGCGTAGGTACTTTTTCGGTCAAAGGCAAAGGCGCTGAATGCTGCCGCTGAAGTGAGTCCCATTGAGCGCTTTTAGCTTCACCCTCCGCCCTGCACCCTCCTCACTCAAGTGCACACTGTGACGTCAGCACAATGTCACGCGAAGTGTACACTTGTCGAAGGGTGTAGGGAGCAAGTATGAAATTTGAGACGCAGCCTTTTTTATTTCCACTTTAGGTTTGGTGTCACTGCGCGGACAAAAAGCGTTTTTTTTTTTGTTAAGTGAAAGACGCAGTCACGCAATTTTCGTTATACTAGTACAGTGCTCCAATAATTCGATATTACTGAATGCATAGCTCAGAAACATTTCTGAAATTTGGTATCGTGGTAGTATTGAAGTATCTGTATTTTTACTCTACTAGAACCACAGAGATTTCGGATTAAATACAACCACCGCATCTGCAAAATGTGTCTCCTTTATAAAATAGCTGTATGAAGAAAATTTTAAATAAACAGTTGGATTAAACTTTATATTTTTACATATGAACATCACAACATTTTCACAGCAGCAACACTGCATTCACAATGAAAATGTAAGTATTTTTCTTATTTTTATACAGCTGTATACATCAATGCAGGAACGTGTTTTTCAACACTGCAGTGCATTTACTACAGACTGCATTTCAACAACGTGAAACATCAACAGGTCTGTTTATGTTGCATTTAGCAACCTGGCAGTGTCTTTATTCCATGTGCCTGTGGGCAGCACTGGGAGAGGGGCATCTTCAGTCCTGTAGATGCTGAATCGTAGTGTCAACAGCAGTCTAATAAACGCTAACAGCAGCCAGCCTAATGCCAGTCCTGCACCTGATACAAAATAATTAACACATGATCAGACAATGAGTGATCAAGGCATTGATCCAGATCCCAGGTTTGCAATGAGGTCAAGAGTGAAAGCCAAAGGAAAGTTAGAAACTTGATGAGCTGATGAGAGGACAGGCAGATGAGAGCTAGATCAGGTGTGATTCTTCAATTGTGTATATTTTGTGGCATCTGCTAATAAAATAATGATAATATTAATATATGTGTACACATTTACACGTGTCAGCATTTCACTACAAATCCGTGTGCTTCTCTTGAATCCCATGTGTACTCTTCAATATTGTCTTATTTGCCATGTGTTTGGTATCTAATGAAAGCTGAAACTCTCAGCTTTCAAACAATGTGAAGGATTCTCTGATGTGAAAAATGTGGTTTTTATACCCCTCCCCCACCGCATTCTGAAATGGGGGGGTGGGGGTATACTTGGTACGAGTAGGAATACAAAATCTCAAAAAATATTGATAATTATGACATATTCCGGATCAAAACAAGACCATCCACATTTTGGTAGAAGCAACACACACCTGTAGAGAGCTCATAGGGTACCAGAGGGGTTGTTAGCTTAAGTTGTTAAATTTTGTTAAACAACACGATTTCATTATTTATTTTTTATCTTGTTTATTTGTTCTCTGCATTCATTTCAGAGTTGCTTTATTGACACACCTAGTGTAATTATGGTAAATTATGCCTTTCACAAAGACAAGGACGTGTGTGTGTGTGAATAGCTGAGGATGTGTTAAGAAACTATTGACACATGATGGGGAAAGAAAATGAATATCTGATGTAGGGTTTACTTTATTATCTGTGACTGTACATATTTGAGATTGTTATTACTTTGTGGTTTGTTTATACATTTGTTTATAGTGCCTAAACTGGGCTACATTGCAAACATTGTATTCCAGAGTACTGATTCTGTCTGAATATGTCTATTAAAGTCTTTACTCTAAATTCTTCCAGCATACATTCAGATGTGCACTCTGTTCTCAGTGTAATAAGCCATTCCAAGAAGGTTCATGGAAGGCTTGTTGCTTTATTGCACTCAGTGGAGTTTATGTATTATGTATTTTCTCAGCAAGTGAACCACTGAAAAGTATCTGAGTGAAATACAGCCTGGGGGTAAGAGCTCATGGTAAAACTGCACCCCACCCCACACGAATCTGCATTGTTCATTGTAAATGTACACTAATTACCTTCATATCAGCAGGGCTTTTCAGCTTATCTTCAATACTTAATGAATAGATGTAATAAATTTGGCTTTTTGTGGAGGCATGCAGGCATCAAAACCTAGAGAACCCAGTAAGGAGAAGAGATATTCAAGGACTTGGGACTGGGGACACAGCAAGGCCAAGCTTTGTTACAATCTAAGGTTTACCATCTAAATACCAAGTGGAACAGACCCAGTCTGCCCATGAAAAAGACTTGCTGCTCCCAGTACTTATTTTTGCTGACTCATCGGTGAATATACTAATATATGCAAATATGCCAATATATTCAATGCAACCAGAAAAATACAATGACGGATTGGACATCAGACGTCTTAGAAATGTGCATTAGCTAAGATACCTGTTACACAGACATCATTTTTAAACTTGAAACAACGTTGTTTTCAAAATTAACCCGGCTTATAAACACTAAAACAATATATATATATTGGGCCTTTTAGGGATGTGGTAAGATTGCTGCATTGTGGTGCAAGAGAATGGGGTTTGAGTCCCCATTGTGACCAGAACCCCCCCGGGTTGTTACAATATATATATTTGTAAGTGTTTATATATATATATACACTCACACCAATCCCCAGAATGTTCTTTTCAATATACAAAAAACACAGATGTATACAAATTGCTATTCAAGAGATATCATCAATATTGAAAGTCTAGAAGCTCATCATCCATCCATTTTCGAAACCGCTTATCCATGTGGGTCATGGGACAACAGAGCTGATCCCGGTGAGCATAGGGCACAAGGCAGGAATACACCCAGAATGGGACACCAGTCTATCACTGGACACACACACACAATTAACCTAACCAGCATATCTGTGGACGGTGGGAGGAAACCGGAGTACCCAGAGGGAGAACATACAAAACTGCACACCCTGAGCCGTGACTCGAACCCAGGACCCCTAGAGCTGCGAGGCAGCAGTGCCAACCACCACGCCACCATGCCACCCCACATGCAAGATAACAAGAACAAAAAACAAATCGTCTGGTCAGGTCGCTGTGTTAAATAAATATAAAAGCATCTTCAAATGTAATTAATATTATTCTTGTTGTTATTACTACCAGTAATATTTAATCATAATAATAATAATAATAATAATAATAATAATAATAATAATAATAAATGTACATTGCTTACTTTGCATTGATTGTAAACACGTGTGTCCAACTTGGTGCAGATGTGTGCTTTCATCTTTGCTGAGAAATCAGCCGGTCGGGTTTGCTGTGCTGATCTCGAACTATTAATTCTGTGTATTTCTTCATGTTAACGGTTTTCGGATTTACAAATTAAGCACTGACTATAACCATCCATTTTCAACTGAATCTGTATCCAGTGTGCTCCAGTCTAACTCTTCTAAGTGCTGCCTCATACCTTCAAGGTTTGCTTTTCTAAAATTGTAGATCATTGTTTTAGACTTGGTCCTTGTTTTTTTAAAGTATGCCTCAAAGCTAACCATATTGTGATCACAGTTTGCCATTGGTTGTCTAACTAGTGTCCCTCTGACTCTATCTTGGTCATTTGAAAAGATCAAGTCAATGCATGCGCTCTCCCTGGTTGGTTCCCTGACAGATTGAGTTAGAAAGCAATCATTTACCATCTCAACTATTTCTATTTCTGCTTTTGTAGTCCCAACTGGGCTTTCCCAGTCTATGTGTGGGAAATTGAAGTCCCCCATTATAACACCCACATCCTTGCTACATGCAGTCCTGATTACATTGTACAATGCAACATTTTGCTGAATATCTGAGTTTGAGTCTGTAACACACTCCTACCACTAATCCTCCAGATCTTTTATTCAAAAGTTTGACCCACAAAGATTCTGTTCCGTTACTGTGATCTAATTTGAGTTCTTCTGCCTCAATGTAATTTTTCACATATAATGCTACCCCACCCTCTCTAACATCTTGTTCCTTATACTCCTGGCATTGAGGTACATACATTTCAGGACATTCCTACTAGCAGTTTTCCTTAGTTTTCTTTCCTTAGTGGAACATCTCCCATTGTCAGAGCTCCCTGCCCCCCTGGTCCCTAGTTTAAAAGATTCTCAATTACTCTCATACACTCTCCCAATGCATTAGCCCCTCTTCTGTTTAGATGTAGACCGTCCAGTTTGTACAGGTCCCATCTATCCCAGAAGAAAGGCCAATGCTCCATAAACCTAAAACCCTCTGCCTTACACCAAGATTTCAACCACGTTAAACTTTCTAATCTCAGCCGGTCTGCCCTGGCCTGGCACGTGGTACCGAAGTATTTCAGAGAAAACTACCATGGAGGTTCTGTTCTTTAGTTTTGTTCCTAACTCTTTAAATTTGTCTTGCAGAACCTCTGTCCTACCTTTTCCTATGTCATTGGTTCCAATGAGGACCATGACCACTGGATTTCCCCCGGCTTTGGCCAGTAGCCTGTCTACTAGTTTAGGGAGATCTGCAACCTGAGCACCAGGCAGGCAAGATACCATGCAGGTCTCCTTATCACTAGAACACACTGTGTGATCTACGCCTCTAAGAAATGAATCTCCTACTATAACTACGTCCCTGTTCTGTGGGGGAGTGGGCACCATGGTGCTCTGCTGCTCAACTGCCCTCCCATCACCCTCTGAGCCGTCACTGTCCAACTCGGTGTCCAGCAGTTGGAACCTGTTGGGCAATTCTAGCTCTTGGGGTGTCTCTAGGGGTTGTGTGCACCCTTTTTTGCAGTTACGACCTACTGTAAGCCAGCAGTTCTGTCCACTTTCCTGCTCTACAGTGTCATCTCTCCTAGGTTTTAGCATGCACACCATCTCTCTCATGGGCTGATTGACCAATTCTTCTTTATCCCTAATACAGCGCAGATCAACAAGCTGAGACTCGAGATCACAAACCTTGATCTCTAGGATTTCAACCTGCTGACAACATTCACAAATGAAACCTTCTTGGATGAGTTCATTCAGGAAGTCAGTCATTCTGCAAGCCTGACACTGTAGTGGCCACATGCTTCTAAATGTTAGTTTTTGTTGTTGTTGTTGTTGTTGTTGGTGTTGTTTTTTTTTTTTTTTTTTTTTTTCCCAAGTCTCTTGGTTTCAGATCCCTAGTCAACTGCTTAACTTTTTGTGACCGAGAAACAGCACAGCTCTTTCTCAACAGCTGCTTTAAGTAGCCTTTGGAATAATTCACACCTAAGTGGCTCCACCTGGCTCCTCCTGCAACAGAATTCCTGCTAGTCCTTGACTAAAGCTTCTTTCTACAACCTATTTACTTTCACCAACTCAGCAGCTGAACAGAATTGACTTAAATTTAGGCAAACTACAGACAATGCTAACTTCAATTAAGGCAAACTTAAAACAAAATTAGCAATGCTAAGACTGGTCTGAAACTAGTCAAACAACAAGATGGCTGCCTCTCACCTGTACACTCCTGTCTCTGTGGCAACTTGTAAATTAAGTTGTATCAGTCTCAAAAGCAGTAAAATGTTCCAAACATCTCTCATTTGACTCCATTAAAAGCTCCTTAAATTGATGGGTTAATTATTTTTGTACCAATTCAAAAAATCTGTTGCTTTTTGATTGGTTAACACTCACAACAAACCTCTTTGATACTGTTTAAGAAGCAGTAAAGCACAAAAATGTGTACTTAACACACAATTTGCTTTTATATTGAAAAACAAGATGAATGTTGCAATAAAGCAATTTTAAAAAACAAGTGTTAATGCATTTTTTAAAATCTGAGTCGATTAATTGTCAGAATAAATCGATTACCAAAATACCAAAATAGTCATTCATGACAGCCCTAATTTATATATATATATATATATATATATATATATATATATATATAGTTAGTGCCTTATTATACCTTAGTACTTTGGGGAGGAGAGTAGAGGAACCGCTTAGGATATTTACATTTCCAATCTGTTATGTCATAATCACAAAATAACCAAATTCAGGTTTTTTTTCTCATAACATAACAGCTTGTAATATCAAAATCCTGAAAATTGAGTTCATGATCATAACACAATGGACCATTTATATTATTCAAAATGAATGTTATCCTCAACCAGCACATGCTATGAAGTCCTCGAAGTGTGCAGGATTTTTGTGCAAGCCTGAGATTTGTTCCAGTTTTTTTATTTAAGGCCAACCTACAAAAGCTTTGTGACTGCAGGATTCAGCAAAGGATGCATCCAAGCAGGAGAACAATGCTGTATTGATTTGAATGCCACAGTGAGTTAGAGCATTATGTTGATGAATTATACCAAATTTAAATGTTATGACTGAGCCCTGCAGTGAAACCCTTATGTTCTGGACTTCTCTTATTGCTGGCTGACACACAGTGGGTACCACCCAGAGCAGGCAAAAAGTAAAATGCATTTTTAAACATCAATTTTTTCTTCAACATGCCCTCCCTTATCCATCCTGCTACTACCACCACCATAATCATCCTTAACATGAAAATTCACAAAAGGGAATCAAAAGCAAATTAATTTAAAAAATGCTTGGAGGCAGTAATAGTCTCATATCTGTACTTGTGTTGTGAATATTGTACCATCCCTCACTTTATTTCCAATTTACACATGCATCAGACTGTGAGAGGTATCGGCAATTTAATTTACTGTGTGATGAGAGAGATCAATGAGTAATCCCAATTGTGGGGGATTCACAAATTGAATTCAGAGCCCATTTGAATCTAGGAACCCTTTGAGGCAACTGCATATTTAAATGCAAAGGGCGCAGACAGTCAGATACCAAACATGGAGTTAAACAGAAATCAGTGTAGTCTTGCATTTCAGAGATGACTACATCTCTGTTAACTTAAGATAAACTCCAAAACCACATTCATTGCACACCTTGGCCACACAGATTTTGTCGAGCTGTACAGTTATTATTATTATTATTATTATTATTATTATTATTATTATTATTTCTTGGCAGACGCCCTTATCCAGGGCGACTTACAACATCAATCTCAATATCAATCACACGTTTCAGTCTGTAGACCCAGAATACACAGCCACAGGTACACTCAACTCTTAATCATAACACCAAGCACATGCACACAGAGAAATAAATATTACACACTTATTCAAGTACACAAGTATTTACAGTACCTCTCTTTGTATATCATTCTTTTGACACCAGAAAGCTAGTTCTTTCTTGACATCTTTCTTAGGCAGCAATATGCTCTTTATACTGGGTGAGGTCAGATGAGGGCATGGTAGGGCTTTACTATTACTTCCCTTGTTTTTAATCTTACGTTTCACTAACCCACTTTCTAGGGATGGACAGTATTGAATTAACAGGTTACTACTTAAACTTCATGATCACCAATTGTATAATCATTCCTGCTACTACATTTGCTAACTCATGCCCTCATTGTGCTGAAATAATTAGATTTTTTGGGTTTCACACCGATACCAATAATTGGTAAGCTACATTTCCTGATTACCGATATATCTACCAATATTTACAGACATTTCTAGCATGGATCCCACATATCTCTCCCTGTCACTTATGCACTGAAGGCAGGATTTTTACATTTTTACATTTTAGATAATAAACTTAACATAAATTTTAATCATAAATAACCACATATCAAACATTGTACAAATACATTTAATAAGTTAGAATAAGGGAGAATAAAGGAAAACTATAAAAATATGCAATCAACACCATGGATACTTAAATGCAGCACAGCTTTCAAAAACACTTTATATTGCTTATGAGGGTTTTAGTAAAACTCATGTTTATTGGTTTATGAGCTCTGTGTTTCTCAGTGGGTGTGTGTTTCACCGGCTCTCAGTAGTGTGTGCATGGCGCCGCTGCGCATTAGAATCACTGTGGAGTTTTATAGCGAAAACTATAGCACCATAACTATGTTAAAAAATAATGGTAAATAATTATAATAATGACTGTAAAACCAAATAAACATGTATTTATTTGTCTGAAGTATGACGAACGATTTTATGGTCATTTGAAAAAAATATTTAGCCAATAGTTTGAGAAAATATATCGGTGTATTATCAGTGGAATATGTGCCGATACAGATCTTTCTGAAAAAGGCCAATATCGGCTGATAATATCGGTGCTCCGATATATCTGTCGGTCCCTAGAAGTAATACAGTTCTGTCCTGTCCTCATTTAAACTGAAGGCCATATACATGTGTTGTTTGTTTCTTATTTTTCTTCCTCAATTAATCCATTACTATCTCTTACACACACTGCATTGGTTATTGTTCAAATGGGAAACCAGATTGAATGATATTTAGCCACCATAATAATGCATTTTAATCTTCTAACACACACACAGACACATACTGTAAATTGTCTACAAAATATTTGTCTTATATTTGTAATGAATTTGTACATTTAGGCCTCTATTGATATGCATGACTTTGAAATTGGATTCCTTCAGTCCCTGTTTAACCACTTTATACCTCAAAAATCTTTGCTTCAGTTAGATTGGTTCCATTCCCATTTAAAATAAATGTATCACTCTTAATGTAGAAAGAATCCCAGTAGCCAAGGAAACTGAAATCTCCTTGGGAGCAATGCAGTGTAGTTTCAGATCCACTCATTTTATTATTTTTAATGGTATTTGCTGTGTCCAGGCTGTATGCCCAAGAGCACATGTATTTTTGGGTCCTTATATCCACTTTACTCTCCTGCAGGAATTGAGGGCAGCATCTTCCAATGTAATTTATACTAATATGAAAAATAGCTACAGGGTCTTCACCTGTTCTAGCTAACAGCCTGCTTGTGCTCAGGACTAGGCATCAAGTCATTTACATTAATTGAAGCCCTGCAGCCCTTTTCACAGTTGGTGGATATGCTTTAGTTTCTGTCTGAACTTGCGTGGTTAGCATCCTCCTTTTCCTGTCAATCACAATGTTTTCAATCATATCATCATTTCTGATTAACTACAACCTGCTACAATTCACATGTAATTTGTGTAAAGCCACATGCACAATCAGTATGAGAACAAGAAAATACTAGGACATTATGTTGACTTTTCAAATTTCACTTTTGCTGCAAAAGCTATTAATAAGAAAACATGCTTTGTACCTTCCATTTAGAGGAAACGACTTACTTTTCCACAGTCTGTTTCCACCTGTATAGCTCCTCAAATATCCTGCAGCTGTGGAAACAGGTAGCTGGAATGTTACTAATGATGCAACTCTACCTGATCAATTAACACATCCTCACTTTATCTTTTTATTATTATTATTATTATTATTTGTATTTCTTGGCAGATGCCCTTATCCAGGGTGACTTACAACATAAGTGCAAACAAAGTGCAAAAATACAGAAGTACAAGGCATCAATCATTACAAATTCAACTTAGATCAAACATAGCAATTCAAGATAATACATTTTACAAATTCCAATTTACAATTTACACAAGTACAGTAAGAGACTTCCTACATCCTGGACAGTGAAAGCTAAGTGCTGTCAAGAAAGGGAGCAAGGAGGAAAACAATCAAGAATGCGAGGAGCATAATAAAGCTGAAGTGCTATCTAGCAGGGATAGATAGGGGACTAATATTACAAGTGCTGTCGGAAGAGATGCGTCTTGAGTAAGCGCCGGAATGAGGTCAAGGACTCAGCTGTTTTGACTTCAGTGGGCAGGTCGTTCCACCACTTAGAGGCCAGGGATGAGAAGGAGCGGCTCTGGAGGAAGGAGAGTGGAGAGGAGGCAGAGTTAGCCTTCTGGCACTGGAGGAGCGCAGTGGTCTGGAGGGGATGTATGGAGAGACGAGTGACTGAAGGTAACTTGGTGCAGTGTGGTCGAGACAGCGGTAGGTGAGGGTCAAAGTCTTGAACTGAATGCGTGGCGCTATCGGGAGCCAGTGGAGTAGCGTGTGCGAATCGTGGCAGAGAGAATACCAGACGAGCCGCAGAGTTCTGGATGAGCTGGAGTGAGCGGGTAGTGGATGCAGGCAGGCCGGCCAAGAGGGAGTTGCAGTAGTCCAGGTGGGAGAGGACCAGTGACTGGACGAGTAGCTGAGTTGAGTAGTCGGTGAGAAAGGGACAGATCCGGCGTATGTTGCTCAGGAAGAATCTGCAGGTGCGTGTCAGCGTGGTGATGTGTTGGGAGTAGGAGAGCGCAGGATCGAGGGTGACTCCTAGATTTTTTGCGGAAGAAGAAGGAGAGAGTGTGGTGGATTCCAAGGGGATCAAGATGGGGAGGTCAGCAGAAGGTGAGGAAGAGTGGGGGAAAAAGAGGAGATCTGATTTGGAGAGGTTGAGCTTGAGGTGGTGCAAATGGATCCAGGCGGAAATGGCAGACAAGCAGGAAGAGATGCGTGAGGGGATGAGAGGGTCAGAAGAGGGAAAAGACAGGAACATCTGGGCATCATCAGCATAGAAGTGGTAGGAGAAACCATGGGAAGTGATGAGGGGGCCCAGGGAGTGTAGAGAGAGAACAGGAGCGGGCCCAGGACAGAGCCTTGGGGTACGCCTGTGAGGAGAGGTTGGGGGGTGGATGAGGAGCCTCGCCATGTCACTTGGTAGGACCGGTCACTGAGGTAGGAGGAGAACCAGGTGAGAGCAGTCCCAGAGATCCCAAGGTCAGCGAGGCAAGAGAGGAGGATGGAGTGATCAACGGTGTCAAATGCTGCAGAGAGGTCAAGGAGGATGAGGACTGTGGAGAGGGAGGCCGCCCGAGCGCGACTGAGGGAGTCAGTGACAGCCAGGAGAGCCGTCTCAGTGGAGTGAGCTGTGCGGAAGCCAGATTGCAGAGGATCAAGGAGTGAGTGTTGGGACAGAAAGTCCGAGAGCTGACGGTGGACTGCCTGCTCGAGAGTCTTGGAGAGGAAGGGAAGTATGGAAACAGGGCGGTAGTTCTGAGGAGAGGTGGCATCAAGGGTTGGTTTCTTGAGCAGTTTCTTGAGCAGTGGGATGACAGCAGCAGAGGGAAAACAGCCAGAGAGGAGTGAGGAGTTGAGGAGGGAGGAGATGAAGGGGAGAAGATCAGGAGCGGTTGCTTGGAAGAGACGAGAAGGGAGAGGGTCCAGGTCACATGTTGTGGGTTTGTGACGTAGGAGGAGAGTGGAGACTTCAGCATCTGAGAGAGGTGAGAATGAAGAAGCTTGGTCGGTGGGAGGTATCGGTGTGATGGGAGATGAGGGTGGAGTATTGAAGAGCCTGCGGATGTCTGCAATCTTGGAGGAGAAGAAGGAGGCAAAATCATCAGCAGTGAGAGATGGGGGAGGAGGAGGGGGAGGGGGGGCAAGGATGGAGGAGAAGGTGGAGAAGAGTTTGCGAGGGTTGTTGATAGTGGATTCGAAGAGAGATTGGAAGTAAGACTTCTTGGCTGAGGTGAGAGAGGACGAGAATGTAGACAGTAGGGAGCGGTAGAGTTCGAGGGCAGCTGGGAGTTTGGTCCTTTTCCACTTCTGTTCGGCGGCACGCAGACTAGTTCGGGTTGCACGGAGAACAGCAGAGAGCCAAGGCTGAGGAGGGGAGGGACGGGCAGGACGAGACGTGAGAGGACAGAGCGAGTCAAGGGAGGAGGTGAGGGAGGAGAACAAAGAGGAGGT